>NC_041392.1:483201815-483230101 GCF_002162155.2 Triticum dicoccoides | reverse complement strand
CGCCACGCTCCCACACCCTGCCCCCATCTCGTCTCGCCGCCACTCGAGGGGGCGCCGGAGAAGGCCGCGCGCCTCCAAGGAAGGTGGTGATAACCCACAAGTATAGGGGATCGCAATAGTTTTTGAGGGTAGGGTATTCAACCCAAATTTATTGATTCGACACAAGGGGAGCCAAAGAATATTCTCAAGTATTAGCAACTGAGTTATCAATTCAACCACACCTAGAAACTTAGTATCTGCAGCAAAGTATTTAGTAGCAAAGTAATATGATAATAGTGGTAACGGTAACAAAAGGTAATAGTAGTAAAAGTAATGTTTTTGGTATTATGTAGTGATGATAGCAATAGCAACGGAAAAGTAAATAAGCGGAGAATAATATATGGAAAGCTCGTAGGCAATGGATCAGTGATGAAGAATTATGCCGGATGCGGTTCATCATGTAACAGTCATAACCTAGGGTGACACAGAACTAGCTCGAGTTCATTGATATAATGTAGGCATGTATTCCGAATATAGGCATACGTGCTTATGGAAAAGAACTTGCATGACATCTTTTGTCCTACCCTCCCGTGGCAGCGGGGTCCTTACGGAAACTAAGGGATATTAAGGCCTCCTTTTAATAGAGAACCGGAACAAAGCATTAACACATGGTGAATACATGAACTCCTCAAACTACGGTCATCACCGGTAAGTATCCCGATTATTGTCACTTCGGGGTTAACGGATCATAACACATAATAGGTGACTATAGACTTGCAAGATAGGATCAAGAACACTCATATATTGATGAAAACATAATAGGTTCAGATCTGAAATCATGGCACTCGGGCCCTAGTGACAAGCATTAAGCATAGCAAAGTCATAGCAACATCAATCTCAGAACATAGTGGATACTAGGGATCAAACCCTAACAAAACTAACTCGATTACATGATAGATCCCATCCAACCCATCACCGTCCAGCAAGCCTACGATGGAATTACTCACGCACGGCGGTGAGCATCATGAAATTGGTGATGGAGGATGGTTGATGATGACGATGGCGACGGATTCCCCTCTCCGGAGCCCCGAACGGACTCCAGATCATCCCTCCCGAGAGGTTTTAGGGCTTGGCGGCGGCTCCGTATCGTAAAACGCGATGAATTCTTCTCTCTGATTTTTTTCTCCCCGAAACACAATATATAGAGTTGGAGTTGGACTCGGAGGAGCTCCAGGGGGCCCATGAGGTAGGGGGCGCACCCTAGGGGGGCAGGCGCGCCCCCACCCTCGTGGACAGGTGGTGGGCCCCTGGCCTTCATCTTTTGCAAGTATTTTTTATATTTTCCAAAATGTTGCTCCGTGAAGTTTCAGGTCATTCCGAGAACTTTTGTTTCTACACATAAATAACACTATGGTAATTCTGCTGAAAACAGCGTCAGTCTGGGTTAGTTCCATTCAAATCATGCAAGTTAGAGTCCAAAACAAGGGAAAAAGTGTTTGGAAAAGTAGATACGATGGAGACGTATCAATTCCCCCAAGCTTAAATCTTTGCTTGTCCTCAAGCAATTCAGTTGACAAACTGAAAGAGTAAAAGAAAAACTTTTACAAACTCTGTTTGCTCTTGTTGTTGTAAATATGTAACATCGACATTCAAGTTTTCAGCAAAGATTATAACTAACCACATTCGCAATAACGCTTAGGTCTCAAGTTTACTCATATCAATGGCATAATCAACTAGCGAGCAATAATAATAAATCTCGGATGACACACTTTCTCAAAACAATCATAATATGATATAACAAGATGGTATCTCGCTAGCCCTTTCTGAGATCGCAAAACATAAATGCAGAGCACCTTTAAAGATCAAGGACTGACTAGACATTGTAATTCATGGTAAAAGAGATCCAGTCAAGTCATACTCAATGTAAACTAACAGTAATGGATGCAAATAACAACGGTGCTCTCCAACTCGTGCTTTTTAATAAGAGGATGATGACTCAGCATAAAAGTAAATAGATAGGCCCTTCGCGGAGGGAAGCAGGGATTTGTAGAGGTGCCAGAGCTCGGTTTTGAAATAGAGATGAATAATATTTTGAGCGGTATACTTTCATTGTCAACATAACAACCAAGAGATGGCGATATCTTCCATGCTACACACATTATAGGCGGTTCCCAAACAGAATGGTAAAGTTTATACTCCCCCTTCCACCAACAAGCATCAATCCATGGCTTGCTCGAAACAATGATTGCCTCTAACTAACAAGAGTCCCAAGGGGAGTTTTGTTTGCAGTTATTTTGATTTAGTTTGCATAAAGCATGGGACTGGGCATCCCGGTGACCAGCCATTTATCTCGTGAGTGAGGAGCGGAGTCCACTCCTCTTGAGAATAACCCGCCTAACATGGAAGATACAGACAACCCTAGTTGATACATGATCTATTCGAGCATACAAAACATGATATTTATTTGAAAGTTTAGAGTTTGGCACATACAAATTTACTTGGAACGGCATGTAGATACCGTATATAGGTAGGTATAATGGACTCATGTGGAATAACTTTGGGGTTTAAGGGATTGGATGCACAAGCAGTATTCCCGCTTAGTACAGGTGAAGGCTAGTAAAAGACAGGGAAGCAACCAGCGAGAGCGACAACAGTCATGAACATGCATTAAAATTAATCAACACTGAATGCAAGCATGAGTAGGATATAACTCACCATGAACATAAATATCGTGAAGGCTATGTTGATTTTGTTTCAACTACATGCGTGAACATGCGCCAAGTCAAGTCACTTAAATCATTCAGAGGAGGATACCACCCTATCATACCACATCACAACCATTTTAATAGCATGTTGGCACGCAAGGTAAACCATTATAAGCTCCTAGCTAATCAAGCATGGCACAACAAACTATGATCTCTAGTTGTCATTGCAAACATGTTTATTCATAATAGGCCGAATCAAGAACGATGAACTAATCATATTTACAAAAACAAAAGAGGTCGAGTTCATACCAGCTTTTCTCATCTCAGTCAGTCCATCATATATCGTCATAATTGCCCTTCACTTGCACGACCGAACGATGTGAATAATAATAATAGTGCACGTGCATTGGACTAAGCTGGAATTTGCAAGCATTCAATAAACATGAGAAGACAAGGCAATATGGGCTCTTTTGTCAGATCAACAATAATGCATATAAGAGCCACTTCAACAATTTAATTATGGTCTTCTCCTATCGACCCTCGGAGAAAAGAAAAGAAATAAAACTATTTACACGGGAAAGCTCCCAACAAGCAAAAGAAGAACATGAAATCTTTTTGGGTTTTCTTTTTAATTACTACTACAAGCATGGAAAGTAAACTAATTAAAAGCTATAACTAATTTTTTTGTTTTTCTTAAGGTTCATTAAAGACACAAGAAGAAGGCATAAAAAAGGAAAATAGACTAGCATGGATGATACAATGAAAAAGTATGAGCACCGACATCTAGCAATGAGTGTGTGAACATAAATGTAATGTCGGTGGGAAATACGTACTCCCCCAAGCTTAGGCTTTTGGCCTAAGTTGGTCTATGGCCACGGCTAGCCTGGCAGATATCAATAATAGTAGTTGGGGTCATACTGAGATGCAGCGGCTATCGCCTTCTGAGCTGCAGCGTGGCGACGAGCGGCCTCCGCTCTCCTCTCGTACTCATCTGCCTCCTCTCTGGTAATAACATATCTTCCTTTTGCCTGATGATCAAAGAAGGAAGGAGCAGGGAGAGTAATATGGATAGCATGGCGTCTGTCAAAGATTAGTCGATACTGGAGAGGTGATTCATTCCTCTCGACAAACTGGTGGTGGACCATAGCATTAAAGTCTAGGTAAGTAGGGGGTAATTCAATATCATCTTCGCGTATGGCTATACCAAGAAAATTAGCTATGCGGGTTGCATAAATTCCTCCATAGAAATCTCCATTAAATCTATTAAGATGCAACCTACGTGCAACAATGGCTCCCAAATTATAAGATTTATCTCCTAACATAGCACTCCTAAGAATACTGAGGTCAGGGACACACATGTGACATGCCTCATCTTTACCATTAATGCATCTACCTATGAAGAGAGCAAAATATTGTATAGCAGGAAAGTGAATGCTCCCTATGGTAGCTTGTGTTATATCTCTAGATTCTCCCACAGTTATGCTAGCAAGAAAATCTCTAAATTCAGATTTGCGAGGATCCCTTGTACTACCCCATTGTGGAAGTTTGCAAGCAGTGGTAAAATCCTCTAAGTTCATAGTGTAAGAATTTTCATAAAGATCAAACAGGATAGTTGGAGAATTACGTGAAGATGAAAATTCAAACCTCCTCACAAAGGAACTAGTGAGATTCTGATACTGGCTGCACTTCTCTTCCTCGAAGCTCACAAGATCAGCGTTACACAAATATGCGTTAAATTTTTTCTTAATTCCCGCTCGATCCATAAAGTTCTCAGAAGGCCATTCACAAGGACGCACTGGAGCGTCTCTTGGTGGCTCATCATCAGCATCACGCATTGCAAGCCTGGGTCCTTGCTTCCTTGAAGAACCACACTGGAACATTTTCCTAAGCATATTTCTTCCTCTGAAAAATTCTGAATTTTTTTAGTAACTTCAAAATAAAAGTGAACCAAACTCAATAATATTGATAGAAACTACTCCTACAAGTGCCTAGAGTCTATGTCATGCATCAAAACTACTTGGAACCATATAAATTTGACATGCAAGCTCAAGAACATGGTCACCTAGGCAGCACAAATTTGCAATGAATAAAGCACTAGAACAAAAACTAATTGGACCAATGGAGGAGTCACATACCAAGGAACAATCTCCCCAAGCAGTTTTGTGAGAGGTGCTTTGAGCAAGGAGATAGAAAATGGCAGCAAAACGAGCTTGGGCTCGGGTTTGAGCTGGATATTCGTGTTTGGGGGAGGAATAAGGAGTGTGTGGGTGAAAGGATAAGTGGAGGAGAGCCACCATGGGCCCACGAGGCAGGGAGGCGCCCCCAGGGGGTAGGGTGCGCCCTCCACCCTCGTGGCCAGGTGGATGACTCCCTGCTGTGTTCTTGGTGCCAAATATTCTCAAATATTCCAGAAAAAATCATATTTAAATTCCAGGGGATTTGGAGAACTTTTATTTTCGGGGTATTTTTATATTGCATGGATAATCAGATAACAGACAAAAAAATATTGTTTTATTTTATTTAATATAAATAACAGAAAGTAAAAGTGGGGTACAAAAGGTTGTGCCTTCTAGTTTCACCCATCTCATGATCATCAAAAGGAATCCACTAACAAGGTTGATCAAGTCTTGTTAACGAACTCATTCCGAATAACATGGAACCGGAGAAATTTCGAATAACACTATGTTACCTCAACGGGGATATGCACATATTCAATAATAAGAATATCATATTTCTTCAGTAGGAAGAGGAAATTCAAAACCTCCAAATAAAATCGATGGGATTTTCCCAATAGAGTTGATACTATGAACTTGAGGTTGTTTCCTCAGAAAGTGTATCGTATGCTCATTACCATTAACATGAAATGTGACATTGCCTTTAGTGCAATCAATAACAGCCCCTGCAGTGTTCAAAAAGGGTCTTCCGAGGATAATATACATACTATCGTCCTCGGGAATATCAAGAATAACAAAGTCCGTTAAAATAGTAAAGTTTGCAACTACAACAGGCACGTCCTCACAAATACCAATACGTATAGCAGTTGATTTATCAGCCATTTGCAAAGATATTTCAGTAGGTGTCAACTTATTCAAATCAAGTCTACGATATAAATAGAGAGGCATAACACTAACACCGGCTCCAAGGTCACATAAAGAAGTTTTAACATAGTTTCCTTTAATGGATCATGGTATAGTGGGTACTCCCGGATCTCCAAGTTTCTTGGGTATTCCACCCTTAAAAGTATCATTAGCAAGCATGGTGGAAATTTCAGCTTCCAGTATCTTTCTTTTATTTGTGACAATATCTTTCATATACTTAGCATAAGGATTCATTTTGAGCATATCAGTTAATCGCATATGCAAAAAGATAGGTCTAATCATTTCAGCAAAACGCTCAAAATCCTCATCATCCTTTTTCTTGGATGGTTTGGGAGGAAAAGGCATGGGTTTCAGAACCCATGGTTCTCTTTCTTTACCATGTTTCCTAGCAACAAAGTCTTTCTTATCATAATGTTGATTCTTTGATTGTGGGTTATCAAGATCAACATCAGGTTCAATTTCTATATCATTATCATTACTAGGTTGAGCATCATCATGAACATTATCATCAATGTTAGTATTAGTTTCAGGTTCATTACCAGATTGAGTTTCTATTGGAAATATGCCCTAGAGGCAATAATAAATTAGTTATTATTATATTTCATTGTTCATTATAATCGTTTATTATCCATGCTAGAATTGTATTGATAGGAAACTCAGATACATGTGTGGATACATAGACAACACCATGTCCCTAGTAAGCCTCTAGTTGACTAGCTCGTTGATCAATAGATGGTTACGGTTTCCTGACCATGGACATTGGATGTTGTTGATAACGAGATCACATCATTAGGAGAATGGTGTGATGGACAAGACCCAATCCTAAGCCTAGCACAAGATCGTGTAGTTCGTATGCTAAAGCTTTTCTAATGTCAAGTATCATTTCCTTAGACCATGAGATTGTGCAACTCCCGGATACCGTAGGAGTGCTTTGGGTGTGCCAAACGTCACAACGTAACTGGGTGGCTATAAAGGTGCACTACGGGTATCTCCGAAAGTGTCTGTTGGGTTGGCACGAATCAAGACTGGGATTTGTCACTCCGTGTAACGGAGAGGTATCTCTGGTCCCACTCGGTAGGACATCATCATAATGTGCACAATGTGACCAAGGAGTTGATCACGGGATGATGTGTTACAGAACGAGTAAAGAGACTTGCCGGTAACGAGATTGAACAACGTATCGGGATACCGACGATCGAATCTCAGGCAAGTATCGTACCGATAGACAAAGGGGATTGTATATGGGATTGATTGAATCCTTGACATCGTGGTTCATCCAATGAGATCACCATGGAGCATGTGGAAACCAACATGGGTATCCAGATCCCGCTGTTGGTTATTGACCGGAGAGTTGTCTCGGCCATGTCTGCATGACTCCCGAGCCCGTAGGGTCTACACACTTAAGGTTCGATGACGCTAGGGTTATAGGGAAAGTATGTACACTGTTACCGAATGTTGTTCGGAGTCCCGGATGAGATCCCGGACGTCATGAGGAGTTCCAGAATGGTCGGGAGGTAAAGATTTATATATGGGAAGTCCCGTTTTGGTCACCGGAAAAGTCTCGGGTGCTATCGGTAACGTACCGGGACCACCCGGAGGGTCCCGGGGGTCCACCAGGTGGGGCCACCAGCCCTAGAAGGCTGTGTGGGCCAAGTGTGTGAGGGGAACAGCCCCAGGTGGGCTGGTGCGCCCCCCCACCAAGGCCCAAGGCGCAAGGGAGAGTGGGAGGGGGCAAATCCTAGGTCCAGATGGGCCTTAAGGCCCACCCTAGGTGCACCCCCCTCTCTCCCCCCTTGGCCGCCACCCTAGATGGGTTTTGTGGCTGCCGCCACCCCTAGGGAGGGAACCCTAGATGGGGGAACAGCCCCTCCCCTTCCCCTATATATACTTGAGGTATTAGGGGCTGCAGGACACAGGAGATCATCTCCCTCTTGGCGCAGCCCTACCTCTCTCCCTCCTCGTCTCTCGTAGTGCTTGGCGAAGCCCTGCTGGAGTTCCGCGCTCCTCCACCACCACCACGCCATCGTGCTGCTGCTGGACGGAGTCTTCCCCAACCTCTCCTTCTCCCCTTGCTGGATCAAGGCGTGGGAGACGTCACTGGGCTGCACGTGTGTTGAACGCGGAGGCGCTGTTGTTCGGCGCTTAGATCGGAATCAACCGCAATCTGAATCGCTGCGAGTACGACTCCTTCATCCGCGTTCTTGCAACGCTTCCGCTTAGCGATCTACTAGGGTATGTAGATGCACTCCCCTTCCCCTCGTTGCTAGATTACTCCATAGATTGTTCTTGGTGATGCGTAGAAAATTTTAAATTTCTGCTACAATCCCCAACAGTGGCATCATGAGCTAGGTCTATGCGTAGTTTCTATGCACGAGTAGAACACAAGTTGTTGTGGGCGTAGATTTTGTCAATTTACTTGCCGTTGCTATTCTTATCTTGATTCGGCGGCATCGTGGGATGAAGCGGCCCGAACCGACCTTACACGTGAGATAGGTTCCACCGACTAACATGCACTAGTTGCATAAGGTGGCTAGCGGGTGTCTGTCTCTCCCACTTTAGTCGGATCAGATTCGATGAAAAGGGTCCTTATGAAGGGTAAATAGAAATTGGCATATCACGTTGTGGTTTTGGCGTAGGTAAGAAATGTTCTTGCTAGAAACCTATAGCAGCCACGTAAAAACTTGCAACAACAATTATAGGACGTCTAACTTGTTTTTGCAGCATGTGTCGTGTGATGTGATATGGCCAAAAGGATGTGATGAATGATATATGTGATGTATGAGATTGATCATGTTCTTGTAATAGGAATCACGACTTGCATGTCGATGAGTATGACAACCGGCAGGAGCCATAGGAGTTGTCTTAATTTATTTATGACCTGTGTGTCAACATAAACATCATGTAATTACTTTACTTTATTGCTAAAGCATTAGCCATAGTAGTAGAAGTAATAGATGACGAGACAACTTCAAGAAGACACGATGATGGAGATCATGATGATGGAGATCATGGTGTCATGCCGGTGACAACGATGATCATGGAGCCCCGAAGATGGAGATCAAAAGGAGCAAATGATATTGGCCATATCATGTCACTTTTTGATTGCATGTGATGTTTATCATGTTTTACATCTTATTTGCTTAGAACAACGGTAGCTTAAATAAGATGATCCCTCATAATAATTTCAAGAAAGTGTTCCCCCTAACTGTGCACCGTTGCGAAGGTTCGTTGTTTCGAAGCACCACGTGATGATCGGGTGTGATAGATTCTAACGTTCGAATACAACGGGTGTAAGCCAGATTTACACATGCAATACACTTAGGTTGACTTGACGAGCCTAGCATGTACAGACATGGCCTTGGAACACGGAAGACCGAAAGGTCGAGCATGAGTCGTATAGAAGATACGATCAACATGAAGATGTTCACCGATGTTGACTAGTCCGTCTCACGTGATGATTGGACACGACCTAGTTGACTCGGATCATGTTTCACTTAGATGACTAGAGGGATGTCTATCTGAGTGGGAGTTCATTAAATAATTTGATTAGATGAACTTAATTATCATGAACATAGTCTAAATTGTCTTTCAAAATATGTTGTAGATAAATAGCTCACGTTGTAGCTCCCAGTTTCAATACGTTCCTAGAGAAAGACCAAGTTGAAAGATATTGTAAGCAATGATGCGGACTGGGTCCGTAGTCCGAGGAGTGTCCTCACTGCTACACAGAAGGCTTACGTCTTTGATGCACCGCTCAATGTGCAAACCCCTACAACGTCGTCTGTGGATGTTGTGAACACCTGACAGACACATCCTGGATACTACTTGATAGTTTAGTGCACCATACTTTACGGCTTAGAATCGGGATTCCAATGACGTTTTGAACGCCATAAGACATATGAGATGTTCCAAGAGCTGAAATTGGGATTTCAGGCTCATGCCCGTGTTGAGAGGTATGAGACCTCTGACAAGTTCTTTTGCCAACAAGATGGAGGAGAATAGCTCAGCTAGTGAGCATGTGCTCAGAATGTCTGGGTGCTAAAATCACTTAAATCAAGTGGGAGTTAAACTTCCAGATAAGATAGTGATTGATAGAGTTCTCTAGCCACTATCACTAAGCTACTAGATCTTCGTGATGAACTATGACATGCAAGGGATGGAGTTGATCCCGGAGCTGTTCGCGGTGCTTAAGACCGCAAAAGGTAGAAATCAAGAAGGAGCATCACGTGTTGATGGTTTAACAAGACCACTGGTTTCAAGAAGGGCAAGGGCTAGAAGGGAAACTTCATGGATGGCAAACCAGTTGCCGCTCCAGTGAAGGAACCCAAGGTCGAACCCAAACCCGAGACTAAGTGCTTCTATTGTAAGGGGAACGGTCACTGGTAGCGGAATTACCCCAAATGCATGGTAGATAAGAAGGTTGGCAACTTCAACAAAGTATATACGTGTTATTAATGTGTACCTCACTAGTACTCCTGGTAGCACCTGGGTATTGGATACCGGTTCAGTTGCTATTATTGGTGACTTGAAGCAAAAGCTACGGACTAAACGGAGACTAGCTAAGGGCGAGGTGACGATGTGTGTTGGAAGTGTTTCCAAAGTTGATGAGATCACCGTCGCACGCTCCATCTGCCTTCGGGATTACTATTGAACCTAGATAAATGTTATCAGGTGTCTACGTTGAGCATGAATATGATTAGATCATGCTCATTGTAATACGGTTATTCATTTAAGTTAGAGAATAATGGTTATTCTGTTTACATGAATAATACCTTTCATGGTCAAGCACCCTATGTGAATGGTTCAGTGAATCTCTGTCGTGGTAATACACATGTTCACGCCAAAAGATGTAGATAGTACCACTTTCTTGTGGCACTGCCGCTTAGGTCATATTGGCGTAAGATGCATGAAGAAACTCCATGTCGATGGATGTTTGGAGTCACTTGATTTTGAATCGCTTGACACATGCGAGCCATGCCTCATGGGCAGGATGACTAAGACCCCGTTTTCAGGTACAATGAAATGGGCAAGTGACTTGTTGGAAATCATACATGCTCATGTGTGTGATCCAATGAGAATTGAAGCATGCGGTGGATATCGCTATTTTCTTATCTTCACTGACGATTTGAGTAGATATAGGTATATTTACTTAATGAAGCACAAGTCTGAAACATTTGAAAAGTTCAAGCGGTTTCAGAGTGAAGTTAAGAACCATCATAACAAGAAGATCAAATTCCTATGATCTGATCGATGAGAATTTCTGAGTTATGAGTTTGGCAATCACTTAAGACATTGTGGAATTGTTTCACAGTTGAAGCCACCTGGAACACCATAGGGTAAGGGTGTGTCCGGACGTCGTAATCGAACCTTATGAGATATGGTGTGATCTATGATGTCTCTTACCGATCTACCGTTTTCATTTTGAGGATATGCGTTAGAGACAGCTGCATTCACTTTAGATAGGACACCATCTAAGTCCGTTGAGACGACGTCGTATGAATATGGTTTGGCAAGAAACCAAAATTGTCGTTTCTTAATGTTTGGGGCTGCGATGCTTAAGGCTTCAGCCGGAGAAGCTCGAACCCAAAAGCGGAAAAACACATCTTCATAGGATACCCAAAGGTGACAGTTGGGTATACCTTCTATCTCAGATCCGAGGGCAAATTGTTTGTCACTAAGAATGGGTCCTTTCTCGAGAAAGAGTTTCTCTCGAAAGAATTGAGTAGGAGGAAGATAGAACTTGATGAGTCTTTTCACAAGTTCAAGGAGTTGACTAAGATGAGAATTTCTCACCCGTAGCGATGCTTAAGTCCGTCGGAATCATGTTAGCATTAGCTGTATTTTTCGATTATGAAATCTGACACATGGATGTCAAAACAAGTTTTCTTACCAGTTTTCGTAAGAAAAAGTTGTATGCGATACAATAAAAGGTTTTGTCGATCCTAAGGATGCTAAAAGGTATGATGGCTCCAGCAATCCTTCTATGGACTAGAGCAAGCATCTCGGAGTCGGAATATATGCTTTGATGGAGTGATCAAAGCTTTTAGGTTTATACAATGTTTGCTAGAAACTTGTATTTACAAGAAAGTGAGTGGGAGCACTACAACATTTCTGATAAGTATATGTGGATGACATATTGTTGATTCAAAATAATGTAGAATTTCTGGAAAGTATAAACGGTTGTTTGAAGAGTGATTTTCAAAGGAAGACCTGGATAAAGCTACTTACATATTGGGCATCAAGATCTATAGAAATAGATCAAGACGCCTGATGATACTTTCAAAGAACGCACACCTTGACATGTTTTTGAAGGAGTTCAAAATAGATTAGTCAAAGAAGGGGTTCTTACCTGAGTTGTAAGGTGTGAAGTTGAGTAAGACTCAAAGCTTGACCACGGCAAAAGAAAGAGGAAGGACGAAGGTCGTCCCCTATGCTTTTGTCATAGGCTCTATACGGTATGCCATGCTGAGTACCGCACCTGATGTGTGCCTTGCCACATGTCTGGCAAGAGGGTACAAAGGTGATCTAGGAGTGGATCACCAGATAGCGGTCAAAATTACCCTTAGAGCAATAAGGTAATGTTTCTAGGTTATGGAGGTGATAAAGAGTTCGACGTAAAGAGTTACGTCGATGCAAGCTTAACACCTATCCGGATAGCTCTGAGTAGAGATACCGGGTACGTATAATGGAGCAACAATTTGGAATAGCTCCAAGTGGAACGTGGTAGCAGCATCTACGATATGACATAAAGTTTTGCGAAATACATAGGGATCTGAATATTACAGACCCGTTGACTACAACCTCTCTCACAAGCATAACATGATCAAACCTAGAACTCATTGAGTGTTAATCACATAGTGATGTGAACTAGATTATTGAGTCTAGTAAACTCTTTGGATGTTGGTCACATGGCGATGTGACCTATGAGTGTTAATCACATGGCGATGTGAACTAGATTATTGACTCTAGTGCAAGTGGGAGACTGTTGGAAATATGCCCTAGAGGCAATAATAAATTAGTTATTATTATATTTCATTGTTCATGATAACCGTTTATTATCCATGCTAGAATTGTATTGATAGGAAACTGAGATACATGTGTGGATACATAGACAACACCATGTCCCTAGTAAGCCTCTAGTTGACTAGCTCGTTGATCAATAGATGGTTATGGTTTCCTGACCATGGACATTGGATGTCGTTGATAATGGGATCACATCATTAGGAGAATGATGTGATGGACAAGACCCAATCCTAAGCCTAGCACAAGATCGTGTAGTTTGTATGCTAAAGCTTTTCTAATGTCAAGTATCATTTCCTTAGACCATGAGATTGTGCAACTCCCGGATACCGTAGGAGTGCTTTGAGTGTGCCAAACGTCACAACATAACTGGGTGGCTATAAAGGTGCACTACGGGTATCTCTGAAAGTGTCTGTTGGGTTGGCATGAATCGAGACTGGGATTTGTCACTCCGTGTAACGGAGAGGTATCTCTGGGCCCACTCGGTAGGACATCATCATAATGTGCACAATGTGACCAAGGAGTTGATCACGGGATGATGTGTTACGGAACGAGTAAAGAGACTTGTTGGTAACGAGATTGAACAAGGTATCGGGATACCGACGATCGAATCTCGGGCAAGTATCATACCGATAGGCAAAGGGAATTGTATACGGGATTGATTGAATCCTTGACATCGTGGTTCATCCGATGAGATCATCGTGGAGCATGTGGGAACCAACATGGGTATCCAGATCCCGCTGTTGGTTATTGACTGGAGAGTTGTCTCGGCCATGTCTGCATGACTCCCAAGCCCGTAGGGTCTACACACTTAAGGTTCGATGACGCTAGGGTTATAGGGAAAGTATGTACGCGGTTACCGAATGTTGTTCGGAGTACCGGATGAGATCCCGGATGTCACGAGGAGTTCGGAATGGTCCGGAGGTAAAGATTTATATATGGGAAGTCCCGTTTTGGTCACCAGAAAAGTTTCGGGTGCTATCGGTAACGTACCGGGACCATCGGGAGGGTCCCGGGGGTCCACCAGGTGGGGCCACCAGCCCTAGAAGGCTGCGTGGGCCAAGTGTGGGAGGGGACCAGCCCCAGGTGGGCTAGTGCGCCCCCCCCCCCACCAAGGCCCAAGGCGCAAGGGAGAGTGGGAGGGGGCAAACCCTAGGTCCATATGGGCCTTAAGGCCCACCCTAGGTGCGCCCCCCTCTCTCCCCCCTTGGCCGCCACCCTAGATGGGTTTTGGGGCTATCACCACCCCTAGGGAGGGAACCCTAGATGGGGGCGCAGCCCCTCCCCTTCCCCTATATATACTTGAGGTATTGGGGGCTGCAGGACACAGGAGATCATCTCCCTCTTGGCGCAGCCCTACCTCTCTCCCTCCTCGTCTCTCGTAGTGCTTGGCGAAGCCCTGCTGGAGTTCTGCGCTCCTCCACCACCACCACGCCGTCGTGCTGCTGCTGGACGGAGTCTTCCCCAACCTCTCCTTCTCCCCTTGCCGGATCAAGGCGTGGGAGACGTCCCCGGGCTACACGTGTGTTGAACGCGCAGGTGCCGTTGTTCGGCGCTTAGATCGGAATCAACCGCAATCTGAATCGCTGCGAGTACTACTCCTTCATCCGCGTTCTCGCAACGCTTCCTGAGGGAGTCCTGGATTAGGGGGTGTTCGGATAGCCAGACTGTACCTTCAGCCGGACTCCTGGACTATGAAGATACAAGATTGAAGACTCCGTCCCGCGTCCGGAAGGGACTTCCCTTGGCGTGCAAGGCAAGCTTGGCGATACGGATATGAAGATCTCCTACCATTGTAACCGACTCTATGTAACCCTAACCCTCTCCGGTGCCTATATAAACCGGAGGGTTTTAGTCCGTAGGACAACATACACATCAACTATCATACCATAGGCTAGCTTCTAGGGTTTAGCCTCCTCGATCTCGTGGTAGATCTACTCTTGTACTACCCATATCATCAATATTAATCAAGCAGGACGTAGGGTTTTACCTCCATTGAGAGGGCCCGAACCTGGGTAAAACTTCGTGTCCCTTTTCTCCTGTTACCATCCGGCCTAGATGCACAGTTCGGGACCCCCTACCCGAGTTCCGCCGGTTTTGACACCGACATTGGTGCTTTCATTGAGAGTTCCTCTGTGTCGTTGCCATCAGGAAGGATGCCTCGCCCCGTCTTTAAAGACGGCACCGTTTCTAAGGGAGCTTTGGCTGTCGGCCAAACCCTCCGGTTAGGTGGCTTTCTTATGACCGCCTGTTCGGCTTCTGCGCCGACGATGACCTCTCGAGCCATCGAAAACAATCTTCATGTCAACTCGGAACTCGCCGAGCAGTTAGATCCAATAGAGCTTTCCTCCATAAACGAGCTCTTGGATCGCTTCGCCGCCCTAGGAGTCGCTACGGATTACGACCAGATTGGGCCTAAAACCGATCTGAGAGAGATTAACTCTCCCCAAGTCACCCATCACGTTGCCATGGTAGATGGACAGTGCGGCGACCCTTCATCTATCTTAAGGACTCGCTACGTCCGGATTCCCGATCCCTCCAAGTTGGATACCCGCGGAGGGGAGGATATCACTCAAGACCTGAACTTAGAGTCAGGCGACGGGCTGGATTCATTAGACAACATCCAGGAATCCAAACTGTTGAGTTCAGAAATTCCTCGGCATCTGAGCCTTAGATGGGGTGAGGCTTCGGATTTAATTCCACCCACCCACCCCAACATAAGTGATCTATCCAAAATCAGGCAAGAACCCGATGAAACAGTACATCATTACTGGGCCAGATTCCTCCTGGTTAAGAACAGGCTAAGGGACTGCCACGAGGAAGACGCAATCTCAATCTTCTGCAATAATTGCACGGACAAGGGAATACTCAACGCCATAAGTCGCCGTGATATTACATGCTTCGCTGACTTGGCGTCCATTGTACGAAAGTACTGTGCGATGGAAAGCGCCTGGAAAACCGAAATAAAATTTTGGGACAATCCGGCCCTGAATACAAACCCAGTCCGAAATAAAAGGGTGAATCGTCACCAGTCACCCGGGTCAAGCACTAAAAAGCAAAAACCCTCTACAGGGCATGGAACCATACTGGAAGGGTGGCTTAATGGACCCTGTAAAATTCACAGTACATAGGACGCCACACCAACTCACAGCCTCAGAGCATGTTGGATACTCCGGCAGGTGGCCAAAATTGGCGAAAATCTCCTAATTCCGGAGGCCACAGAAAGCCACCCCAGAGACACCAATACGGTATTAACAGTCTTCGAGACTTTCGCATCAAATAATATGCGAAAAAGGACACTCCGCAGCCTTGCCGAAGTCTACCAAGTAGCAACAATAAACCCATGGAGTGACACGGCTATTACCTTTAACGCCAGTGATGAACCTAAATTCCGAACAGCCCGAGCACCAGCCGCATTGGTCCTCAGTCCAATAGTGGACGGCTTTTGTCTTACCAAGGTACTCATGGACGGCGGCAGCGGATTGAACCTCATTTACGAGGAGACTCTTCAAAAAATGGAAATAGACTGGAACCGCATTGAGCGAAGTAGCACAACCTTTAGAGGAATAATCCCCAGTCAGGAAGCGCGCTCTACAGGAAAAATCACACTAGATGTGGTGTTTGGCACGCCGGATAATTACATGTCCGAAGAGGTCACGTTCCAGGTGGCTCCGTTCAGCAGCGGTTATCACGCTCTGCTAGGGCGGGAAGCGTTTACAATCTTCCAAGCAATACCCCATCACGGGTACATGAAACTCAAGATGCCCGGGCCTAACAGGATCATCACTCTCGCTAGTGATCTGGACATAGCACTCCACACCGAGAACAAGACAGCCGCACTGGCCCTCGAGGCACTATCTGAAGCCCTAGCGGCTGAGGAGCTGACTACGCTGCGCTCTACGGTGAATAGGGACGATGGGGTACTCGACAAAAGATCCAAGTCCACCTTCTTTAAACCGGTGGACGAAATAGTCAAATTCCAAGTCCATCCAATGGACCCCAATAAAACAGCTTCCATCGGGGCACAGTTAAACCCTGATGTCGATGCCGCATTGCGAGAGTTCCTATGGGAGAACTGGGACATTTTCGCCTGGCACCCTTCAGACATGCCAGGAATCCCACACAGGCTGGCCGAGCACAGCTTAAATATCCAAACAGGATTCAAACCTGTCAAACAGGCGCTTCGGCGTTTTTCCGAACCTAAGAGACAGGCCATGGGAGAGGAGCTAGCAAAGCTATTGGAGGCCGGATTCATCAGAGATATAAAACATCCGGACTGGCTAGCAAACCTGGTGATGGTACCAAAGAAGGACAAATCCTGGCGCCTTTGTGTTGATTTTAATGACCTTAACAAGGCTTGCCCAAAGGATCCCTTCCCCTTCCCCCGCATCGACCAAATTATCGACGCTACCGTAGGACACGATTCGTTATGTTTCCTCGACGCATATTCTGGCTACCATCAAATCAAGATGGCGGAACCAGACCAAGCCGCAATGGCATTTATCACACCATACGGGTCATTCTGCTTCAACACAATGCCCTTCGGGCTCAAAAACGCCGGCGCAACATATCAGCGCATGATTCAGACATGTCTGGCAAGCCAGATCGGCAAAATAGTGGAGGCATATGTAGATGATGTGGTCATCAAAACAAGACATGTTGAATCTCTAGTAGACGACTTGAGGCTCACATTTGATAACCTCCGAACATACGACATCAAGCTCAACCCGGAAAAATGCGTTTTCGGCGTTCCAGCCGGAAAGCTCTTGGGCTTCATTGTATCCGGTAGAGGAATTGAAGCAAATCCAGCCAAGATCCGAGCTCTGTCGCAACTGGATATCCCAAAGGACCTCAAACAAATACAAAAGTTAACCGGATGCGTGGCGGCTCTAAGCCGCTTTATCTCCCGCTTGGGAGAAAAGGCCCTACCCCTTTACCGCCTCCTTCGGCGCACCGAACACTTCAAATGGACGGACGCAGCCACGGCCGGACTCGACTAAATAAAAGCCATACTGGCAACAAACCCAGTCCTGGCCGCGCCAAACATTGGCGAACCAATGCTATTATACATTGCAGCAACACATCAGGTTGTAAGCGCAGTGCTCGTCGTCGAACGGGAAGCGGATGGACACAAATTACCCCTTCAAAAGCCGGTCTATTATGTGTCCACTGTCCTCACTACCTGCAAATCACGGTACCCGCATTATCAAAAGATTGCATATGCGGTATTCATGGCATCTCGGAAGCTACGACACTACTTTCAAGAGTGTTCAATAACAGCAGCCTCGGAAGTACCACTTAACGATATTATAAACAACCGTGATGCAACAGGCCGGATTGCGAAATGGGCCATCGAGCTCCTCCCGTTCGACATAACTTATAAGCCACGACGAGCCATCAAGTCACAAGTCTTGGCCGACTTCGTCGCAGAATGGACGGAGGCCGAACTCCCTAAAGAGTACGCCACATATTCAAATTGGATCATGCATTTCAACGGCTCCAAGATGTTGGCCGGACTAGGGGCTGGCGTCGTTTTGACGTCCCCCACAGGAGACACAGTTCAATACGTACTATAGATTATGTACACGGACTCCAACAATGCAGCCGAATATGAGGCCCTTTTACATGGTCTCCGGATGGCAGTATCCATGAGCATCCAACGCCTAGAGGTGCGCAGGGACTCGAACCTCGCAATATCCCAAATAACTGGAGACTTCGATGCCAAGGATCCAAAAATGGCAGCTTACCGCAACGCCGTCCTAAAAATGTCAGCTCGGTTCGAGGGGCTTGAATTTCACCATATAGCCCGGGAAAATAATCAGGCGGCAGATGTCCTGTCACGTATCGGCGCAAAACGCGATGTAGTCCCCCCCAACATCTTCTTGGAAAGGCTGTTCAAGCCATCCATAGCATGGGAAGGGGAGCCGAACAATAACAGCCCGGACCCAACCGCACTGCCCGACACCGAACATTCTGACACAATCGGAGGCTCTGCCAATGAAATAACACCTTCAGCCCACGTAATAATGGCCGTCATCGCCCCGTGGACAGAACCATTCCTTGCCTACCTTACTAGGAAGGAACTCCCCGAAGACCAAAATGAGGCACGATGCATAGTGCGGCGATCCAAAGCCTACAGAGTCCACGAGGGAGAGCTTTATAAGAAAAGCACTACCGGAGTCCTTCAAAGGTGCATCTCCAAAGAGGAGGGGCGGAATCTCCTGGCTGAAATTCATGCCGGACTCGGCGGTCATCATGCTGCAGCCCGGTCCCTTGTAAGCAAGGCCTTCCGTACAGGCTTTTATTAGTCCAACGATGCACCGGTTGCCAGCTCTTTGCAAACCAAAGCCATATGCCACCCACCGCCATCCAAACCATCCCCATTACTTGGCCCTTCGCGGTCTGGGGGATTGACATGGTTGGACCCCTTAAAGGCGGAACCCACAAGCAAAAATACTTACTGGTCATGGTGGATAAGTTCACCAAATGGATAGAAGCCAAGCCTATTAAGACAGCCGAATCCGGACCGGTGATAGACTTTATATCCGGGGTTGTACACCATTATGGCGTCCCCCACAGCATCATCACTGATAACGGCACGAACTTCACGTCCGACGAGGTAAAACTCTGGTGCAAAAACATGGGCATCAAGCTTGATTATGCTTCCGTCTATCACCCAGAAACTAACGGCCAGGTCGAACGTGCAAATGGTCTTATCATGAGCGGCATCAAACCCAGATTAGTGCGGTCCCTCAAGGAATCTAACACGCACTGGGTAGAGGAGCTCGACTCCGTACTCTGGGGGCTGCGGACCACGCCGAATCGCACCACCGAATACACACCATTCTTTATGGTGTACGGCACAGAGGCAGTTTTGCCTTGCGACATAATTCATGACTCACCTCGAGTGCGCATGTACGAAGAAAAAGAAGCCGAGCTCGATCGGCAGGACATCTTGGACGCATTGGAGGAGGAGCGTGACGTGGCAAAAGCCCGTTCCTCATTCTATCAACAGCAGGCTCGAAGATACCAAAGCAGAGAAGTACGGGCCAAAAATTACAACGTTGGCGAATTAGTTCTATGACTACCGGACAAGAAAAAGGACAAACTCAAGCCCAAGTGGGAATGTCCCTTCATAATTGACCAAGTCCTGACTGGTGGAGCATACCGCCTGCGGGATGCATCGGATAACCGACTCGAGCCAAACCCATGGAATGCAGCCCGTCTCCGAAGATTCTATGCCTAGCGCCGGACTCTGTGTTCGTCTCCTTCCTCTGTCCATTTTTTATATTTTCTGTCTTACATTTCTCTTCTCTTCTCTCTCTCTCTCTCTCTCTCTCTCTCTCTCTCTCTCTCTCTCTCTCTCTCTCTCTCTCTCTGTCTCTCTCTTATAGCTTCTAAAGGCTCATAAAGTGACACACTATCCGCGCTCATTAAACCTGGGGGCTTCTTTAAACAGAAGCTTATTCATACGGGCTTCATGCCCAACACATGTGTCACACTTCCGCATGTACCTTTTATTCACCATTATATGAATCGATATGACTTAAGTTTTGGCCAACCTGGGTTGCTTGGCTCCTGTGCTTACCCCTACGTTCCCGATTGTTCGGCTAGGTGGTAAAGGGAGCACCTCTGCGATTGTTACTGCTGGGTCAGCTGGACGTGTACCTCAGACTGGGTGAAGCCGAAAGCTAGTGTTCTTAAGGGAATATTCGATCCGTGAACTAAAGATGATCTTTTTTATTTTTATCTATACGCCCCCAGATGTTTTTCCTGCGTTTCTTTTCGCAGCATGGACATGCACCTTAGGGCATGCCTCCCAGGGAAAGGAACCCCTAACGAAACTATTCTCCCTGGAAGATGTTTCTTACTAACCATGTAATATAACATACCTAGTCGGGCACTTGTCTGTTCATGCCCTAATGACCCCTACGCCTGGTCTCCATGCATTCCCCGGTTCCTATATAACCGCATGGGAATTCGGACACACTCTGGACCGTCAGGTCCCGAGGCTGAAGCGAAAAGGTCGGCCATGACAAATGATCTACAATTCGGCTAGAAGGCATTATAAATGTCAATTACATTACATAGTCATTTTGACTGGTTGTATTCCTCTTCAATACCATCTAACAGGTTGTCTAATTTACAGTCCTGCTGGGAATACTTTGCGGCCAACTCTACTTGGCCGTATACTAAGCTTACAGGGATCTCCTTCCCATTGGGCCCTACAGGACTGACCTCGGCCATGTGGTTGGGGTCAGCCTTTGCGTACCGCGTCTTCACCATGGCCCAGGCCTCCCTAGCGCCTTGACGGCAGGCTGATATCTTCCACAATCGGAAGCGCCGCCAAGACCTTCAGGCATGGAGACGGATGGCCACAGGGCCTGGGCAACACCTTGTATCGCCTACTGAACTCGATCGAGCAGTTGCGAGAGCTCGGGAAGAAGGTCACCCATAGAACCGGGCATCTCCTCTGCAGGACGACCTGTTAGCACACCTACAGACATTGCTCTGTTAGTCGACTTCCCCGCAGAACTTTCTTTCAAAAGGTTCGTTCAAGCACTTACTAAATATGCCGCGCCGAAGCCGCTGATTCTCCTTCACGGAGTCTGACAGCTGGGCACGAACATCTTTCAGCTCGATGCCCAGCTTGGTGTTGGCATCTTGGAGATTGTTGTTCTCCCCCATCACCTTTAGCAGCACCGTCTCACCAGCCTTTAGCTGGCGTAGGAGGTGTTGCCTTTCCGGATTCAATCCGGCGCCATCTGCAATTTCATTTGTCAGATTCGCACCAAAAGCCATGCTTCGCAAAATACTTATCTTTCAAAGTGTATATTACCAGAGGGGGTCTCCTTAGGCTCCCCTGCCGCGGCTAGTGCGGCCTCCAGTTGGGCTTTGCACTCTTCCAGCTCCTTGGACAGTAGGGAATTCTTTTCTGTAAGAACCTGCATATCAAATGATCCTTAAATCAGTTATTCTAACTGTTTCAAGTCTCGGGGGCTACTGATATATATAATTACCAAAATTTTCTTACCCGTATGTCTTTTACATATTGCTCCGTGGCTCTGGCTAGACCATTTTGAGCGGCACGGAGGTGTGCATCTCCCGAGTTGAAGGCATCTAACGCCCCTTGGGAGAAACAAGCGTTGCGAAGAATTGTCCGGCGACGCCTGTGGTTCATGGCACTCTCCACCTCAGAGTTGGTGCTGCAATCAGGAAACTGAACACGAGTGGGTGGACACCTATTCGGGGTACTGGGACTTCGATCTCAGGTACCTGGGGCGTCAGGATTAGCCCTGGGTAATCGGTCGTAATGGCCACCAAGGCGTTGTCCTCGCTCAATTGATGGAACACTCCATCAATCAGCTCCACAGATATGTCCGGATCCTCTTGAGAGGCCGGGTCGAGGGACCGTCCTGGGTCCTCGGGTTGTGGAGGAGGGCTACTTATTTCCTTAACAGCCTGGCGCAGTTCCTGCGTTAAAGTCGTCAGACTAAATATTTAACAATGGGAATACAAAATGGATGGACAAGTAAATACGGGCGCTTACCCAGCTCGGGGGATTGTGCATGGAGAATCCACCCTGAGGGTTGACGCGGAGAAATTCCTCCTCTTCTCCCTTATACAAAGTGGACAATTTAGTAGAGCGGCAGCTGAATCCGGCCCCTTACGACTGTAGCGGGTGGCGTCGTCCTCCCCGTTGAAGTCCCACATGGGGTGGCTTCTATATTGAAGCGGCTGCACCCCCCTCATAATGCATTCAACCATAACCCTGATCATGGTTAGTCCGGAATGGGCTAACAATCTTATTCGGCCCATCAGGTAAATGATGTCCCTGTCACTTTCCCTTTGAGGGCTCCGTGGGCGCCAGCTTAGGCGCTTCTTTAAGGGAGCACTGTTGAATTCAGGGAGGCCGATCCGGACAGGATCCGGCAGCGGGACGTCTTCTATATAGAACCATTCCGAGGGCCAGTCTTCGGACGCCTTCTTTGGGGTTCCGGACAGATATCCGGTCCCGGCGATGCGCCACACTTCGGCTCCGCCCACTTGATACAGTGACCCCTTCTTGGAACGGGGCACGAGGCAAAATAGCTCCTTCCACAGTCCGAAATGAGCTTCAACACCCAAGAACAGCTCGCAGAGGGCTACAAAGCCCGCGATATGCAATACTGAGGCAGACGTGAGATGATGTAGCTGGAGGCCGTAGAACTCCAGCAGCCCCCGGAGAAATGGGTGGATTGGAAATCCGAGCCCCCTTATTAAGTAAGGGACAAGGCACACCCGCCCTCCTTTGGAGGGATTAGGGGCATTCTCTGCTTGCTCTCCGCCGTTGTAGACGGCAAGACCGGCTCGAACCGGGATCATATAGGCCGGGGGGAGAAATCCCTTGGTCTGGAGTGTCACTAGCTCGCTATGCAGGGTGGAACATCTCTCCCAATATCCAGGCTTAGGGCTGGAAGGGCGAGGGGAGGAGTTGCGACGGCTGGCCATGGTGGAATGGACCTTTGTCGGATGCGCTCTGATGAACACTCGCGGAGGGGAGAAGGTGTGGATTGGATCTAAATCCTCGTCCCCTTAAATAGGGCATCTCATTTACGCGGCTAGGGGTGTGAATGTAAAAACACTCAGACTTTTCATATTCGTTTGACACGTGGGAAGCGGCCATTATTGGGCGTAGAAGCCAAGGAGCGCAACATCTACAAGAAACCGGACTTTATTCAAACAGGTGCACGGAATTTGGAGGAGAACCCGCCTTGCAATGCCGAAGACAATCTGCGCGCCGGACTCATCGTCATTGAAGCCTGGTTCGGGGGCTACTGAGGGAGTCCTGGAGTGGGGGGTGTTCGGATAGCCGGACTATACCTTCAGCCGAACTCCTGGACTATGAAGATACAAGATTAAAGACTCCGTCGCGCGTCCGGAAGGGACTTTCCTTGGCGTGGAAGGCAAGCTTGGCGATACGGATATGAAGATCTCCTACCATTGTAACCGACTCTATGTAACCCTAACCCTCTCCGGTGTCTATATAAACCGGAGGGTTTTAGTCCGTAGGACAACATAGACATCAACAATCATACCATAGGCTAGCTTCTAGGGTTTAGCCTCCTCGATCTCGTGGTAGATCTACTCTTGTACTACCCATATCATCAATATTAATCAAGTAGGACTTAGGGTTTTACCTCCATCGAGAGGGCCCAAACCTAGGTAAAACTTCGTGTCCCTTGTCTCCTGTTACCATCCGGCCTAGACGCACAGTTCGGGACCCCCTACCCGAGATCCGCCGATTTTGACACCGACACTTCCGCTTAGCGATCTACTAGGGTATGTAGATGCACTCCCCTTCCCCTCGTTGCTAGATTACTCCATAGATTGATCTTGGCGATGCGTAGAAAATTTTAAATTTCTGCTACGATCCCCAACAGTTTCAGCATCAGAAATAGAAATATCATTTGGATTCTCAGGTATTTCAGTAACAGGTTCACTAGAAGCATGCAAAGTCCTATCATTTTTCTTTTTCTTCCTTTTAGAAGGACTAGGTGCATCTATATTATTTCTCTGAGAATCTTGCTCAATTCTCTTAGGATGGCCTTCAGGATACAAAGGTTCCTGAGTCATTTTACCAGTTCTAGTAGCCACTCTAACAACATTATCATTATTCTTACTATTCAACTCATTGAGCAAATAATTTTGAGCTTTAAGTACTTGTTCTACTTGAGTGGTAACCATAGAAGCATGTTTACTAATAAGTTTAAGTTCACCTTTGAGATTAGCCATATAATCACCCAAGTGTTCAAGCATATTTGAATTGTATTTCAATTGTCTACCAAAATAAGCATTAAAGTCTTCTTGCTTAGCCATAAATTTATCAAACTCATCTAAGCATGGTCTAGCAAACTTAGTAAATGGGATTTCAGCTTTATCATATCTATAGAGAGAATTTACCTTTACTACCTGTGTCGGGTAATCAAGACCATGAGTTTCTTTAATAGGTAAACGATTAAGATCATATGTTTCTTCAACAGGCGGTAAATTAAGACCGTGTATTTCTTCAATAGGAGGTAAATTCTTAACATCTTCAGCTTTAATACCTTTTTTGTATGCCCCCGATTCAATCGTACACTAATCATACACGCAAACATGTACGATCAAGATCAGGGACTCACGGGAAGATATCACAAAACAAATCTACAAATAAAATAAGTCATACAAGCATCATATTACAAGCCAGGGGTCTCGAGGGCTCGAATACAAGAACTCGATCATAGACGAGTCAGCGGAAGCAACAATATCTGAGTACAGACATAAGTTAAACAAGTCTGCCTTAAGAAGGCTAGCACAAACTGGGATACAGATCGAAAGAGGCGCAGGCCTCCTACCTGGGATCCTCCTAAACTACTCCTGGTCGTCGTCAGTGGGCTGCACGTAGTAGTAGGCACCTCCCAAGTAGTAGTAGTCATCCTCGACGGTGGCGTCTGGCTCCTGGGCTCCATCGTCTGGTCGCAGCAATCGGGTATAGGAAGGGGCAAAAGAGGGAGCAAAGAAACCGTGAGTACTCATCGAAAGTACTCGCAAGCAAGGAGCTATACTACATATGTATGCATTGGTATCAAATGGAATAAGGGTATCATATGTGGACTGAACTGCAGAAAGCCGGAATAAGAGGGGGATAGCTAATCCTGTCGAAGACTACGCTTCTGGCCACCTCCATCTTGCAGCATGTAGAAGAGAGTAGATGGTAAGTTCACCAACTAACATCTCATAGCGTAATCCTAACCGATCATCCTCCCCTTGTCGCCCTATTAGAGAGCGATCATCGATTGTATCTGGCACTTGGAAGGGTGTATTTTATAAAGTATCCGGTTCTAGTTGTCATAAGGTCAAGGTACAACTCCAAGTCGTCCTGTTACCGAAGATCACGGCTATTCGAATAGATTAACTTCCCTGCAGGGGTGCACCACATTTCCCAACACGCTCGATCCCCTTTGTCCAGACACACTTCTCTGGGTCATGCCCGGCCTCGGAAGATCAACACGTCGCAGCCCTACCTAGGCACAACAGAGAGGTCAGCACGCCGCTCTAAATCCTATGGTGCAGGGGTCTGGGCCCATCGCCCTTTGCACACCTACACATTGTGAACGCGGCCGGAGAGCAGACCTAGCAACCTCCATTACAAAGGAAGTTGCGTTACGCGGTCCAACCCGGTGCACGCCGCTCAGTCGCTGACGTCACGAAGGCTTCGGCTGATACCATGACGTCGAGTGCCCATAACTGTTCCCGCGTAGTTGGTTAGTGCGTATAGGCCAGTAGCCAGACTTGGATCAAATACCAAGATCTCGTTAAGCGTGTTAAGTATCCGCGAACGCCGACCAGGGCCGGGCCCACCTCTCTCCTAGGTGGTCTCAACCTGCCATGTCGCTCCGCCACAAAGTAACAGTCAGGGACCATCGGGAACCCAGGCCCACCTCTACCGGGATGGAGCCACCTGTCCCTTCAGCCCCCAACATCGGAATCACTCGCGGGTACTCCTACGAGCCGACTCGACTTTAGTCACCACCTGTATAGCATGTATATATGTATAAGTATATACCCGTGATCACCTCCCGAGTGATCACGGCCCGATAGTATAGCATGGCAGACGGACAAGAATGTAGGGCCACTGATGATAAACTAGCATCCTATACTAAGCATTAGGATTGCAGGTAAAGGTAACAACAGTAGTAGCAAGGATAGGCTATGCATCAGGATAGGATTAACGGAAGCAGTAACATGCTACACTATTCTAATGCAAGCAGTATAGAGAAGAGTAGGTGATATTTGGTGATCAAGGGGGGGCTTGCCTGGTTGCTCTGGAAAGAGAGAGGGGTCGTCAACACCGTAGTCGTATTGGGTAGCAGCGGCGTAGGTCTCGGTGTCTAGCGAGAGAAGAGGGGGAAGAAACAATAAATATAATGCAAACAAATGCATGACATGACAAAGCGTGATGCTAGGTGTGCCCTAACGCGGTACGAGGTGGTACCGGTGAAGGGGAAAACATTCGAGAAAGTATTCCCGGTGTTTCGCATTATTGGACAAATGAACCGAAGGGGGAAAGTTGCATGTTTGCTATGCTAGGTATGCATGGCGGACGAACCGGCTGCGTATCCGAATTCGTCCCGTCGTTCTGAGCAACTTTCATGCACAAAGTTTTTTCATCCGAGCTACGGTTTATTTTATATTAATTTTAAAAGGATTAAATCATTTTTATGATTTATTTAATTATTTTAATGCAACATTATCCAGAATAGTGTTTGTTGATGTCAGCATGACGTCAGCATGACATCAGCAGTTGACCTGGTCAACCTGACATGTGGGTCCCACTGTCATACTCTATTTTAATTAACTAACAGTTAATTTGGTTAATTAGTGATTAGATTAATCTAATTACGATTAATTCAGTTAATTAATTCTTTAACTAATTAATTAATTAATTATTATTTTTTAATTCTCTTTTTTAAAATCGTTCTGGGGTGTGCCCCACTAGTCAGTGGCACGGAGGCCTTATCGGACTAACGGGCCATGGGCATCGGGCGCAGCCAGGCGACAAGCGCTAGCCCGCCCGACAGGGCACTACGGGAGCCGGTGTTTGGCAAGACGGGCGTGGCGGGGGTGGTCGCCGGCGGGTGTGGCCAGGAGAGTAGGCGGCGCACAAGAAAAGGGCGTGGGAGGGAGGTCAACGCGGCCGCGGACGAAGTGGTAGAGGCGACGGTGTAGCAGGGAGGCACGACCCAGTGCGGGAGGCCGTTGGCGGCGACAGCGTGGTCAAGCGGGTGAAGGCAAGGTGCACGGCGGCAGCAGAGCAGTGGGGCTGGCGAGCGGGGCGGCTGCGGTGGCCTCGAAGGGGCGCAGAGGGAGCAGGGCGGCGTCAGAGCGGTGAAGCAGGGGAGCGCAGGGGACTGCGCTGGCGAGTGGGGCTCGTAGAGGCGAGGCACGTGCGGCTGGGCGCGGCACGCAACGAGCGAGAGCAGCAGCGCATTGAGCAAGGCAACTACGGGGAGGCGCGGGCGTGACGAGCTGTTGCATGTGCGTGAGCGAGGCTGCGGACGCGCTCGGGGAGTCAGCGGCTGCCGAAGAGCACGTGCGGCGGTGGTAGGAGGTACGGCGGCAAGCAGCAGTGAAGTGGCAGCGGGTGGGGCCAGCGGAGGATGGCGTCGCGGGAGGGAGAAGAGGCCGGGGCGCGCTGAGCGCGGCCAGACGCGGATTTGAGGGTGCAGCGTGCGGCACGGGGGTTCAAGTGCTACGCAGGGAGGAAGAGAGGGGACGCTCACGGGGGGTTGTAGGGTTCGAGGCAGTAGGGCGCAAGGAGGAAGGACGGAGACGACGTGCGTAGGGGTAGCAGCCGGTGGGGAGGTCCGGTGAGGTGGAGGCAGCGACGCAGCTCCGGGCAGCGGGGATCGGCGGTCTCCTCCCGATCCAATCGGGAGAGAGGGGGGAGGAAGATATTTTG
>NC_041392.1:483183679-483201654 GCF_002162155.2 Triticum dicoccoides | reverse complement strand
TTTGCGAGGGGGGAGTGGGGGTGTCAGTGGCGGTTCGGGCTTCTGGGGGGAGTGGATAAGGGGAGTGGGGAGTGGGTGGCCGGCTGGGCCTGGTGGGTTGGCCCAGTTGGGCCACGGCCCAGGGGGGTTTCTCTTCTTTTCCTTTTTCTTTTTTTTGGTCTTTTGTTTTTCTGTTTTATTCCTTTTCTTTTATTCATTTTTCCTTTTCTGTTTTAATTCAATTTAAAATATTTATGCATTTTCTAAACATGTGTTTTCTTCACCATAACTAACTATGTAATATTATGCACAAACCGAACATTTCTGTTTTAACGTTTGAAAACTTTTAGCATTTGACTTAATTTCAAATTTGAGTTTGAATCAGTTTTGAATCATCGCGAGGTTAACAACAGTATCCGTGGTGACGTGGCACCATTAGCACAGGATTACTGTAGCATGATTATCCGGGCGTTACAAAACTCCTCCACTACAAGAAATCTCGTCCCGAGATTTAGGAGGTAGAAGGAAATAGTGTGGGGTATTCATCGCGAAGACGATCCTCGCGTTCCCAGGTAGCTTCATCTTCAGAGTGATTCGACCACTGGACTTTGAGGAACTTGATCGCCTTCTGACGTGTGCAGCGTTCAGCTTGGTCCAGAATGTGGACCGGATGCTCTTTATAGGAGAGGTCCTGTTGCAATTCGAGCACTTCATGATCCACTGCTCGGATTGGGTCCTTGAAGCAACGGCGGAGTTGTGACACGTGGAACACATCGTGAACCTGGGAAAGGTTCGGTGGAAGCTCTAGTTGATATGCCACTTTTCCACGCCTTTCGAGAATAGTGAAGGGACTGATATAGCGAGGAGCTAGCTTGCCCTTGATCCTGAAGCGGTGAGCACCCTTCATTGGTGTAACTCGAAGATAAGCCTTTTTGCCAGGTTGATAGACCATGTCTTGGTGATGACGATCATACTGACTTTTCTGACGTGACTGAGCAGTCTTGAGATTCTCACAAATAATGCGGACTTGTTCTTCGGCCTGTTGGATAATATCCAGATCGAAGAGGGGACGTTCCCTAGTTTCTGACCAGTTTAGAGGGGTTCAACACTTTCGTCCATATAGCACTTCGAAGAGGGACATCTTTAGACTAGCTTGATAGCTATTATTATAAGAGAACTCAGCAAACGGAAGAGATTCCTCCCATTTCTTTCCGAAGGAAATTACACAAGCTCGAAGCATGTCTTCGAGAACTTGGTTGACATGTTCAACCTGCCCTTGCGACTGAGGATGAAAAGCAGTACTGAACGACAGATGAGTTCCCATAGCTTCTTGGAAACTTGCCCAGAATCATGAAGTGAATAAGCTACCACGGTCTGAACTGATAACCCGTGGAATACCGTGAAGTGAAACAATTCTGGACATGTAGAGAGTTGCAAGCTGACTAGCAGTGATTGTTTCTTTGACCGCCAGAAAATGTGCAACTTTAGAAAGCCGGTCGATGACGACAAGAATAGCATCATTACCTTTCTGCGATTTGGGAAATCCAGTGACGAAGTCCATTTCAACATGGTCCCATTTCCATTCAGGAATAGAGATAGGTTGCAGAGTCCCAGGAGGCCTTTGATGCTCTGCTTTGATACGACGGCAAATGTCACACTCAGCAACATAACGAGCAATGTCATGCTTCATATTAGACTACCAGAATCTCTGTCGGATGTCCTGGTACATCTTTGTACTACCGGGATGAATAGACAAAGGCGTATCATGAGCTTCTTTCATAACCTTTTTAGTCTGATCCAGGTTTTTCCTCGAATGTGGTACCACTAGGTGGCCTTTGAAGTACAAGGCGCCATCATCGGTGATAGAGAAGAATGAGGGCTTTCCTTCTGCTAGATGGTGTTTAATCTTATGGACTTCAGAGTCATAACCTTGAATAGTCTTTATACCATCTACGAGATCTGGTACGACAACCAGGGTATTTAGAGAACCCTTAGTAACAACACGAAGATTCATCTTTTGGAACTCTCGGGGAGGGGGGGCGAGTGCTCCAGGAGGAACAATATGAAGGTTCAGCTTTCTAAATTCTTCGACAAGTGAGGGCTGAACTTTGTTAACCTGGAGGTGGTTGCAGTAAGACTTGTAGCTCAAGGCATCAGCCATTACATTAGCCTTGCCGGGGGTATAGGATATACCCACGTCAAAGTCTGCAATAGTCTCCATCCATCTCTGCTGACGGAGGTTCAGGTCAGGCTGAGTAAATAGATACTTCAGACTTCGATGGTCTGTGAAGATCTCGCAACGATTACCGAGAAGGTAATGTCGCCACTGCTTCAGTGCATGAGTGACAGCAGCAAGCCCGAGGTCGTGAACTGGGTAGTTTTCTTCGTGAGGGCGCCGTTGACGAGAGGCATAAGCAGTCACTCTGCGCTCTTGCATTAGGACACAGCCTAATCCTTGATGGGGAGCGTCGCAGTAAATGACGAAGTCCTTTTTAGTATCAGGTGGAGCAAGCACTGGGGCAGAAGTCAACTTGTCTTTGAGTGCCTGGAGACTTTCCTGACACTTGTCTGTCCATTCGAACTTGACACCCTTATGCAACAGATTAGTCAGAGGCCTGGCAATCTTGGAGAAGTTCTCGACAAATCAACGACAATAGCTGGCGAGACCGAGAAAACTTCGGACTTACTTGACATTCTTCGGAGGAGTCCAATCGAGAATAGCCTGAACTCGTTCAGGGTTGACGGCAATACCATCCTTGGAGATGACATGCCCAAGATAGGTTACTTCGGGGAGCCGGAATTCACACTTGGAATATTTAGCATATAGTTGATGCTCTCGAAGCTTTTCCAGCACAAGACGAAGATGTTCAGCATGTTCTTCTTTGTTCTTGGAAAATACAAGGATATCATCCAGATAAACCACGACGAACTTGTCGAGGTAATCCATGAATATATAGTTCATCATACGAGAGAAGGTGGCGGTGTACTCGTATGATCCATACCGAGTCACGAAGGCGGTTTTTGGGATATCCTATTCACGAACATGGATCTGGTGGTAACCCAACCTCAAGTCGAGTTTGGAGAACACTGATGAGCCAGCCAGTTGATCATAAAGATCATTGATTCGAGGAAGAGGATATTTATTCTGAATGGTAGCTTGGTTTATAGGACGGTAGTCTTGGACTAATCGGTTTGTCCCATCCTTCTTCTTAACAAAGAGAGAAGGTGCTCCCCAAGGAGAGCAACTTGGGCGAATGAAACCTTTGACGAGAGGTTTGTCGATTTCCTCCTTAAGCTCAATGAGTTCATGTGGCGGCATCTTGTAGGATCGTTTGGCTATAGGGGTGGTGCCTGGTTTCAAGTCGATAATGAATTCAACAGCCCTAGCAGGGGGATCCCTGGAAGTTCTTCCAGAAAGACGCCTTGGAATTCACGAACGATGGGAATGTTTTCAATGCCCTCGAGTGGTGTAACGTTCAATGCATTCAAGGCATAAAGCCGTGCCTCGGTGTTCTGAACTAGATGAGCCTGGTAAGCAATTATTTCATCAGAGGGTGTAGCAGATGGATGGTCTTAGTAGCGCAAACTATAGAAGCAGTATGCGCTTTCAACCAATCCATTCCCAGAATGAGGTCAATGCTATAGGACTTCAGTACGATGGGAGAGGCAAGGAATTCCATTCCTTCAATTTCAACGGGAACATTGTGACTAACCATAGAGGTTTGACACTGGCCCGCAGGAGTGTGTACCACAATCACAGTGTTCATCTCTTCGTATTTAATGCCATGCATGAATGCAAACTCAGCTGATATGAATGAATGTGATGCTCCTATATCAAATAAAACAGATGCTGGTACTGAATTTACGAGGAGTGTACCCATCACGGTAGCAGGCTGGTCTAGAACTTCATTGAGATCAACGTGGTTGGCATGAACACGACCATAAGACTTGGCATTGTTGTTGCGAGGCTGGTTGCTTCCACGGCCAGTTGTGGGAAGGGCCAGTTGATTCTGGTTCTGATTCTGATAGAAGTTCCTGGCAAGGTGACCAGGTTGGCCACACTTGTAGCCCAGACCATTATTGGGAGTGGGAACAGGGGCTTGGGGTGGTGGAGCTGGAAGTCTTGCCTGCCTAGTTGGCGGGGGAGGCAGATGCGGTGTAGCATAGGACTGCCTTGGAGCAGGTGTAGTTGGCTGGTACATGCTGTTGGGAATCCATATCCTACGCTTCTGCGAGGACGGGCCCGAAGATGAGCCCGTGTCGCGGTTGCGCCTGTGAGAGCTCTGGTGTTCCTGCAGACCAGTTTCGACATTGATGGCCTTGTTCACCAAGGTGGCGAAATCAGCAAAGTCATGCACTAGAAGTGCGAGCTTGATGTCAGCTTGAAGGCCATCACGGAACTTCTCCTGTCTGCGTGCATCGGTTGCAATGTCTTCTTCAGCATAGCGGGACAAGTCCAGAAACTCCCGCTGATAAGCTTCCACAGTTTTATTGCCTTGGGTGAGGCTGCGGAACTCGCGCTTCTTCCGGTCCATGACTCCCTGAGGAATGAAGCGAGCATGGAGGGCAGCTCGGAAGTCTGGCCAGGTGATGATTGTTCCAACCGGCAGGGTACGCCTGTGGCTGTCCCACCATTGAGCAGCGGGTCCTAGAGCATAGATGAGGAATAAAAGATCCTAATACAACCCAATGGCGACGTGGGCCCATGGGCCGCACAGCCATGTTAGTAAAACAGTTTTCATCGACTAGACTCAACTTCGGCCAAGGAGTGTGGAGGGGGGATTCCTATAGGGAGTCGGCTCTGATACCAACTTGTGACGCCCCCGATTCAATCGTACACTAATCATACACGCAAACATGTACGATCAAGATCAGGGACTCACGGGAAGATATGAAGGAAATATGCCCTAGAGGCAATAATAAAGTTATTATTTATTTCCTTATTTCATGATAAATGTTTACTATTAATGCTAGAATTGTATTAACCAGAAACATAATACATGTGTGAATACATAGACAAACAAAGTGTCACTAGTATGCATCTACTTGACTAGCTCGTTAATCAAAGATGGTTATGTTTCCTAACCATAGACATGTGTAGTCATTTGATTAACAAGATCACATCATTAGGAGAATGATGTGATTGACATGACCCATTCCATTAGCTTAGCACCCGATCGTTTAGTATGTTGTTATTGCTTTCTTCATGACTTATACATGTTCCTATGACTATGAGATTATGCAACTCCCGTTTGCCGGAGGAACACTTTGTGTGCTACAAAACGTCACAACGTAACTGGGTGATTATAAAGGAGCTCTACAGGTGTCTCCAAAGGTACATGTTGGGTTGGCGTATTTCGAGATTAGGATTTGTCACTCCGATTGTCGGAGAGGTATCTCTGGGCCCTCTCGGTAATGCACATCACATAAGCCTTGCAAGCATTGCAACCAATGAGTTAGTTGTGAGATGATGTATTATGGAACGAGTAAAGAGACTTGCTGGTAACGAGATTGAACTAGGTATTAAGATACCGACGATCGAATCTTGGGCAAGTAACATACCGATGACAAAGGGAACAACGTATGTTGTTATGCGGTCTGACCGATAAAGATCTTCGTAGAATATGTGGGAGCCAATATGAGCATCCAAGTTCCGCTATTGGTTATTGACCGGAGACATGTCTCGGTCATGTCTACATTGTTCTCGAACCCGTAGGGTCCGCACGCTTAAGGTTTCGATGATAGTTATATTATGAGTTTATGAGTTTTGATGTACCAAAGTTAGTTCGGAGTCCTGGATGTGATCACGGACATGACGAGGAGTCTCGAAATGGTCAAGACATAAAGATTGATATATTGGACGGCTATATTCGGACACCGGAAGTGTTCCGGGTGATTTCGGAGAAAACCGGAGTGCCGGAGGGTTACCGGAACACCCCCCCCCCCCGGGAGAAGTAATGGGCCTTATGGGCCTTAGTGGAGAGAGAGAGAGGAGCAGCCAGGGTGGGCCGCGCGCCTCCTCCCCCCTGGTCTGAATTGGACTAGGAGAGGGGGGCGGCGCCCCTCTTTCCTTCTCCATCCCCCCTTCCTTTCCCCCTCCTAGTAGGAGTAGGAAAGAGGGGAGTCCTACTCCTACTAGGAGGAGGACTCCTCCTCCTTGGCGTGCCATAGGGCCGGCCGGCCTCCTCCCCTTGCTCCTTTATATACGGGGGCAGGGGGCACCCCAAGACACACAAGTTGATCCACGTGATTGTTTTCTTAGCCATGTGCGGTGCCACCTTCCACCATAATCCTCGATAATATTGTAGCGGTGCTTAGGCGAAGCCCTGCGACGGTAGAACATCAAGATCATCACCACGCCGTCGTGCTGACGGAACTCTTCCCCGACACTTTGCTGGATCGGAGTTCGGGGATCGTCATCGAGCTGAACGTGTGCTAAAACTCGGAGGTGTCGTAGTTTCGGTGCTTGATCGGTCGGGCCGTGAAGACGTACGACTACATCAACCGCATTGTCATAACGCTTCCGTTGTCGGTCTACAAGGGTACGTAGATCACACTCTCCCCTCTCTTTGCTATGCATCACCATGATCTTGCGTGTGCGTAGGAAATTTTTTGAAATTACTACGTTCCCCAACAGTGGTATCAGAGCCTAGATTTTATGTGTTGATGTTATATGCACGAGTAGAACACAAGTGAGTTGTGGGCGATATAAGTCATACTGCTTACCAGCATGTCGTACTTTGGTTTGGCGGTATTGTTGGACGAAGCAGCCCGGACCGACATTACGCATACGCTTACGCGAGACCGGTTCTCCCGACGTGCTTTGCACAAAGGTGGCTAGCGGGTGTCAGTTTCTCCAACTTTAGTTGAACCAAATGTGGCTACGCCCGGTCCTTGCGAAGGTTAAAACAACACCAACTTGACAAACTATCATTGTGGTTTTGATGCGTAGGTAAGATTGGTTCTTGCTTAAGCCCGTAGCAGCCACGTAAAACTTGCAACAAACAAAGTAGAGGACGTCTAACTTGTTTTTGCAGGGCATGTTGTGATGTGATATGGTCACGACATGATGCTAAATTTTATTGTATGAGATGATCATGTTTTGTAACCGAGTTATCGACAACTGGCAGGAGCCATATGGTTGTCGCTTTATTGTATGCAATGCAACTGCGCTATAATGCTTTACTTTATCATTAAGCGGTAGCGATAGTCGTGGAAGCATAAGATTGGCGAGACGACAACGATGCTACGATGATGATCAAGGTGTCGTGCCGGTGACGATGGTGATCATGACGGTGCTTCGAAGATGGAGATCACAAGCACAAGATGATGATGGCCATATCATATCACTTATATTGATTGCATGTGATGTTTATCTTTTATGCATCTTATCTTGCTTTGATTGACGGTAGCATTTTAAGATGATCTCTCACTAATTATCAAGAAGTGTTCTCCCTGAGTATGCACCATTGCGAAAGTTCTTCGTGCTGAGACACCACGTGATGATCGGTGTGATAGGCTCTACGTTCAAATACAACGGGTGCAAAACAGTTGCACATGCGGAATACTCAGGTTATACTTGACGAGCCAAGCATATACATATATGGCCTCGGAACACGAAGACCAAAAGGTCGAGCGTGAATCATATAGTAGATATGATCAACATAGTGATGTTCACCATTGAAACTACTCCAACTCACGTGGTGATCGAACATGATTTAGTTCATTTGGATCACGTGATCACTTAGAGGATTAGAGGGATGTCTATCTAAGTGGGAGTTCTTAAGTAATATGATTAATTGAACTTTAATTTATCATGAACTTAGTCCTGGTAGTATTAGCATATCTATGTTGTAGATCAATAGATCGCGTTGTTACTTTCATATGTTTATTTTGATATGTTCCTAGAGAAAATTGTGTTGAAAGATGTTAGTAGCAATGATGCGGATTGGATCCGTGATCTGAGGTTTATCCTCATTGCTGCACAGAAGAATTATGTCCTTGATGCACCGCTAGGTGACAGACCTATTGCAGGAGCAGATGTAGACGTTATGAACGTTTGGCTAGCTCAATATGATGACTACTTGATAGTTTGTGCACCATGCTTAACGGCTTAGAATCGGGACTTCAAAGACGTTTTAAACGTCATGGACCATATGAGATGTTCCAGGAGTTGAAGTTAATATTTCAAGCAAATACCCGAGTTGAGAGATATGAAGTCTCCAACAAGTTCTATAGCTAAAAGATGGAGGAGAATCGCTCAACTAGTGAGCATGTGCTCAGATTGTCTGGGTACTACAATTGCTTGAATCAAGTGGGAGTTAATCTTCTAGATAAAATAGTGATTGATAGAATTCTCTAGTCACCATCACCAAATTAGTAGAAGTTTGTGATGAACTATGATATGCAAGGGATAACGGAAACGATTCCCAAGCTCTTCGTAATGCTGAAATTGACGAAGGTAGAAATCGAGAAAAACATCAAGTGTTGATGGTAGACAAGACCACTAGTTTCAAGAAAAGGGCATAGGGAAGAAGGGGAACTTCAAGAAGAACAGCAAGCAAGTTGCTGCTCAAGTGAAGAAGCCCAAGTCTGGTCCTAAGCCTGAGACTAAGTGCTTCTACTGCAAAGGGACAGGTCACTGGAAGCGGAACTACCCCAAGTGATTGGCGGATAAGAAGGATGGCAAAGTGAACATAATTATATTTGATATACATGTTATTGATGTGTACTTTACTAATGTTTATAGCAACCCCTCAGTATTTGATACTAGTTCAGTTGCTAAGATTAGTAACTCGAAATGGGAGTTGCAGAATAAACAGAGACTAGTTAAGGGTGAAGTGACGATATGTGTTGGAAGTGGTTCCAAGATTGATATGATCATCATCACACACTCCCTATACTTTCGGGATTAATGTTGAACCTAAATAAGTGTTATTTGGTGTTTGCGTTGAGCATGAATATGATTTGATCATGTTTATTGCAATACGGTTATTCATTTAAGTAAGAGAATAAATTGGTGTTCTGTTTACATGAATAAAACCTTATGTGGTTACACACCCAATGAAAATGGTTCATTGGATCTCGATCGTAGTGATACACATATTCATAATATTGAAACCAAAAGATGTAAAGTTAATAATGATAGTGCAACTTACTTGTGGCACTGCCGTTTAGGTCATATTGGTGTAAAGCGCATGAAGAAACTCCATGCTGATGGGCTTTTGGAATCACTTGATTATGGATCAGTTGATGCTTGCGAACCATGCCTCATGGGCAAGATGACTAAGACTCCGTTCTCCGGAACAATGGAGCGAGCAAAAGATTTGTTGGAAATCATACATACTGATGTATGTGGTCCGATAAATATTGAGGCTCGTGGCAGGTATCATTATTTTCTGATCTTCACAGATGATTTGAGCAGATATGAGTATATCTACTTGATGAAACACAAGTCTGAAACATTTGAAAAGTTCAAAGAATTTCAGAGTGAAGTGGAGAATCATCGTAACAAAAATAGAAGTTTCTACGATCTGATCGCAGAGACAAATATTTGAATTACGAGTTTGGTCTTCAATTAAAACTATGTGGAATAGTTTCACAAATTCGTGCCATCTGGAACACCACAGCATAATGGTGTGTCTGAACGTCATAACCATACTTTATTAGATATAGTGCAATCTATGATGTTTTTTACAGATTTACCAACATCGTTTTGGGGTTATGCATCAAAGACAGCTGCATTCACGTTTAAAAGGGCACCATCTAAGTCACCATCTAAGTCCGTTGAGATGACACAATCTGAACTGTGGTTTGGCAAGAAACCAAAGTTGTTGTTTCTCAAAGTTTGGGGTTGTGATGCTTATATGAAAAGGTTTCATCATGAGAAGCTCAAACCCAAATCGGAGAAATATGTCTTCATAGGATACCCAAAGGAGACTGTTGGGTACACCTTCTATCACAGATCCGAAGGCCAGTTATTCATTGCTGAGAATGGATCCTTTCTAGAGAAGGAGTTTCTCTTGAAAGAAGTGAGTGGGAGGAAAGTAGAACGTGATGAGGTAACTGTACCTGCTCCCTTATTGGAAAGTAGTTCATCACAGAAATATGTTTCTGTGACTACTACACCAATTAGTGAGGAAGCTAATGATGATGATCATGTCACTTCAGATCAAGTTGGTACCGAACCTCGTAGCTAAACCAGAGTGAGATCCACACCAGAGTGGTACGGTAATCCAGTTCTGGAGGTCATGTTACTTGACCATGACGAGTCTACAAACTATGAGGAAGCGATGATGAGCCCAGATTCCGCAAAATGGTTTGAGGCCATGAAATCTGAGATATGATCCATGTATGAGAACAAAGTATGGACTTTGATGGATTTGCCCGATGATCGGCAAGCCATAGAAAATAAATGGATCTTCAAGAGGAAGACGGACGCTGATAGTAGTGTTACTATCTACAAAGCTAGAATTGTCGCAAAAAGGTTTTCGACAAAGTTCAAGGGATTGACTACGATGAGACTTTCTCACTCATATCTATGCTTAAGTCTGTCCGAATCATGTTAGCAATTGCCGCATTTTATGAAATCTGGCAAATGGATAAACAAAAGTGCATTCCTTAATGGATTTATTAAAGAAGAGTTGTATACGATGCAACTAGAAGGTTTTGTCGATCCTAAAGGTGTTAACTAAATGTGCAAGCTCCAGCGATCCATTTATGGACTGGTGCAAGCCTCTCGGAGTTGGAATAAACGCTTTGATAGTATGATCAAAGCATATAGTTTTATACAAACTTGAGGTGAAGCCTATATTTACAAGAAAGTGAGTGGGAGCCCTACAGCATTTCTGATAAGTATATGTGAATGACATATTGTTGATCAGAAATAATGTAGAATTATTCTACAAAGCATAAAGGAGTGTTTTGAAAGAAGTTTTTCAAAGAAAGACCTCGGTGAAGCTGCTTACATATTAAGCATCAAGATCTATAGAGATAGATCAAGACGCTTGATAAGTTTTTTCAATGAGTACATACCTTGACAATATTTTGAAGTAGTTCAAAAATGGAACAGTCAAAGAAAGAGTTCTTGGCTATGTTACAAGGTGTGAAATTGAGTAAGACTCAAAGCCCGACCACGCCAGAAGATAGAAAGAGAATGAAAGTCATTCCCTATGCCTCAGCCATAGGTTCTATAAAGTATGCCATGCTATGTATCAGATCTATTGTATACCCTACACTAATTTTGGCAAGGGAGTACAATAGTGATCTAGGAGTAGATCACTGGACATCGGTCAAAATTATCCTTAGTGGAATAAGGATATGTTTCTCGATTATGGAGGTGACAAAAGGTTCGTCGTAAAAGGATTACGTCGATACAAGTTTTTGGCACTAATCCGGATGACTCTAAGTCTTCATCTGGATACATATTGAAAGAGGAAGCAATTAGCTAAAGTAGCTATGTACAGAGCATTGTAGACATAGAAATTTGCAAAATACATACAGATCTAAATTTTGGCAGACTCGTTGACTAAGCTTCTCTCACAAGCAAAACATGATCACACCTTAGTACTCTTTGGGTGTTAATCACATATAGATGTGAACTAGATTACTGACTCTAGTAAACCCTTTGAGTGTTGATCACATGACGATGTGAACTATGGGTGTTAATCACATGGTGATGTGAACTATTGATGTTAAATCACATGGCGATGTGATCTAGATTATTGACTCTAGTGCCAGTGGGAGACTGAAGGAAATATGCCCTAGAGGCAATAATAAAGTTATTATTTATTTCCTTATTTCATGATAAATGTTAATATTCATGCTAGAATTGTATTAACCGGAAACATAATACATGTGTGAATACATAGACAAACAAAGTGTCACTAGTATGCCTCTACTTGACTAGCTCGTTAATTAAAGATGGTTATGTTTCCTAACCATAGACATGTGTTGTCATTTGATTAACGGGATCACATCATTAGGAGAATGATGTGATTGACATGACCCATTCCATTAGCTTAGCACCCAATCGTTTAGTATGTTGTTATTGCTTTCTTCATGACTTATACATGTTCCTATGACTATGAGATTATGCAACTCCCGTTTGCCGGAGGAACACTTTGTGTGCTACCAAACGTCACAACGTAACTGGGTGATTATAAAGGAGCTCTACAGGTGTCTCCAAAGATACATGTTGGGTTGGCGTATTTCGAGATTAGGATTTGTCACTCCGATGGTCGGAGAGGTATCTCTGGGCCCTCTCGGTAATGCACATCACATAAGCCTTGCAAGCATTGCAACTAATGAGTTAGTTGTGAGATGATGTATTACGGAACGAGTAAAGAGACTTGCCGGTAACGAGATTGAACTAGGTATTAAGATACCGACGATCGAATCTCGGGCAAGTAACATACCGATGACAAAGGGAACAACGTATGTTGTTATGTGGTCTGACCGATAAAGATCTTCGTAGAATATGTGGGAGCCAATATGAACATCCAGGTTCCGCTATTGGTTATCGACCGGAGACATGTCTCGGTCATGTCTACATTGTTCTCGAACCCGTAGGGTCCGCACGCTTAAGGTTTTGATGATAGTTATATTATGAGTTTATGAGTTTTGATGTACCAAAGTTAGTTCGGAGTCCCGGATGTGATCACGGACATGACGAGGAGTCTCGAAATGGTCGAGACATAAAGATTGATATATTGGACGGCTATTTTCGGACGCCGGAAGTGTTCCGGGTGATTTCGGAGAAAACCGGAGTGCCGGAGGGTTATCGGAACCCCCCCCCGGGAGAAGTAATGGGCCTTATGGGCCTTAGTGGAGAGAGAGGAGAAGCCAGGGTGGGCCGCGCGCCTCCTCCCCCCTGGTCTGAATTGGACTAGGAGAGGGGGGGCGGCGCCCCCCTTTCCTTCTCCCTCCCCCCTTCCTTTCCCCCTCCTAGTAGGAGTAGGAAAGAGGGGAGTCCTACTCCAACTAGGAGGAGGACTCCTCCTCCTTGGCGCGCCATAGGGCCGTCCGGCCTCCTCCCCTTGCTCCTTTATATACGGGGGCAGGGGCACCCCTAGACACACAAGTTGATCCACATGATCATTTTCTTAGCCGTGTGCGGTGCCCCCTTCCACCATAATCCTCGATAATATTGTAGCGGTGCATAGGCGAAGCCCTGCGACGGTAGAACCTCAAGATCATCACCACGCCGTCGTGCTGACGGAACTCTTCCCCGACACTTTGCTGGATCAGAGTCTGGGGATCGTCATCGAGCTGAACGTGTGCTAAAACTCGGAGGTGCCGTAGTTTCGGTGCTTGATCGGTCGGGCCGTGAAGACGTACGACTACATGAACCGCGTTGTCATAACGCTTCCGCTGTTGGTCTACAAGGGTATGCAGATCACACTCTCCCCTCTCGTTGCTATGCATCACCATGATCTTGCATGTGCGTAGGAATTTTTTTGAAATTACTACATTCCCCAACAAGATATCACAACACAACTCTACAAATAAAATAAGTCATACAAGCATCATATTACAAGCAAGGGGCCTCGAGGGCTCGAATACAAGAACTCGATCATAGATGAGTCAGCGGAAGCAACAATATCTGAGTACAGACATAAGTTAAACAAGTTTGCCTTAAGAAGGCTAGCACAAACTGGGATACAGATCGAAAGAGGCGCAGGCCTCCTGCCTGGGATCCTCCTAAACTACTCCTGGTCGTCGTCAGCAGGCTGCACGTAGTAGTAGGTACCTCCCGAGTAGTAGTAATCATCATCGACGGTGGCGTCTGGCTCCTGGGCTCCATCGGCTGGTCGCAGCAATCGGGTATAGGAAGGGGGAAAAGAGGGAGCAAAGCAACCGTGAGTACTCATCCAAAGTACTCGCAAGCAAGGAGCTATACTACATATGTATGCATTGGTATCAAATGGAATAAGGGTATCATATGTGGACTGAACTGCAGAAAGCCGGAATAAGAGGGGGATAGCTAATCCTGTCGAAGACTACGCTTCTGGCCACCTCCATCTTGCAGCATGTAGAAGAGAGTAGATGGTAAGTTCACCAAGTAACATCGCATAGCATAATCCTAACCGATGATCCTCCCCTCGTCGCCCTATTAGAGAGCGATCACAGGTTGTATCTGGCACTTGGAAGGGTGTGTTTTATAAAGTATCCGGTTCAAATTGTCATAAGGTCAAGGTACAACTCCAAGTCATCCTATTACTGAAGATCACGGCTATTCCAATATATTAACTTCCCTGCAGGGGTGCACCACATTTCCCAACACACTCGATCCCCTTTGTCCGAACACACTTTTCTGGGTCATGCCCGGCCTCGGAAGATCAACACGTCGCAGCCCTACCTAGGCACAACAGAGAGGTCAGCACGCCGGTCTAAATCCTATGGCGCGGGGATCTGGGCCCATCACCCTTTGAACACCTGCATGTTGCGAATGCGGCCGGAGAGCAGACCTAGCAACCTCCATTACAAAGGAAGTTGCGTTACGCGGTCCAACCCGGCACGCGCCGCTAAGTCGCTGATGTCACAAAGGCTTCGGCTGATACCACGACGTTGAGTGCCCATAACTGTTCCCGTGTAGTTGGTTAGTGCGTATAGGCCAGTAACCAGACTCAGATCAAATACCAAGATCTCGTTAAGCATGTTAAGTATCCGCGAACGCCGACCAGGGCCAGGCCCACCTCTCTCCTAGGTGGTCTCAACCTGTCCTGTCGCTCTGCCACAAAGTAACAGTCGGGGACCGTCGAGAACCCAGGCCCACCTCTACCGGGATGGAGCCACCTGCCCCTTCAGCCCCCAACATCGGAATCACTCGCGGGTACTCCTACGAGTCGACCCGACTTTAGTCACCACCTGTATAGCATGTATATATGTATAAGTATATACCCGTGATCACCTCCTGAGTGATCACGGCCCGATAGTATAGCATGGCAGACGGACAAGAATGTAGGGCCACTGATGATAAACTAGCATCCTATACTAAGCATTAGGATTGCAGGTAAAGGTAACGACAGTAGTAGCAAGGACAGGCTATGCATCAGGATAGGATTAACGGAAGCAGTAACATGCTACACTACTCTAATGCAAGCAGTATAGAGAAGAGTAGGCGATATCTGGTGATCAGGGGGGCTTGCCTGGTTGCTCTGGCAAGAGAGAGGGGTCGTCAACACCGTAGTCGTACTGGGTAGCAGCGGCATCGGTCTCGGTGTCTAGCGAGAGAAGAGGGGGAAGGAACAATAAATATAATGCAAACAAATGCATGACGATGCATGACATGACAAAGCGTGATGCTAGGTGTCAGGACCCCGACTCAATGCCACATCGATCTAGCATGTAACACCCCATATCACTTTGCGGCCTCACGCACGGTATTCCCACGGGTGTCGCCTTACCTTTGCCCGGGACCGTTTGCGTCTTTTGGCACACGTATATGATAGTGTCGCTAGCATCCATATGGTAAGGAGCCCGGGCTGACATGGCTAGTCGTAAACCCAAAGTGGCACAAAACTTACAGGGACAGGCATCCATGACCCAACATCGAACGTGTCGGTCATCAGCGAGTAAATCCAGGCTGTAGCACTGGGCTAGCAGGACTCCGGTGAACCGGGCTGTAGCGGGCTAACAGGACTCCGGTATTCATCGCGTGACATTTCCCCGAAGGGACAGACACAGGAACGAAGAAGGACACATGCCGGCCAGCCTAAGTGTTCCGGAGCAGTAGCAAGCTACCATGGCTCAGTGGAAACACTAGGAGACATTTCCCGGTAAGAGAGGCTACTAAGGATAAACAACTAGATAGTCAGATCCCACACATACCAAGCATTTCAACAACATACACACAATATGCTCGATATGTGCAGATACAACATGGCATCACAACATGACTCTACAACTCAAGTAATTATTCAATAGGCTCCGAGGAGCGAGATATTACAAACATGGGTCTCATGACCCAACACTCAGAGCATACAAATCAAAGCACAAGCGGAAGCTATCATGTCTGAGTACAGACATCTATAAATGAAAAAGGCTGAGAAGCCTGACTATCTACCAGATCCTGCCAAGGGCACAAGATCGTAGCTGAGGTAACAAGCTAAACGTCGAAGTCCACGCGGAACTACTAGTGAGACTGAAGTCTCTCTGCAAAACATAAAATAGGCAAACGTGAGTACAAATGTACCCAGCAAGACTTACATCAGATCTATCTACATATGCATCATTATCAACAAGGGGGTGGAGGGGTTTGACTGCAGCAAGCCAGCTTTGACTCGGTGGCTATCCTGAACTACGACTGCAAGCAACTCTTTTGAGGTGGCGCACACGAGTCCACATATTCACCAACCAATACACCACTATGGATCCGCTCCCGTCTCCCTACGAGAACGCCATCCATAGCACTCACGCTTATCTTGCGTATTTTAGAGTATCCACTTTCACTTGTCTATGAACTATACAAGGGGTCCAAGTTTCCATATCCGAGGAATCCGGCTATTCGAATAGATAATGATAACCCTGCAGGGGTGTACTTCTTCACACACGCTCTCGCCACTTACCGCCCTGTACACGTCATGTACCTCGGCAACCTTCAAGCGGAAGCCGGGCGAGGGAGTCGGCCACGACCTGACTAACCGAACAAGTCTCTAGTCCAGGTTTATCGCCTATTCGGGTTCCATCCGCAAGGAGATGCGGCCGGGGTGTCCCTTACGGCCCCAAACGATGTGTGCAGGGTTCCCAAGCCCACCAACCGGGTGCCACTTGGTACACCGGGCCACTGTGCCTAGTCTGTCCCAAGCCCACCTGTACCGGGTGCCACTTGGTAGACTACTAACACCACCTACAAACACCAGAAACTAGTTGCAACTCCTGGATAGAGATCAAGTTGATTAATAAGTCGAGAGGGCTTGGAGCGCCCGGAGCCCAATGTGTGGTAGTAACTGATCATGGATCACAAACACAGAACTCAGTTCCTGAGGACGGCTGCAATGAGACAACCCACCATGTACTCCTACATGGCCTCTCACCGCTACCTTTACCAAATCGTGTTCACACACTTAGCTCACACACATTGGGACATGTTCACACGCCTCTGATTCATCCCCGATGACTCAGACCTGACTCAACTCTAAGCAGTAGCAGGCATGACAAACAAGCATGAATGAGTAGGCACATCAGGGCTCAAACAACTCCTACTCATGCTAGTGGGTTTCATCTATTTACTGTGGCAATGACAGGTCATGCAAAGGATAAAGGGTTCAGCTACCGCAGCAAGTATCAAATAAGTCGTTGTTGTCCTAATGCAGTAAAAGAGAGCAGGAGCGAGAGAGTGGGATTTTATCGGAATGAACAAGGGGGTTTTGCTTGCCTGGCACTTCTGAAGATAATATAGCTCTTCATCGGTGTCATCGATCACATCGTCGGTACACGTCTATCGAGAGGGGACAATTACCGGCAAATACAGAAAAACACGATCAATGCAATGCACAATATGATGCATGCTATGACATGGCAATATGGATGTGTTTTGGGCTAATGCACCTAAAACCAGATTAAATGAAGTTGGTTTGAATCCAAGATTCAAATTCAAACTCCATATGTGGTTATTTAAATGTCATTCACTTCATTTGCCCTAAACAGTAGTGATAAGTTGTTCCAACATGCATGAAAATGGTACAGATGGATTCCTTGAATTTTTCTGATAATTTTTCATATATAAATTATTTAATTTGGAGTTACGGTTGAATTTCTATGATTTATTGAAGTTTTAGCTATTTTCTGGAATTTCCTGATTATTTTTAAATCCAGAAAATACTTATTGCGTCAGCCCCACGTCACAGTGACGTCAGCAGGGTCAACTGGGCGCCCCAGGTCAAACCTGACGTGTGGGGGCCACACGTCAGTGACACAGGAGCTAATCCCGGTCAAACCCAGCGCTAACTGAGGTTTGACCAGGGGTGGGGCCCACAGTCAGTGGCCTAGGGGGT
>NC_041392.1:483180515-483182644 GCF_002162155.2 Triticum dicoccoides | reverse complement strand
GTCGCGTGAGCCGACGGGGAGGTCGAGGGAGGCACTGCGGAGCTCAGGAGCACGTCGGGGAGGAGAGGGGGTGGTGGTGGCCGCGAGGGCAACGAGGGTCAGCGACGGTGGCGCTCGGCCGGTTGTGTGCGAGAGGAACGGGGAAGGGGAGAGGCGATGGGAGAGGTCGAGGGGGTTCCAGGGGGTCGGGCAGCGCCGAGAGGATGACGCGAGGCGTCGCGGTGTCCAGGCGATGCAGACGAGCAGGGTGGTGGCGTGGCGAGCTCGGGCGCGTGCGCCGAGTCCCTCCTCTGCCTACTGGCGCGAGGAGGAAGGCGACAGGGAGGAGGAGGTGGGCTGGGCCTTGCAGGTGGGCTGCACAGTGTTGGGCTGTGGGTGGGCTGCCAGGTAAGCCGAGGTAAGTTCTCTCTCTGCTTTTATTTACTGTTTTCTATTTTTGTTCTGTTTTATTTAATTGGCACTGAATTTTAATTCAAACAGAATTTGAAAACAGTGCCAAAACTCCCCTGGATATTTTTAAGTCACTTAATGGACTTCTCCACATATACAAAAAATATCTCAGGTCATTTGAAAATATATTCATTATATATTATGAATATAACTCCAAATTCAAATAAAATATTGATTTAAAAATCAGAGCCCAATAATTCCTTAGAAATGTCCCAAAATTTTGGTTTGATCTATAACTCTTGCCAAAATTGTCCGAGCTATTTCTAGGGCATTTTGGATTTACTGATTGCAATTTTAGGGTTTCTTGCCCCTCTTTTATTTAGGGTTTTGAGGCTTCCAATTTCCCTCAGTTCAAATTTCAGAATTTAAACATGATGCACACACCAGGCAGCACCAGAAGCTAGGGATGTGACAACTCACCCCCGCTAAACAAGAATCTCGTCTCGAGATTCAAGCGTAGGGTAGGATGAAGGGGAAACGTAAACTAGTACAATCTTCACGATCCAGGTTGCATTTCAAATGAACGTTGATTTGAACACCATCTTTGTCTTGTCGTCTTGCTCTGAGAATTCCAGCTAATCATGGCAAGAAGAGGAAAGGAAAACTCTGGAAGGATCGGTCTTCTCGAAGGTCGAACAACTCAGGATTAACTCCCGGAATGTGACATAGCAACATCTCTCGAGCTGAGATACGAAGCATACCTCTAGAGGGATGGAGTGGAGAAGGTGACGAGGTTCACTAGGTAGACAACAATTCCAGACTTAAGAATGTGGCGATCGGTTGTCAACGTAGCGAGGAGTTGAATTGCCATGATACCACGACGAAACATCCTGGAGAAGGGTGATTCGTAGATTATTATCTTAAGTGGCAAAAAGAATTACCTTTGATATAGAGATCATTGAGACTCTCTATATCAGCCGAAGGCAAATCACAGCAATCGATTGGCGGGGGTCGGTAGAATGGCATACTCGGACTTGGATGATGTGGATTACCTTGTTGAAGACAACGTAATGGATGAATTTGCTTATCACCGGAGATGGAAGAGACCCATGGTAGAATGGCACATTGGCGGTGCAAGCTAGAAACAAAATGCAAATGCTGGGAATGATTCTAGTAACTGGGGAAGAACCCAACAACAGAGAGTGAATTCACTATTTGAAAAGATCATAGCATTGCCGAGGAAACTGAGAGCAAACCCAGTTAGTGCCGATGATAACACCTAGCGCTTGTGCGTGCTCTCAAGAACTTGAGCATTTCCATATTCATCAAGGTTTTACCAACATCCGTGTCAAGAATCCTGGCAACACAACATACCACCATGATGAACAACGATGGACGATGCCGATGCATAGGAAGATAACATCAACTCAGATTTCACCCTAGCGAGGCCAAGGAAACAAAATCTGGATGATCGACCGAGAGACATTTAGCACTCCGCTTCTAATGTTCTCCTTGACGTGCTAGTGTAACCCATTCTTAGATATGGTTTGCTAACTAGAACATCAAGTAAAGGTCGGACTTCGGGAGCAATAGAATCCATAAGGAACAGTTACGGAGGTAAATCCTACGAAATCCTTATGGGGAGGTGGCCAACTTCCTCAAACAAGATACTACAATAATAGGTCTTCCGGCTGGGTGTGTTGGCCACGACATCCACCTTACCGGTTATCGAGGGACCA
>NC_041392.1:483156069-483180505 GCF_002162155.2 Triticum dicoccoides | reverse complement strand
TTCTGCTACAAACATGTGAACACGTTGTTCCAGACAAGCATGCCCACATGGTAGTCTTACAATAAAACACTACCGAGTTCTGGTTGGGAGCCATCATCGAGGATATCGAAGTCTTTACGCAAGTCCATGGATTAGATCCCAAGCATAGACTTCTTTTCCTTGAACAAGTCAATCAGTGGCTTGGTGTGCTAGGATATACATATGGAATGAAGATGATCAGTCTAACAGACCACAGAATTCTTCGCACGTGCATGACCGACTTGGGATGATTCCAAAGGAGCAAAAACAAACTTTCTCGAATTCACGATGGCAACTTACATCAAAATGCACGTGAATCAAAGGAAGTCACTCCTTTCATCAAACAAGTACTTCATGAGCTAGCATGAAGAAAATGCTTTCAAAAGTTTCCAACACTAACTTAATGTTCAACAACATCATGGAGGAGATAAGGATGTTGTCAATGGGCTCAACAACAACTCATCGGAATTTCCATATCACTGGACTTCCACCATCATGTGAACACGGTGATAGCATTGATCAGACCCAAAAGATATAATGGTGTATGCTCGAGGGATCAACCACGAGTAAGACAACATTACGAACATCATTGGTTCTGACTTGATTTGACGATAGCCCACACTCAAATCAAAGGATTGATAAGACAATAGGTCCAGCAACTGATCACAGGGACCAATCGATGAAGATATCATCTTTCTTCAATACACACTACACAAGAATATCCCTTTGGAACGAACTAAGTCAGGCAAGCTTTTATCTTCCAACCCTCCAAGTTGTCGTTTAGCTTAACCAACTAGCTCAGGGATATCTAACACCAACTCTTGGAGAGAAGGTGGTTCACAAGAAACCAACTTGATCACGAGCTCAACATAGCGGTCAGGTGACAACCTGGTAATACTTCTGAGAAGATATTCAGAAAATCACGAACCACCGGTATGTTACTAAGCTCGAGAACAATCTTGCTTTTCAGGGCAAGACGATATGATCAATAGAGCAAGGATTTGAAATAATCCTAACTCATCGATCGAGAAGTGAACCAGGAGAATGGACTAGGTAGCACGATCAATCTTAGAATGATGATTCAATAACCAACACACTAAGAATGAAATTATTGTCCTTTAACTACCCAGTAACGAGGTTGCTAGGCGTATTGATTTCACACATCACAATTCATTTGTCGGTATTCCGGTTGCATCAACACGAAGACCGAGGAATGACTAATGATGGCAAGAAGTATCACTGTACCAAGAGTTCATAGGATGGTGTGCAATTCCTATAACAATCCCGATATAAAGATGGTAATACTCCAAGGTAGAACAGAACAAAAGCTGGATTAGCAATTTGATCTGCGGAGCACAACTTCTTTGACCCAATCCTGGATATGGAAGAGGTACTGGAGTTTGTTTCTCCTAGTCATTCTGCGATAGAATGGCTTGACGGACCACAAGAGTAATAGGCATTGATAAACGAACGCACGCATACTCTTGACTATCAATTGATAGACGAGGGTCAGAATGCAACTAAAGAGAACAACTCAAAGGAACATATAATTTTCTGAGTTGTGGATGCATAGATTAGTATGTCGAACCAAGTTCAACATATTTCTTCCGGATAACCCATGCAGAAAGGTAGAACTGGCAGAGTCACGATTTATGAATGGAGAACTCCTCAAGAATAATCCTGTTGTGATATTTCAGTTCAACGAGGAACTTCTGCCATAAGTAGTTCATGGTATCTGGAAGAAGAAGATACCAAGGACTTCAAGGACTATCGCAAAGGTTACTAATATCCTAAATGCGCTAGCAATTACTATCAACATGAAGTAAGTAGAGTGAATCTCGGGTTCAAGAACCCAGGAATAGAATACCTACTACTAAGTAGCATCACGGGATGCTTTCGAGAATGATGGCCAGAATCATCACACTGGGAACACAAATCATGGCTAAATTACTAGATGATCCCCTAAGACACCTAGGGTCATAATACTAGCTCCAACATATATGTCAAGGCAATAAAGTACCTCAACTCACTGCTTTGTGTGATTAATCTGACCAAAGGCACATCGGAAACAGGAGGAAGGGATTTGCAAATGCATCCGACTATTTAGAAACCTGGGATGACTCGGACAGCATAACGGCTGTAAATGCTCAGAAAAGATTTGAGACATTCACAAAAATGGTGGCATAACCACTCAGAAACACAATATCAAGGTTTCGAGATCAACAGTTAACGTACGGAAGTAGTAGAAACTGAACTCAAGCTTAAATCCAACAATCTTATAAGTCTACGGATTAGTAACACGTGATCCTGATAGAAAGAAGAGATAGCCTAGTTCTTAATCCCCGTAGGAAAGATAAGATGACTCAGATCAGAAGGGCATAAGGTATAAGGAGTAAAAAGAGCCTTACGTTCCATCCCACAATCAATTCCCTTACATATAACTAAAGCATTTCTAGACTCAACTTCGACCAGTTTGGCTTGGTAATCCTACAGGCAGTCAAGCTCTGATACCAACGCTGTCAGGACCCCGACTCAATGCCACATCGATCTAGCATGTAACACCCCATATCACTTTGCGGCCTCACGCACGGTATTCCCACGGGTGTCGCCTTACCTTTGCCCGGGACCGTTTGCGTCTTTTGGCACACGTATATGATAGTGTCGCTAGCATCCATATGGTAAGGAGCCCGGGCTGACATGGCTAGTCGTAAACCCAAAGTGGCACAAAACTTACAGGGACAGGCATCCATGACCCAACATCGAACGTGTCGGTCATCAGCGAGTAAATCCAGGCTGTAGCACTGGGCTAGCAGGACTCCGGTGAACCGGGCTGTAGCGGGCTAACAGGACTCCGGTATTCATCGCGTGACATTTCCCCGAAGGGACAGACACAGGAACGAAGAAGGACACATGCCGGCCAGCCTAAGTGTTCCGGAGCAGTAGCAAGCTACCATGGCTCAGTGGAAACACTAGGAGACATTTCCCGGTAAGAGAGGCTACTAAGGATAAACAACTAGATAGTCAGATCCCACACATACCAAGCATTTCAACAACATACACACAATATGCTCGATATGTGCAGATACAACATGGCATCACAACATGACTCTACAACTCAAGTAATTATTCAATAGGCTCCGAGGAGCGAGATATTACAAACATGGGTCTCATGACCCAACACTCAGAGCATACAAATCAAAGCACAAGCGGAAGCTATCATGTCTGAGTACAGACATCTATAAATGAAAAAGGCTGAGAAGCCTGACTATCTACCAGATCCTGCCAAGGGCACAAGATCGTAGCTGAGGTAACAAGCTAAACGTCGAAGTCCACGCGGAACTACTAGTGAGACTGAAGTCTCTCTGCAAAACATAAAATAGGCAAACGTGAGTACAAATGTACCCAGCAAGACTTACATCAGATCTATCTACATATGCATCATTATCAACAAGGGGGTGGAGGGGTTTGACTGCAGCAAGCCAGCTTTGACTCGGTGGCTATCCTGAACTACGACTGCAAGCAACTCTTTTGAGGTGGCGCACACGAGTCCACATATTCACCAACCAATACACCACTATGGATCCGCTCCCGTCTCCCTACGAGAACGCCATCCATAGCACTCACGCTTATCTTGCGTATTTTAGAGTATCCACTTTCACTTGTCTATGAACTATACAAGGGGTCCAAGTTTCCATATCCGAGGAATCCGGCTATTCGAATAGATAATGATAACCCTGCAGGGGTGTACTTCTTCACACACGCTCTCGCCACTTACCGCCCTGTACACGTCATGTACCTCGGCAACCTTCAAGCGGAATCCGGGCGAGGGAGTCGGCCACGACCTGACTAACCGAACAAGTCTCTAGTCCAGGTTTATCGCCTATTCGGGTTCCATCCGCAAGGAGATCCGGCCGGGGTGTCGCTTACGGCCCCAAACGATGTGTGCAGGGTTCCCAAGCCCACCAACCGGGTGCCACTTGGTACACCGGGCCACTGTGCCTAGTCTGTCCCAAGCCCACCTGTACCGGGTGCCACTTGGTAGACTACTAACACTACCTACAAACACCAGAAACTAGTTGCAACTCCTGGACAGAGATCAAGTTGATTAATAAGTCGAGAGGGCTTGGAGCGCCCGGAGCCCAATGTGTGGTAGTAACTGATCATGGATCACAAACACAGAACTCAGTTCCTGAGGACGGCTGCAATGAGACAACCCACCATGTACTCCTACATGGCCTCTCACCGCTACCTTTACCAAATCGTGTTCACACACTTAGCTCACACACATTGGGACATGTTCACACGCCTCTGATTCATCCCCGATGACTCAGACCTGACTCAACTCTAAGCAGTAGCAGGCATGACAAACAAGCATGAATGAGTAGGCACATCAGGGCTCAAACAACTCCTACTCATGCTAGTGGGTTTCATCTATTTACTATGGCAATGACAGGTCATGCAAAGGATAAAGGGTTCAGCTACCGCAGCAAGTATCAAATAAGTCGTTGTTGTCCTAATGCAGTAAAAGAGAGCAGGAGCGAGAGAGTGGGATTTTATCGGAATGAACAAGGGGGTTTTGCTTGCCTGGCACTTCTGAAGATAATATAGCTCTTCATCGGTGTCATCGATCACATCGTCGGTACACGTCTATCGAGAGGGGACAATTACCGGCAAATACAGAAAAACACGATCAATGCAATGCACAATATGATGCATGCTATGACATGGCAATATGGATGTGTTTTGGGCTAATGCACCTAAAACCAGATTAAATGAAGTTGGTTTGAATCCAAGATTCAAATTCAAACTCCATATGTGGTTATTTAAATGTCATTCACTTCATTTGCCCTAAACAGTAGTGATAAGTTGTTCCAACATGCATGAAAATGGTACAGATGGATTCCTTGAATTTTTCTGATAATTTTTCATATATAAATTATTTAATTTGGAGTTACGGTTGAATTTCTATGATTTATTGAAGTTTTAGCTATTTTCTGGAATTTCCTGATTATTTTTAAATCCAGAAAATACTTATTGCGTCAGCCCCACGTCACAGTGACGTCAGCAGGGTCAACTGGGCGCCCCAGGTCAAACCTGACGTGTGGGGGCCACACGTCAGTGACACAGGAGCTAATCCCGGTCAAACCCAGCGCTAACTGAGGTTTGACCAGGGGTGGGGCCCACAGTCAGTGGCCTAGGGGGTTGGTTAGGGCGTCATTAGCGCTAATTAAGCGTGCCACGTCGGCAGTCGCCGGAGTTTCGCCGGCGGCGACCATTCCGCACGGCGGCGCGGCTCGGATTCGAGCTAGGGGCGATGGTTTGGCGCGCGGTTTGGCTTATTGGAACGTCCGCGAGGCGGCACATCCAGCGGTGGCTGTGGCCGCGGCTGGGGTGGCCGGTAGCAGCAACTACGGCGAGCGAGGCGGCGGCCGGAGCTCGGGCCAGCACGACGCGGTGGCTGCAGCGCGTTAGCCGGAGAGCAGAGGAGCGCGTCGGGACCCTGGGAACCTGGAGAGCACGCGGGAGCTACTGGAGCGAGCGGAAGAGCTCCGGGGTGCGAGGTTCGCCGGCCATGGCGATGGCCGGAGCTCGGTGCTTGCGGGGACGGCAGCTACGGCACGAGAACGAGCAGGGGGTCAGAGGGGAAACATAGAGGAGCTCACGGGGGTTGCGACGGTGGCCTCGGGGAGCTCGGGGAGGCGTCGGAGGCGGCGAATCGACAGCAGCGGTCCTCGATGGCCGAGGAGGGGAAAAGCGTCGGGACGGCGCTTCGGGGCTTCTCCGGTCGCGTGAGCCGACGGGGAGGTCGAGGGAGGCACTGCGGAGCTCAGGAGCACGTCGGGGAGGAGAGGGGGTGGCGGTGGCCGCGAGGGCAACGAGGGTCAGCGACGGTGGCGCTCGGCCGGTTGTGTGCGAGAGGAACGGGGAAGGGGAGAGGCGATGGGAGAGGTCAAGGGGGTTCCAGGGGGTCGGGCAGCGCCGAGAGGATGACGCGAGGCGTCGCGGTGTCCAGGCGATGCAGACGAGCAGGGTGGTGGCGTGGCGAGCTCGGGCGCGTGCGCCGAGTCCCTCCTCTGCCTACTGGCGCGAGGAGGAAGGCGACAGGGAGGAGGAGGTGGGCTGGGCCTCGCAGGTGGGCTGCACAGTGTTGGGCTGTGGGTGGGCTGCAAGGTAAGCCGAGGTAAGTTCTCTCTCTGCTTTTATTTACTGTTTTCTATTTTTGTTCTGTTTTATTTAATTGGCACTGAATTTTAATTCAAACAGAATTTGAAAACAGTGCCAAAACTCCCCTGGATATTTTTAAGTCACTTAATGGACTTCTCCACATATACAAAAAATATCTCAGGTCATTTGAAAATATATTCATTATATATTATGAATATAACTCCAAATTCAAATAAAATATTGATTTAAAAATCAGAGCCCAATATCCTTAGAAATGTCCCAAAATTTTGGTTTGATCTATAACTCTTGCCAAAATTGTCAGAGCTATTTCTAGGGCATTTTGGATTTACTCATTGCAATTTTAGGGTTTCTTGCCCCTCTTTTATTTAGGGTTTTGAGGCTTCCAATTTCCCTCAGTTCAAATTTCAGAATTTAAACATGATGCACACACCAGGCAGCACCAGAAGCTAGGGATGTGACACTAGGTGTGCCCTAATGTGGCACGAGGTGGTACCGGTGAAGGGGGAAAACATCCGGGAAAGTATTCCCGGTGTTTCGCGTTTTCGCACAGATGAATCGGAGGGGCAAAGTTGCGTGTTTGCTATGCTAGGGATGCATGGCAGACGAACGGCTGCGTATCCGGATTCGTCTCGTCATTCTGAGCAACATTCATGTACAAAGTTTTTTCATCTGAGCTACGGTTTATTTTATATTAATTTTAAAAGGATTAAATCATTTTTATGATTTATATAATTATTTTAATGCAACATTATCCAGAATAGTGTTTGCTGACGTCAGCATGACATCAGCAGTTGACCTGGTCAACCTAACATGTGGGTCCCACTGTCATACTCTGTTTTCAATTAAGTAACAGTTAATTAGGTTAGTTAGCGATTAGATTAATCTAATTATGATTAATTCAGTTAATTAATTCTTTAATTAATTAATTAATTTTTTTAATTCTCTTTTTTATAAAATCGTTCTGGGGTGTGCCCCACTAGTAAGTGGCACGGAGGCCTTATCGGACTAACGGGCCATGGGCATCGGGCGCAGCCAGGCTACAAGCGCTAGCCCGCCCGACAGGGCACTGCGGGAGCCGGTGTTTGGCAAGACGGGTGCGGCGGGGGTGGCTGCCGGCGGGTGTGGCCAGGGGAGCAGGCGGTGCACAAGAAAAGGGCGTGGGAGGGAGGTCAACGCGGCCGCGGACGAAGTGGCAGAAGCGACGGCGTAGCAAGGAGGCGCGGCCCAGTGCGGGAGGCCGTTGGCGGCGACAGCGTGGTCAAGCGGGTGAAGGCAAGGCGCGCGGCGGCGGCAGACCAGCGGGGCTGGCGAGCGGGGCGGCTGCAGTGGCCTTGGAGGGGCGCTGTGGCAGCGGCTAATACGTCTCCAACGTATCTATAATTTTTGATTGCTCCATGCTATATTATCTACTGTTTTGGACTATATTGGGCTTTATTTTCCACTTTTATATTATTTTTGGGACTAACCTATTAACCGGAGGCCCAGCCCAGAATTGCTGTTTTTTGCCTATTTCAGTGTTTCGAAGAAACGGAATATCAAACGGAGTCCAAACGGAATAAAACCTTCGGGAACTTGATTTTCTCACCGAACGTGATCCAGGAGACTTGGACCCTGCTCCAAGGAACAAAAGAGGCGGTCACGAGGGTGGGGGGCGCCCCCCTAGGGCGCGCCCCCTTCCTCGTGGGCCCCTCGGAGCTCCACCGACGTACTCCTTCCTCCTATATATACCTACGTACCCCCAAACGAACAGATACGAGCCAAAAACCTAATTCCATCGCCGCAACTTTCTGTATCCACGAGATCCCATCTTGGGGCTTGTTCCGGAGCTCTGCCGGAAGAGGGCCGTCATCACGGAGGGCTTCTACATCATCATAGCCTCTCCGACGAAGTGTGAGTAGTTTACCTCATACCTTCGGGTCCATAGTTAGTAGCTAGATGGCTTCTTCTCTCTCTTTGAATCTCAATACAAAGTTCTCCCCCTCTCTTATGGAGATCTATTCGATGTAATCTTCTTTTTGCGGTGTGTTTGTTGAGACTGATGAATTGTGGGTTTATGATCAAGTCTATCTATGAATAATATTTGAATATTCTCTGGATTCTTTTATGTATGATTGGTTATCTTTGCAAGTCTCTTCGAATTATCCGTTTGGTTTGGCCAACTAGATTGGTAGTTCTTGCCATGGGAGAAGTGCTTAGCTTTGGGTTCGATCTTGCGGTGTCCTTTCCCAGTGACAGAAGGGGCGGCAAGGCACGTATTGCATCGTTGCCATCGAGGATAACAAGATGGGGTTTATTTCATATTGCATGAATTTATCTCTCTACATCATGTCATCTTGCTTAAAGTGTTACTCTGTTTTTAACTTAATACTCTAGATGCATGCTGGATAGCGGTCGATGAGTGGAGTAATAGTAGTAGATGCAGAATCGTTTCGGTCTACTTGTCACGGACGTGATGCCTATATACATGATCATGCCTAGATATTCTCATAACTATGCTCAATTCTATCAATTGCTCAACAGTAATTTGTTCACCCACCGTAGAATACTTATGCTCTTGAGAGAAGCCACTAGTGAAACCTATGGCCCCCGGGTCTATTCTCATCATATCAATCTCCACCACTTTAATCTCGATTTGCTTTTTTTACTTTGCTTTTTACTTTTACTTTGCATCTTTAAACCAAAAATACCAAAAATATTATATCTATCAGATCTCACTCTCGTAAGTGACCATGAAGGGATTGACAACCCCTAATCGCGTTGGTTGCGAGTAGCTATCGTTTTGTGCATGTACGAGGGACTTGAGCGTGGCCTCCTACTAGATTGATACCTTGGTTCTCAAAAACTGAGGGAAATACTTATGCTACTCTGCTGCATCATCCCTTCCTCTTCGGGGAAAACCAACGCAAGCTCAAGACGTAGCAAGAAGGATTTCTGGCGCCGTTGCCGGGGAGTCTACGCAAAAAGTCAACATACCAAGTACCCATCACAATCCCTATCTCTCGCATTACATTATTTGCCATTTGCCTCTCGTTTTCCTCTCCCCCACTTCACCCTTGTCGTTTTATTCGCCCTCTCTCTCCCAACCTCCTTCTCTTTCTCCGCTTGCCTTTTTGTTTGCCCGTGTGTTGCTTGTTTGTCGCGATGGCTCAAGATACTACCAAATTGTGTGACTTCACCAATACCAATAATAATGATTTCCTTAGCACTCCGGTTGCTCCTCTTGCTAATACCGAATCCTGTGAAATCAATACTGCTTTGTTGAATCTTGTTATGAAAGATCAATTCGCCGGCCTTCCTAGTGAAGATGTCGCTACTCATCTGAATAGCTTCGTTGATTTATGTGATATGCAAAAGAAAAAAGATGTCGATAATGATGTCGTTAAATTGAAGCTATTTCCTTTTTCGCTTAGAGATCATGCTAAAGCTTGGTTTTCGTCTTTGCCTAAAAATAGTATTGATTCTTGGAACAAGTGCAAAGATGCTTTTATCTCTAAGTATTTCCCTCCCGCTAAGATCATCTCTCTTAGAAACGATATTATGAATTTTAAGCAACTTGATCATGAACATATTGCACAAGCTTGGGAGAGAATGAAATTAATGATACGTAATTGCCCTACTCATGGTCTGAATTTGTGGATGATTATACAAAAATTTTATGCCAAATTGAATTTTGCTTCTAGAAATCTTTTAGATTCGGCCGCGGGAGGCACTTTTATGGAAATCACTTTAGGAGATGCTACTAAACTCCTAGATAATATTGTGGTTAATTATTCTCAATGGCAGACTGAAAGATCTTCTAATAAAAAAGTGCATGCGATAGAAGAAATTAATGCGTTGAGTGGACAAATGGATGAACTTATGAAATTATTTGCTACTGGGAGTGTTTCTTCTGATCCTAATGATATGCCTTTGTCTACTTTGATTGAGAATAACAATGAATCTATGGATGTGAATTTTGTTGGTAGGAATAATTTTGGTAACAACGCTTATAGAGGGAATTTTAATCCTAGGCCATATCCTAGTAATCCTTCTAATAATTATGGGAATTCCTACAACAACTCTTATGGAAATTATAATAAAATGCCCTCTGAATTTGAGAATAGTGTTAAAGAGTTTATGAATTCACAAAAAAAAATGCTTTGCTTGAAGAGAAATTGCTTAAAGTTGATGATTTGGCTAGGAACGTTGATAGAATTTCTCTTGAGGTTGATTCTTTAAATCTTAGATCTATTCCTCCTAAGCATGATATCAATGAGTCTCTCAAAGCCATGAGAATTTCCATTGATGAGTGCAAGGAAAGAACCGCTAGGATGCGTGCTTCCAAAGATGCCCTTATTAAAGCATGTTCTTCCAATTCCTATGAAAATCAAGATGAAGATCTAAAATTTATTGATGTGTCTCCTATTAAATCTTTGTTTTGCAATATAAATCTTGATGAAACTGAATATGATCTTCCTTTACCTAGAAGGTGTTCTAAAAATTCGGAGTATTTAGATCTTTATGATGAAATTGATAAAAGTGGGATTGAAAGAAATAAAAATCTAGATGTTGCTAAACCCACTATATTGGATTTCAAGGAATTTAATTATGAAAGATGATCTTTAATTGATTGTATTTCCTTGTTGCAATCCGTGCTAAATTCTTCACACGCTTATAGTCAAAATAAAGCCTTCGCCGAACATATTGTTGATGCCTTGATGAAATCTTATGAAGAAAAACTTGAGTTGAAAGTTTTTATCCCTGAAAACTCTATGATGAGTGGGAACCAACTATTAAAATTAAAATTAAAGATCATGAGTTTTATGCTTTGTGTGATTTGGGTGCTAGTGTCTCCACCATCCCTAAAACTTTGTGTGATTTGTTAGATTTCCGCGATTTTGATGATTGCTCTCTAAACTTGCATCTTGCAGATTCTACTATTAAGAAACCTATGGGAAGGATTAATGATGTTATTATTGTTGCAAATAGGAATTATGTGCCCGTAGATTTCATTGTTTTTGATATAGATTGCAATCCTTCTTGCAATATTATTCTTGGTAGACCTTTCCTTAGAACGGTTGGTGTGATTATTGATATGAAGGAAGGGAATATTAGATTTCAATTTCCATTAAAAAGGGCATGGAACACTTTCCAAGAAATAAAATAAAATTTCCATCTGAAACTATCATGAGAGTCACTTATGGATTGCCTACCAAAGATGGCAATACCTAGATCTATCCTCGCTTTTATGCCTAGCTAGGGGCGTTAAACGATAGCGCTTGTTGGGAGGCAACCCAATTTTATTTTTATTCCTTGATTTTTTATCCTGTTTATTAATAAATAAATTATTTAGCCTCTGTTTTGGTTGTGTTTTTTGTGTTTAATTAGTGTTTGTGCCAAGTAGAACCGTTGGGAAGACTTGGGGAAAGTCTTGTTGAACTTGCTGTAAAAAACAGAAACTTTAGCGCTCATGAGAACTGCTGTCATTTTTATTTGGAGAGTGCTATTTAGTTAATTATTTTTGAAGATGATTAATAGATAAATTCCTCACGTCCAGCAATTTATTTTATAATTTTTGGGGTTCTAGATCTTGCTCTAGCTACAGATTACTATAGACTGTTCTGTTTTTGACATCGTGTGTTGTTTGCTTATTTTGATGAATCTATGGCTAGTAAAATAGTTTATAATCCATAGAGAAGTTGGAATAAAGTAGGTTTAAAACCAATATAAATAAAGAATGAGTTCATTACAGTACCTTGAAGTGGTCTTTTGTTTTCTTTCGCTAATGGAGCTCACGAGTTTTCTGCCTTAAGTTTTGTGTTGTGAAGTTTTCAAGTTTTGGGTAAGGATTTGATGGATTATGGAACAAGGAGTGGCAAGAGCCTAAGCTTGGGGATGCCCATGGCACCCCCAAGATAATCTAAGGACACCTAAAAGCCAAAGCTTGGGGATGCCCCGGAAGGCATCCCCTCTTTCGTCTACTTCTATCGGTAACTTTACTTGGAGCTATATTTTTATTCACCAACATGATATGTGTTTTGCTTCGAGCATCTTGTATTATTTGTGTCTTTGTTTTTTAGTGTGCCACAATCATCCTTGCTGTACACACCTTTTGAGAGAGCCATACATGAAATAAAATTTGATAGAATACTCTATGTGCTTCACTTATATCTTTTGAGCTAAGTAGTTTTGCTCTATGTGCTTCACTTATATCTTTTGAGCTAAGTAGTTTTGCTCTATGTTCTTCACTTATATCTTTTGAGCTATGTAATTTTGCTCTATATGCTTCACTTATATCTTTTAGATCACGGTGGTGGATTTTTTTTAAAAGAGACTATTGATCTCTGATGCTTCACTTAAATTATTTTGAGAGTCTCTTAATAGCATGGTAGTTTGCTTAATAATAATATGCTTGGTATTCAAGATTTGTGAAACTTTCTTTTGAGTGTGTTGAATACTAAGAAAAGATTGAAGCATGATAATTGTTTTGAGATATGGAGGTGATAATATTAAAGTCATGCTAGTTGAGTAGTTGTGAATTTAAAGAATACTTGTGCTGAAGCTTGTGATTCCCGTAGCATGCACGTATGGTGAACCGTTATGTGATGAAGTCGGAGCATGATTTATTTATTGATTGTCTTCCTTATGAGTGGTGGTCGGGGACGAGCGATGGTCTTTTCCTACCAATCTATCCCCCTAGGAGAATGCGCGTAATACTTTGCTTTGATAACTTTTAGATTTTTGCAATAAGTATATGAGTTCTTTATGACTAATGTTGAGTCCATGGATTATACGCACTCTCACCCTTCCACCTTTGCTAGCCTCTCTAATACCGTGCACCTTTCGCCGGTATCATACACCCACCATATACCTTCCTCAAAACAGCCACCATACCTACCTATTATGGCATTTCCGTAGCCATTCCGAGATATATTGCCATGCAACTTTCCACCATCACGTTTATTATGACACACTCCAACATTGTCATATTGCATATCCCGGAACACCGCCGGAGTCATTCATATAGAGTCATATTTTGTTCTAAGTATCGAGTTGTAATTGTTGAGTTGTAAGAAAAATAAAAGTGTGATGATCATCATTATTAGAGCATTGTCCTAGTGAGGAAAGAATGATGGAGACTATGATTCCCCCACAAGTCGGGATGAGACTCCGGACGAAGAATAAAAAAGAGTCCAAAGAAGCCCAAATAAAAAAAGAGGCCATAAAAAAAGGAGAAAAGTCCCAAATAAAAAAATAAAAAATGAGAGAAAAAGAGAGAAGGGACAATGTTACTATCCTTTTACCATACTTGTGCTTCAAAGTAGCACCATGATCTTCATAGTAGAGAGTCTCTCATGTATTGCGTGAAGATTGAAAAAGTTAGAGTATGAAACAATTGCTTGGCTTGTCATTGGGGTTGTGCATGATTTAAATATTTTGTGTGGTGAAGATAGAGCATAGCCAGACTATATGATTTTGTAGGGATAACTTTCTTTGGCCATGTTATTTTGAGAAGACATAATTGCTTTGTTAGTATGCTTGAAGTATTATTATTTCTTATGTCAATATAAAATTTTGTCTTGAATCTTTCTAATCTGAATATTCACATCACAATTAAGAAGATTTGCATTGAAATTATGCCAAGTAGCACTTCGCATCAAAAATTCTCTTTTTATCATTTACCTACTCAAGGACGAGCAGGAATTAAGCTTAGGGATGCCTGATACTGTTGGGGAACGTAGTAATTTCAAAAAAATTCCTACGCACATGCAAGATCATGGTGATGCATAGCAACGAGAGGGGAGAGTGTTGTCTACGTACCCTCGTAGACCGACAGTGGAAGCATTACGATAACGCGGTTGATGTAGTCGTACGTCTTCACGGCCTGACCGATCAAGCACCGAAACTACGACACCTCCGAGTTTTAGCACACGTTCAGCTCGATGACGATCCCCGGACTCCGATCCAGCAAAGTGTCGGGGAAGAGTTCCGTCAGCACGACGGCGCGGTGACGATCTTGATGTTCTACCGTCGCAGGGCTTCGCCTAAGCACCGCTACAATATTACCGAGGAGTATGGTGGAAGGGGGCACCGCACACGGCTAAGAAAACGATCACGAGGATCAACTTGTGTGTATAGAGGTGCCCCCTACCTCCGTAAATAAAGGAGCAAAGGGGGGGGTGCGGCTGGCCCTAGGAGGAGGCGCGCCGGAGGAGTCCTACTCCTACCGGGAGTAGTACTCCCCACCTTTCCCTAGTTGGATTAGGACTTGGGGGAAGGAGGAGAGGGAAGAAAGGAAAGGGGGGCGCCGCCCCCCCCCCCCTCCTTGTCCAATTCGGACTTGGGGGAGAGGGGCGCACGGCAGCCCCTAGGCCTCCTCTCCTCTTCCTCCACTAGGCCTATTAAGACCCATTAGGTTACCGGGGGGTTCCGGTAACCTCCTCGTACTCCGGTAAAATCCCGATTTCACCCGGAACACTTCCGATGTCCAAACATAGGCTTCCAATATATCAATCTTGATGTCTCGACCATTTCGAGACTCCTCGTCATGTCTATGATCACATCCGGGACTCCGAATAAACTTCGGTTCATCAAAATATATAAACTCATAATGAAACTATCATCGTAACGTTAAGCGTGCGGACCCTACGGGTTCGAGAACAATGTAGACATGACCAAGACATGTCTCCGGTCAATAACCAATAGCGGAACCTGGATGCTCATATTGGCTCCCACATATTCTACGAAGATCTTTATCGGTCAGACCGCATAACAACATACTTTGTTCCCTTTGTCATCGGTATGTTACTTGCCCGAGATTCGATCGTCGGTATCTCAATACCTAGTTCAATCTCGTTACAGGCAAGTCTCTTTACTCGTTTCGTAATACACCATCTCGCAACTAACTCATTAGTTGCAATGCTTGCAAGGCTTATGTGATGTGTATTACCGAGAGGGCCCAGAGATACCTCTCCGACAATCAGAGTGACAAATCCTAATCTCGAAATACGCCAACCCAACATGTACCTTTGGAGACACCTGTAGAGCTCCGTTATAATCACCCATTTACGTTGTGACGTTTGGTAGCACACAAAGTGTTCCTCCGGCAAACGGGAGTTGCATAATCTCATAGTCATAGGAACATGTATAAGTCATGAAGAAAGCAATAGCAACATACTAAACGATCGGGTGCTAAGCTAATGGAATGGGTCATGTCAATCACATCATTATTCTAATGATGTGATCCTGTTAATCTAATAACAACTCTTTTGTTCATGGTTAGGAAACATAACCATCTTCGATTAACGAGCTAGTCAAGTAGAGGCATACTAGTGACACTCTGTTTGTCTATGTATTCACACATGTATTATGTTTCCGGTTAATACAATTCTAGCATGAATAATAAACATTTATCATGATATAAGGAAATAAACAATAACTTTATTATTGCCTCTAGGGCATATTTCCTTCAGTCTCCCACTTGCACTAGAGTCAATAATCTAGTTCACATCGCCATGTGATTCAACACTAATAGTTCACATCACCATGTGATTAACACCCATAGTTCACATCGTCATGTGACCTATACCCAAAGGGTTTACTAGAGTTAGTAATCTAGTTCACATCGCTTATGTGATTAACACCCAAAGAGTACTAAGTTGTGATCATGTTTTGCTTGTGAGATAATTTTAGTCAACGGGTCTGTCACATACAGATCCGTAAGTATTTTGCGAATTCTATGTCTACAATGCTCTGCACGGAGCTACTCTAGCTAATTGCTCCCACTTTCAATATGTATCTAGATCGAGACTTAGAGTCATCCAGATCTGTGTCAAAACATGCATCGACGTAACTTTTTACGACGAACATTTTGTCACCTCCATAATTGAGAAATATTTCCTTATTCCACTAAGGATAATTTTGACCGATGTCCAGTGATCTACTCTTAGATCACTATTGTACTCCCTTGCTTAACACAGTGTAGGGTATACAATAGATCTGGTACACAGCATGGCATACTTTATAGAACCTATGGCTGAGGCATAGGGAATGACTTTCATTCTCTTTCTATCTTCTTCCGTGGTCGGGCTTTGAGTCTTACTCAATTTCACACCTTGTAACACAGCCAAGAACTCTTTCTTTGACTGTTCCATTTTTGAACTACTTCAAAATATTGTCAAGGTATGTACTCATTGAAAAAACTTATCAAGCGTCTTGATCTATCTCTATAGATCTTGATGCTTAATATGTAAGCAGCTTCACGGAGGTCTTTTTTTGAAAAACTTCTTTCAAAAAACTCCTTTATGCTTTGCAGAATAATTCTACATTATTTCCGATCAACAATATGTCATTCACATATACTTATCAGAAATGTTGTAGTTCTCCCACTCACTTTCTTGTAAATACAGGCTTCACCGCAAGTCTGTATAAAACTATATGCTTTGATCAACTCATAAAAGCGTATATTCCAACTCCGAGAGGCTTGCACCAGTCCATAAATGGATCGCTAGAGCTTGCACACTTTGTTAGCTCCCTTTGGATCGACAAAACCTTCTGGCTGCATCATATACAACTCTTCTTCCAGAAATCCATTCAGGAATGCAGTTTTGACATCCATCTGCCAAATTTCATAATCATAAAATGCGGCAATTGCTAACATGATTCGGACAGACTTAAGCATCGCTACGGGTGAGAAGGTCTCATCGTAGTCAATCCCTTGAACTTGTCGAAAACCTTTTGCGACAAGTCGAGCTTTGTAGACAGTAACATTACCGTCAGCGTCAGTCTTCTTCTTGAAGATCCATTTATTCTCAATTGCTTGCCCATCATTGAGCAAGTCAACCAAAGTCCATACTTTGTTCTCATACATGGATCCCATCTCAGATTTCATGGCTTCAAGCCATTTTGCGGAATCTGGGCTCACCATAGCTTCTCCATAGTTCGTAGGTTCATCATGATTTAGTAGCATGACTTCCAGAACAGGATTACCATACCACTCTGGTGCGGATCTTATTCTGGTTGATCTACGAGGTTCAGTAGTATCTTGTTCTGAAGTTTCATGATCATCATCATTAGCTTCCTCACTAATTGGTGTAGGTGTCACAGAAACTGGTTTCTGTGATATACTACTTTCCAATAAGGGAGCAGGTACAGTTACCTCATCAAGTTCTACTTTCCTCCCACTCACTTATTTCGAGAGAAAACTCCTTCTCTAGAAAGTTTCCGAATTTTGCAACAAAAGTTTTGCCTTCGGATCTGTGATAGAAGGTGTATCCAATAGTTTCCTTTGGATATCCTATGAAGACACATTTTTCCGATTTGGGTTTGAGCTTATCAGGTTGAAGCTTTTTCACATAAGCATCGCAGCCCCAAACTTTCAGAAACGACAAGTTTGGTTTCTTGCCAAACCACAGTTCATAAGGCGTCGTCTCAACGGATTTTGATGGTGCCCTATTTAACGTGAATGCGGCCGTCTCTAAAGCATAACCCCAAAACGATAGCGGTAAATCAGTAAGAGACATCATAGATCGCACCATATCTAGTAGAGTACGATTACGACGTTCGGACACACCAATACGCTGTGGTGTTCCGGGTGGCGTGAGTTGCGAAACTATTCCGCATTGTTTCAAATGTACACCAAACTCGTAACTCAAATATTCGTCTCTGCGATCAGATCATAGAAACTTTATTTTTTCTTGTCACGATGATTTTCCACTTCACTCTGAAATACTTTGAACTTTTCAGACTTATGTTTCATCAAGTAGATATACTCATATCTGCTTAAATCATATGTGAAGGTCAGAAAATAATGATACTTGTCGCGAGCTTTAATATTCATCGGACCACATACATCAGTATGTATGATTTCCAACAAATCTGTTGCTCGCTACATTGTTCCGGAGAACGGAGTCTTTAGTCATCTTGCCCATAAGGCATGGTTCGCAAGCACCAAGTGATTCATAATCAAGTGATTCCAAAATCCCATCAGCATGGAGTTTCTTCATGCACTTTACACCAATATGACCTAAACGGCAGTGCCACAAATAAGTTGCACTATCATTATTAACTTTGCATCTTTTGGTTTCAATATTATGAATATGTGTATCACTACGGTCGAGATCCAATGAACCATTTTTATTGGGTGTGTAACCATATATAAGGTTTTATTCATGTAAACAGAACAACAATTTATTCTCTTACTTAAATGAATAACTGTATTACAATAAACATGATCAAATCATATTCATGCTCAACGCAAACACCAAATAACACTTATTTATGTTCAACACTAATCCCGAAAGTATAGGGAGTGTGCGATGATGATCATATCAATCTTGGAACCACTTCCAACACACATCGTCACTTCACCCTTAGCTAGTCTCTGTTTATTCTGCAACTCCCGTTTCGAGTTACTAATCTTAGCAACTGAACTATTTTCTAATACTGAGGGGTTGCTATAAACACTAGTAAAGTACACGTCAATAACATGTATATCAAATATACTTATGTTCACTTTGCCATCGTTCTTATCCGTCAATTACTTGGGGTAGTTCCGCTTCCAGTGACCAGTCCCTTTGCAGTAGAAGCACTTAGTCTCAGGCTTAGGTCCAGACTTGGGCTTCTTCACTTGAGCATCAACTTGCTTGCTGTTTTTCTTGAAGTTCCCCTTTTTGTCTTTGCCCTTTTCTTGAAACTAGTGATCTTGTCAACCATAAACACTTGATGCTCTTTCTTGATTTCTACCTTCATCGATTTCATCATCATGAAAAGCTCAGGAGTCGTTTTCTTCATCCCTTGCATACTATAGTTCATCACGAAGTTCTACTAACTTGGTGATGGTGACTAGAGAATTCTGTCAATCACTATCTTATCTGGAAGATTAACTCCCACTATATTCAAGTGATTGTACTACCCAGACAATCTGAGCACATGCTCACTAGTTGAGCGATTCTCCTCCATCTTTTAGCTATAGAACTTGTGGGAGACTTCATATCTCTCAACTCGGGTATTTGCTTGAAATATTAACTTCAACTCCTGGAACATCTCATATGGTCCATGATGTTCAAAACGTCTTGGAAGTCCCGATTCTAAGCCATTAACCATGGTGCACTAAACTATCAAGTAGTCATCATATTTAGCTAGCCAAACGTTCATAACGTCTGCATCTGCTCCTGTAATAGGTCTGTCACCTAGCGGTGCATCAAGGACATAATTCTTCTGTGCAGCAATGAGGATAAACCTCAGATCACGGATCCAATCCGCATCATTGCTACTAACATCTTTCAACACAATTTTCTCTAGGAAAATATCAAAATAAACACAGGGAAGCAATAACGCGAGCTATTGATCTATAGCATGATTTGCAAAATACTACCAGGACTAAGTTCATGATAAATTTAAGTTCAATTAATCATATTACTTAAGAACTCCCACTTAGACAGACCTCTCTCTAGTCATCTAAGTGATCACGTGATCCAAATCAACTAAACCATGTCCGATCATCACGTGAGATGGAGTAGTTTTCAATGGTGAACATCACTATGTTGATCATATCTACTATATGATTCACGTTCGACCTTTCGGTCTCCGTGTTCCGAGGCCATATATGTATATGCTTGGCTCGTCAAGTATAACCTGAGTATTCCGCATGTGCAACTGTTTTGCACCCGTTGTATTTGAATGTAGAGCCTATCACACCCGATCATCATGTGGTGTCTCAGCACGAAGAACTTTCGCAATGGTGCATACTCAGGGAGAACACTTCTTGATAATTAGTAAGAGATCATCTTAAAATGCTACCATCAATCAAAGCAAGATAAGATGCATAAAAGATAAACATCACATGCAATCAATATAAGTGATATGATATGGCCATCATCATCTTGTGCTTGCGATCTCCATCTTTGAAGCACCGTCATGATCACCATCGTCACCGGCGCGACACTTTGATCACCATCGTAGCATTGTTGTCGTCTCGCCAATCTTATGCTTCCACGACTATCGCTACCGTTTAGTGATAAAGTAAAGCATTACAGCGCAATTGCATTGCATACAATAAAGCGACAACCATATGGCTCCTGCCAGTTGCTGATAACTCGGTTACAAAACATGATCATCTCATACAATAAAATTTAGTATCATGTCTTGACCATATCACATCACAACATGCCTTGCAAAAACAAGTTATACGTCCTCTACTTTGTTTGTTGCAAGTTTTACGTGGCTGCTACGGGCTTAAGCAAGAACCAATCTTACCTACGCATCAAAACCACAACGATAGTTTGTCAAGTTGGTGTTGTTTTAAACTTCGCAAGGACCGGGCGTAGCCACACTCGGTTCAACTAAAGTTGGAGAAACTGACACCCGCTAGCCACCTGTGTGCAAAGCACGTCGGGAGAACCAGTCTCGCGTAAGCGTACGCGTAATGTCGGTCCGGGCCGCTTCAGCCAATAATGCCGCCGAACCAAAGTATGACATGCTGGTAAGCAGTATGACTTATATCGCCCACAACTCACTTATGTTCTACTCGTGCATATAACATCAACACATAAAACCTAGGCTCTGATACCACTGTTGGGGAATGTAGTAATTTCAAAAAAATTCCTACGCACACGCAAGATCATGGTGATGCATAGCAACGAGAGGGGAGAGTGTTGTCTACGTACCCTCGTAGACCGACAGCGGAAGCGTTATCACAACGCGGTTGATGTAGTCGTATGTCTTCACGGCCCGACCGATCAAGCACCGAAACACCGGCACCTCCGAGTTTTAGCACACGTTCAGGTCGATGACGATCCCCGGACTTCGATCCAGCAAAGTATCGGGGAAGAGTTCCGTCAGCACGACGACGTGGTGACAATCTTGATGTTCTACCGTCGCAGGGCTTCGCCTAAGCACCGCTACAATATTATCGAGGAGTATGGTGGAAGGGGGCACCGCACACGGCTAAGAAAATGATCACGAGGATCAACTTGTGTGTCTAGAGGTGCCCCCTGCCTCCGTATATAAAGGAGCAAAGGGGGGGTGCGGCCAGCCCTAGGAGGAGGCGCGCCAGAGGAGTCCTACTCCTAGCGGGAGTAGGACTCCCCACCTTTCCCTAGTTGGATTAGGACTTGGGGGAAGGAGGAGAGGGAAGAAAGGAAAGGGGGGGCTGCCCCCCTCCTTGTCCAATTCGGACTTGGGGGGAGAGGGGCGCGCGGCAGCCCCTAGGCCTCCTCTCCTCTTCTTCCACTAGGCCCATTAAGGCCCATTAGGTTACCGGGGGGTTCCGGTAACCTCCTGGTACTCCAGTAAAATGCCGATTTCACCCGGAACACTTCCGATGTCCAAACATAGGTTTCCAATATATCAATCTTTATGTCTCGACCATTTCGAGACTCCTCATCATGTCCATGATCACATCCGGGACTCTGAACAAACTTCGGTTCATCAAAATATATAAACTCATAATGAAACTGTCATCCTAACGTTAAGCATGCGGACCCTACGGGTTCGAGAACAATGTAGACATGACCGAGACATGTCTCCGGTCAATAACCAATAGCGGAACCTGGATGCTCATATTGGCTCCCACATATTCTATGAAGATCTTTATCGGTCAGACCGCATAACAACATACTTTGTTCCCTTTGTCATCGGTATGTTACTTGCCCGAGATTCGATCGTCGGTATCTCAATACCTAGTTCAATCTCGTTACCGGCAAGTCTCTTTACTCGTTTCGTAATACATCATCTCGCAACTAACTCATTAGTTGCAATGCTTGCAAGGCTTATGTGATGTGTATTACCGAGAGGGCCCAGAGATACCTCTTCGACAATCGGAGTGACAAATCCTAATCTCGAAATACGCCAACCCAACATGTACCTTTAGAGACACCTGTAGAGATCCTTTATAATCACCCATTTACGTTGTGACATTTGGTAGCACACAAAGTGTTCCTCCGGCAAACGGGAGTTGCATAATCTCATAGTCATAGGTACATGTATAAGTCATGAAGAAAGCAATATCAACATACTAAACAATCGGGTGCTAAGCTAATGGAATGGGTCATGTCAATCACATCATTCTTCTAATGATGTGATCCCGTTAATCAAATAACAACTCTTTTGTTCATGGTTAGGAAACATAACCATCTTCGATTAACGAGCTAGTCAAGTAGAGGCATACTAGTGACACTCTGTTTGTCTATGTATTCACACATGTATTATGTTTCCGGTTAATACAAGTCTAGCATGAATAATAAACATTTATCATGATATAAGGAAATAAACAGTAACTTTATTATTGCCTCTAGGGCATATTTCCTTCAGATACGTCTCCAACGTATCTATAATTTTTGATTGCTCCATGCTATATTATCTACTGTTTTGGACTATATTGGGCTTTATTTTCCACTTTTATTATTATTTTTGGGACTAACCTATTAACCGGAGGTCCAGCCCAGAATTGCTGTTTTTTTGCCTATTTCAGTGTTTCGAAGAAACGGAATATCAAACGGAGTCCAAACGGAATAAAACCTTCAGGAACGTGATTTTCTCACCGAACGTGATCCAGGAGACTTGGACCCTGCTCCAAGGAACAAAAGAGGCGGTCACGAGGGTGGGGGTGCCCCCCCCCCCTAGGGCGCGCCCCCCTGCCTCGTGGGCCCCTCGGAGCTCCACCGACGTACTCCTTCCTCCTATATATACCTACGTACCCCCAAAAGAACAGATACGGAGCCAAAAACCTAATTCCACCGCCGCAACTTTCTGTATCCACGAGATCCCATCTAGGGGCTTGTTTCGGAGCTCCGCCAGAAGAGGGCCATCATCACAGAGGGTTATGATCAAGTCTATCTGTGAATAATATTTGAATATTCTCTGAATTCTTTTATGTATGATTGGTTATCTTTGCAAGTCTCTTCGAATTATCCGTTTGGTTTGGCCAACTAGATTGGTAGTTCTTGCCATCGGAGAAGTGCTTAGCTTTGGGTTCGATCTTGTGGTGTCCTTTCCCTATGACAGAAGGGGCAGCAAGGCACATATTGCATCGTTGCCATCGAGGATAACAAGATGGGGTTTATTTCATATTGCATGAATTTATCTCTCTACATCATGTCATCTTGCTTAAAGCGTTACTCTATTTTTAACTTAATACTCTAGATGCATGCTGGATAGCGGTCGATGAGTGGAGTAATAGTAGTAGATGCAGAATCATTTCGGTCTACTTGTCACAGACGTGATGCCTATATACATGATCATGCCTAGATATTCTCATAACTATGCTCAATTCTATCAATTGCTCAATAGTAATTTGTTCACCCACCGTAGAATACTTATGCTCTTGAGAGAAGCCACTAGTGAAACCTATGGCCCCCGGGTCTATTTTCATCATATCAATCTCCATCACTTTAATCTTGCTTTGCTTTTTTACTTTTACTTTGCATCTTTAAACCAAAAATACCAAAAATATTATATCTATCAGATCTCACTCTCGTAAGTGATCGTGAAGGGATTGACAACCCCTAATCGCGTTGGTTGCGAGTAGCTATCGTTTTGTGCAAGTACGAGGGACTTGAGCATGGCCTCCTACTGGATTGATACCTTGGTTCTCAAAAACGGAGGGAAATACTTACGCTACTCTGCTGCATCATCCCTTCCTCTTCGGGGAAAACCAACGCAAGCTAAGGACGTAGCAGTGGCCGCTCGGGGCGCAGAGGGGGCAGGGCGGCGTCGGACCGGTGAAGCAGGGGAGCGCAGGGGACTGCGTTGGCGAGCGGGGCTCGCGGAGGCGAGGCACGCGCGGCTGGGCGTGGCACGCGACGAGCGAGAGCAGCAGCGTGTTGAGCAAGGCAGCTGCGGGGAGGCGCGGGCACGACGAGCTGCTGCATGTGCGCAAGCGAGGCTGCGGACGCGCTCGGGAGTCGACGGCTGCCGGAGAGCACGCGCGGCGGTGGTAGCAGGTACGGCGGCAAGCAGCAGTGAAGTGGCAGCGGGCGGGGCCAGCGGAGGATGGCACCGCGGGAGGGAGAAGAGGCTGTGGCGCGCTGAGCGCGGCCAGACGCGGGTTCGGGCGTGCGGCGTGCGGCACGGGGGTTCGAGTGCGTGCGCAGGGAGGAAGAGAGGGGACGCTCACGGGGGGTCGTAGGGTTCGAGGCAGTAGGGCGCGGGGAGAAAGGACGGAGATGACGTGTGTAGGGGTAGCAACCGGTGGGGAGGTCCGGCGAGGTGGAGGCGGCGACGCAGCTCCGGGCGGCGGGGATCGGCGGTCTCC
>NC_041392.1:482893848-483155629 GCF_002162155.2 Triticum dicoccoides | reverse complement strand
CGGTCTCCTCCCGATCCAATCGGGAGAGAGGGGGAGGAAGATATTTTGCGGGGGGAGGAGTTGGGGTGTCGGTGGCGGTTCGGGCTTCTGGGGGGAGTGGGGGTGGGTGGGTGGCCGGCTGGGCCTCGTGGGTTGGCCCAGTTGGGCCACGGCCCAGGGGGGTTTCTCTTCTTTTCCTTTTTCTTTTTTGGTCTTTTGTTTTTTTGTTTTATTCCTTTTCTTTTATTCATTTTTCCTTTTCTGTTTTAATTCAATTTAAAATATTTATGCATTTTCTAAACATGTGTTTTCTTCACCATAATTAACTATGTAATATTATGCACAAACCGAACATTTCTATTTTAACATTTGAAAACTTTTATCGTTTGACTTAATTTCAAATTTGAGTTTGAATCGGTTTTGAATCATCGCGAGGTTAACAACAGTATCCATGGTGACATGGCACCATTAGTGTGGGATTACTGTAGCATGATTATCAGGGTGTTACACTTTTTCTTTCATAGATTTCTTTGCCTCTTGCATATCTTCAGGACTGAGAAATAGAATACCCCTCTTCTTCGGAGTTGGTTTAGGAATAGGCTCAGGAGTTGGCTCCGGAGGTGTCCAATTATTTTCATTTGTCAACATATTATTCAATAGAATTTCAGCTTCATCCGGTGTTATTTCCCTGAAAACAGAACCAGCACAACTATCCAGGTAATCTCTCGAGGCATCGGTTAGTCCATTATAAAAGATATCAAGTATTTCATTTTTCTTAAGAGGATGATCAGGCAAAGCATTAAGTAATTGGAGAAGCCTCCTCCAAGCTTGTGGGAGACTCTCTTCTTCAATTTGCACAAAATTATATATATCCCTTAAAGCAGCTTGTTTCTTATGAGCAGGGAAATATTTAGCAGAGAAATAATAAATCATATCCTGGGGACTACGCACACAACCAGGATCAAGAGAATTAAATCATATCTTAGCATCACCCTTTAATGAGAAAGGAAATATTTTAAGGATATAAAAGTAACGAGTTCTCTCATCAGTACTGAACAGGGTGGCTATATCATTTAATTTAATAAGATGTGCCACAATAGTTTCAGATTCATAGCCATGAAAAGGATCAGATTCAACTAAAGTAATTATATTAGGTTCAATAGAGAATTCATAATCCTTATTAGTAACACAGATAGGTGAAGTAGCAAAAGCAGGGTCAGGTTTCATTCTAGCATTTAGAGATTGCTTGTTCCATTCAGCTGATAACCTCTTAAGTTTGTATGTATCTTTGCAAGCTAAAATAGCTAAAGAAGCTTCTTGATCAAAAACATAACCCTCAGGAATAACAAGTGATTCTTCATCATCACTTTCATCAGTATTATCAGATTCAATATTTTCAATCTCTCTAGCCCTAGCAAGTTGTTCATCAAGAAATTCACCAAGTGGCACAGTAGTATCAAGCATAGAAGTAGTTTCATCATAAGTATCATGCATAGTAGAAGTAGCATCATCAATAACATGTGACATATCAGAACGAATAGCAGTAGCAGGTTTAGGTGTCGCAAGCTTACTCAAAACAGAAGGTGAATCAAGTGCAGAGCTAGATGGCAGTTCCTTAGCTCCCCTCGTAGTTGAGGGATAAATCTTGGTTTTTGGATCTCTCAAGTTCTTCATAATGATAAGCAGATATAAATCCCAAGTGACTCAAAGTATAGAGCTATGCTCCCTGGCAACGGCGCCAAAAAATAGTCTTGATAACCCACAAGTATAGGGGATCACAACAGTTTTCGAGGGTAGAGTATTCAACCGAAATTTATTGATTCGACACAAGGGTAGCCAAAGAATATTCTCAAGTATTAGCAGCTGAGTTGTCAATTCAACCACACCTGGAAACTTAGTATCTGGAGCAAAGTAATATGATAGTAGTGGTAACGGTAACAAAAGGTAACAGTAGTGAAAGTAATGTTTTTGGTATTTTGTAGTGATGATAGCAATAGCAACGGGAAAGTAAATAAGCAGAGAACAATATATGGAAAGCTCGTAGGCAATGGATCAGCGATGGAGAATTATGCCGGATGCGATTCATCATGTAACAGTCATAACCTAGGGTGACACAGAACTAGCTCCAGTTCATTGATATAATGTAGGCATGTATTCTGAATATAGTCATACGTGCTTATGGAAAAGAACTTGCATGACATCTTATGTCCTACCCTCCCGTGGCAGCGGGGTCCTTACGGAAACTAAGGGATATTAAGGCCTCCTTTTAATAGAGAACCGGAACAAAGCATTAACACATAGTGAATACATGAACTCCTCAAACTACGGTCATCACCGGTAAGTATCCCGATTATTGTCACTTCGGGGTTAACGGATCATAACACATAATAGGTGACTATAGACTTGCAAGATAGGATCAAGAACACTCATATATTGATGAAAACACAATAGGTTCAGATCTGAAATCATGGCACTCGGGTCCCTAGTGACAAGCATTAAGCATAGCAAAGTCATAGCAACATCAATCTCAGAACATAGTGGATACTAGGGATCAAACCCTAACAAAACTAACTCGATTACATGATAGATCCCATCCAACCCATCACCATCCAGCAAGCCTACGATGGAATTACTCACGCACGGCGGTGAGCATCATGAAAATGGTGATGGAGGATGGTTGATGATGACGATGGCGACGGATTCCCCTCTCCGGAGCCCCGAACGGACTCCAGATCAGCCCTCCCGAGAGGTTTTAGGGCTTGGCAGCGGCTCCGTATCGTAAAACGCGATGAATTTTTCTCTCTGTTTTTTCTCCCGAAAACACAATATATAGAGTTGGAGTTGTAGTCGGAGGAGCTCCAGGGGGCCCACGAGGTAGGGGGCGTGCCCTAGGCCCCACCCTCGTGGACAGGTGGTGGGCCCCCTGACCTTCATCTTTTGCAGGTATTTTTTATATTTTCCAAAAATTTGCTCCGTGAAGTTTCAGGTCATTCCGAGAACTTTTGTTTCTGCACATAAATAACACTATGGTAATTCTGCTGAAAACAGCGTCAGTCCGGGTTAGTTCCATTCAAATCATGCAAGTTAGAGTCCAAAATAAGGGCAAAAGTGTTTGGAAAAGTAGATACGACAGAGACGTATCAGGTGGTGGCGGGGCGCATCTGCTGATCCTCACGGCCGTCTCGTTGCCAGAGGAGGGCGACGGGCCGTGCTAGATCTGGCCGCTCGGAGGCGGGCGGTGGCGGCGGCTTCCCCTCGAGCGCGGAGGGGCGGCTCGGGGCATCAGCCTTGGCGCGAGGTGGAGCTGGGGCTGCGCGGGTGGGCTGCATCTGCACGGCGATGGTGCAGGCCCGATCTGGGCCAGCGCGTGCGGGTGACGGCGCGGCTCATTGGCCGACGCCCGTGCATGGGCGCAGCACCTCCCGGCTGCTCCCGCATTGCCTCCCCTCGCATGGTGATCGTGAGTGCTCCTGGCTCCATGTGGCGGCTGCTCAGGCAACAAGATCTGGACCGTGCGGGTCTCCGGCCGGCGAGGGTGGTGGTTGGGGGACTGCGGTCATTCCGGCTAGTGGTGGCGGTGGTGTGGTGTTTTAGCACTATGGCGGGGCTGACCTGCGGATGTGCTAATGTGATGCTTCAATCGGCCCATGGTCGTCCGGCTTGGGGCAGAGATGGATGGTGGCGCTTGTGGAGGTGGTGGGGGTGGTGGCGATTCCGCTGCAGCCGGTCTTGATCTCACTGCTTTCTGTTAACGTGGCGGCGCTTCGGTTTTGGTCCCTGACGGGTGTGCAGTGGCGCGCGTGGGGCGTGTTGGCACACCTGATGTATGGCTGCAACCTGGACCATGGTGGTTCCTGGCCTCGGGCAGTGCTCCTCTGCTCCTTGCCGGCATGGTGCTCGGAAGGGCATGGTGGCCTGCGCTCGGGCGGCCGTTGATGGATCTGGCGCCTAGTGCTGACATTTGGTTGTCGGTGGTCTCCGCAAGGTGCGGTTGGCTCCGGCGGCTTGTCGTGCTTCTTCGTCTTTTGAAGGGTTCGATGGTGGTAGTGGTCGGCTGTCGTCTTATTGTAGGGATGTGCTCAAACTCCAGGTGAGAACCCTACATCGACTAAGTCGATGCCAGCGGCAACAATGTCTATGGACGTCGTTTTCCTTGCAGTAGGTGCCGTTGTGGAGCTCTAGCACCTACAATACTTTGCTTTGTGGTCTCCGGATGAAAACCTAAGATCGGGCTTGCCGGATCGAATGGAGATGTTGTGTCCTCGACAACACTACCTCCTTGGAGGCGTCATCTTGGAGACCCAAACGACGGCTTCAGTTGCTGCGTCTGGTTGAGGGTGGTTCGCGTGGTGGTGGTGTGGCCTGCTCAGGACTGAGGGTGGTGTTTCTTCTTCAGGTGTTTCTCTTCGGCTGTCCTACGTGTGGTCTCCGGCCTGCTATTATGCATGCTCAAGACCCTGTTCTGTTGAGGCGAGCCTCGGGCTCTTGGTCTAGTCTTGGCTCATCTTTGCTCAATGACGACGCAATGACGCCTCCCCGACTTGCTAATCCTCTTGAACTTCCATGGCAGAGCTCTCAGTCAAGGTTCGTGTTAAGCGTTGGCACTTGTTGATTGTGGATGCTCCTGTGTTGTGCCGTGGGGTTTGATACGCACGCCGGTGCGGTGCGTTAGGCTGTTTGTAGAGTCCTGGTATTGTGATCCCTCGATGTACCCCTCATCTACCTGGTCCTGTTAGTTGCTAGCTAGGTCTTGCCTTATGTTGGGCGTCATGTTCCTCTCCTTTTCTTGTAGCACTTGTTACTTGTCTGGTTTTCGGCTCGGTTTCCTCATAAACGGGGTCAATTTGTTAAGGTTTTCGATCCGGTTTTTCTTATAAACTGGATCACTCTCCTGGCATTATGGCCACTTTGAACAATATATTCAGGTGAAGGGACTCCTCCCCCGGTGATTCTAAAAAAAGGGCGATTTGTCGGTTCGACCTCCCCTCGCATGTCCCCGCATGACTTTTTGCTTTGAGACGTAGTCTGCCGGGTTGCCGATGAGATGGTCTTCTCTTCGAAAGGAGATTGTTTGTTCCGGCCACTCCAGGAATCGACTGTGTCACCTGGCGTGTGTGTGGTGATATCAGCATATGTGCCTTTGCGGCCTTTATTCTTCTGTGGTCATATTGACTCTTCATACGTCCTTTGGGAAGGCTCGCTGCCCTGTGTTGCGCGGCTGCTAGTCTTAGTGAACCACAGGGGCTGGAAGTGTTGCATCGTTGACTACGACATCACCTCTGCCAGGGTTGTTCCCCTTCTTCCTGATAAGTTGTTCGTTGAGCTGGCATTCCCTTGTAGAGTGTTGAGCTTTCTGGGTCCCATAATTGTGGTATAGGCATGGTCCACTCAATTTAAACTGTCAATATATCTATGTATGTATATATATATATATATGTATAGAGTAACGCTAAACTAAGCGTGAATGTAGAATAACTTATTCTACACCCCCTAGTAACGATCTATACAAAATATACTGGGGGTGTTACATAGTGTTACTGGACATGGCCAGGGCGAGCGGGGAGCGGCACCAGGCGAGCTCCATTTAGATTAGGTTTCACGTTGCATGTAATAATATGGATTTGAGGTTTTTAATTTGTGGTATCCTGATATGGAATGCATTTTTTGAGGCGTGCCCGATCACTGTTCACGAACACGACCGGGCGCGTCCGCGGACGTTTGAGGGGTCGGATTTGTCAAGTCCGGCTGTAGATGCTCTAACACAGTCACCACATATATATAATCACTTTCCTAGTAGTGATTGTACATCAGGGTATTTTTAATATTAGTGGGTACGAACTACAATGAATAAATAGATCAAACTGATGAATTACTTAAGTTTCAATCATATTAACTTACTAGTACAGTCTCACAATATTAAGTTCCTATCTCCGTGCAACTTAACACAAAACTTTTTTGATAAGTAAAGCTAGTGTCACCTTTTTATTTGTTGTTAGATCCCAGATGAGAATATTTGATACTAGGCAAATTGAATACGTCCAAGTGAGAGTTCTTCGAAAAGAACAAGCGGGTAGAAGAACAAACAGCTAGCAACATAACCGTCAACAGTGTGATTTAGCACGTAGCAAACAGATTCAAGAGGTCTAGCAACAAAACAATCTGAATAATCACATAATAAACAACTTCAAGGGGTCTAGCAACAAGAAACATCAATGTAGATCAAATATACAACAAGAACCAACTTTTTGAGCAAAAGCTCCAGATATATCTATGCTCTTGTTGTTAATGTCGTTGATATATTTCAATCACTGAGAAAAGCAAAGGTTCTCTGCCTTTTCTTCTACACAATTGCTCGTCCAAGACAAGTGTTTTTGGAGGAGAATAGGGTAGTACAAGAATAGACAACAATCAAGAAGAAAAGCACAATGAATTGTTTTTGCACAACGCCGATATTTCTCTACATTAGTCCCTCTTCATCCATTGTTACGTTGTGCTATTTCTTGAGCTTGCGTTGGTTTTTTCCTTCAAGAGGAAAGGGTGATGAGCAAAGTAGAGATAAGTATTTCCCTCAGTATAAAACACCTCTGTATAAAATGCAGCCTTCTCTTCCTTTTACTGGTTAGCCCTTTGGCTCGTACAAAAAGTAAATTGTAATTGCCCTTTCATTTATTAAAGCAATAGTAGGAGCCTCTCCTGTTGTTTTAATGTTCAAAAAATTATTTCCCTCAGTTAGAGAACCAAGGTATCAATCCAGTAGAAGACAACGCACAAATCACCAATACCTGCATAGACAATAAAACACTTGCACCCAACGCGATAAAGGGGTTGTCAATCCCTTCACGGTCACTTGCAAAAGTGAGATCTGATAGAGATAGATAAAACTAAACAAAAGATAAAGTAAATATTTTTGGGGGTTTTGGTTTATAGATCGGAAAGTAAAAGATTGCAAAATAGTAGATCAAAAACTTATATGATGGAAAATAGACACCGGGGCCATAGGTTTCACTAGAGGCTTCTCTCAAGATAGCAAATAATAGGGTGGGTGTGTAACACCCTCGATGCGGCTATATCTCCCACGTGTCGGAGCACGGCTTAAAGGCATAACCGCATTGAAGGCAATGTCGCAAGAGGGGTAATATTTACACATCCCATGTACTGAATAATAAAGAGATACAGGGTTGGCTTACAATCGCCACTTCACACAATACATGAATAAAGCATTACATCATCCAGATACAATCAAGGTCCGACTACAGAACCAAATAAAAGAAGACTACCCCTAATGCTACAGATCCTCGATCGCCCCCACTGGGCTCCACTACTGATCAACTGAAACGAAACAACACAACGAACACGATCTTCATCGAGCTCCTCCTTGAGCTCGGTTGCGTCACCTGCACAGTATCATCGGCACCTGCAAACTGGTTTTGGAAGTATTTGTGAGTCACGGGGACTCAGCAATCTCACACCCTCGCGATCAAGACTATTTAAGCTTATAGGTAGGTAAATGGGTATGAGGTGGAGCTGCAGCAAGCACTAGCATATATGGTGGCTATCATACGCAAATGAGAGTGAGAAGAGAAGGCAAAGCACGTTCGAGAAATCTATGATCAAGAAGTGATCCTGAGACTACTTACGTTCAAGCATAACTCCAACACCGTGTTTACTTCCCGGACTCCGCCGAAAAGAGACCATCACGGCTCCACACGCGGTTGATGTATTTTAATTAAGATAAGTCTCAAGTTTTCTACAACCGGACATTAACAAATTCCCATCTGCCCATAACCGCGAGCATGGCTTTCGAAAGTTCAAAACCCTGCAGGGGTGTCTCAACTTAGCCCATCACAAGCTCTCACGGTCAACGAGGGATATTCCTTCTCCCAGGAAGACCCGATCAGGCTCGGAATCCCGGTTACAAGACATTTCAACAATGGTCAAAAAAGACCAGCAAAGCCACCCGAATGTGCCAACAAATCCCGATAGGAGATGCACATATCTCGTTCTCAAGGCACACCAGATTGTCCAAACTTCTGGTAGGCCAGCCCAGAGTTGCCCTTGGTGGCCACCGGCGGCTGACAAGTTGGACCAACACTCAGAGGAGCACTGGCCCGGGGGGGTTAAAATAAAGATGACCCTTGGTTGGCCGACCCAAGGGAAAAAAGGCTAGGTGGCAAAAACCAATGTTGGGCCTTGCTGGAGGAGTTTTATTCAAGGCGAACTGTCAAGGGGTTCCCATTATAACCCAACCGTGTAAGGAACGCAAAATCAAGGAACATAACACCGGTATGACGGAAACTAGGGCGGCAAGAGTGGAACAAAACACCAGGCATAAGGCCGAGCCTTCCACCCTTTACCAAGTATATAGGTGCATTAATTAAATAAGAGATATTGTGATATCCCAACAAAATATCCATGTTCCGACAAGGAACAAACTCCAATCTTCACTTGCAACTAACAACGCTATAAGAGGGGCTGAGCAAAGTAGTAACATAGCCAAACAACGGTTTGCTAGGACAAGGTGGGTTAGAGGTTTGACATGGCAATATGGGAGGCATGATAAGCAAGTGGTAGGTATCATAGCATAGGCATGGCAAAAGAGCGAGCATCTAGCAAGCAAAGATAGAAGTGATTTCGATGGTATGGTCATCTTGCCTGCAAATTTCTTCGAGAAGACGAAAGCTTGAACCTCGTAAGCGTACTCAACGGGCTCCTCGATCACGTACTCGTCTCCCAGCTCTACCCAAGCAAGAACAGCAAGCAAAGGGAGACACAATCAACCACGTGCAAAGCACAAGCAACATGATGCAAAACATGGCATGATATGCGGGATGTGATATGCAATGCATATGCATGCTTCGGAAAGGAAAGATTGAACCTGGCCTCAAATTGGAAAACCAAGAGTGCCACTGGAAAGAGGAGTTGATTTCGGTCGAAATCGATATAAAGATCACCGGAATCGGATGCACGGTTTGGAAATGACAAGCAAAACAAATATGGCACCGATCTGCGATTAACAGCACGAGGCCATCTAAATGCATCAAGAACAACAAGCTACTACACTCTAACATAGCAACAAAATACATGGCAGGGAACCACTCAAGATTCTTGACAAAAGATGAACACTGAGCTACGGCTAATTTACTCATTAGCAGGTTCAAACAAGCATGGCAAAAGCGCAAAAGAAATCAGGTTACAGACTTAGTGAAATAAACATGTCAGGAATTTAACATCAGGAAGCAATGTTTAGAGCAAGATAACAACATGCTACAGGAACATATCATGGCAAAGCAAGGCATGGCATGAAGCTAGTCAAAGTATACAAGAAAAGTCCCTTACTGACCATAAGCCAAAAGGGATCAGAAAATACAATGGCAACCATGTGAACATAGCAATTATCATTAACAGATTCAGACTTAGCAGAAAACTGGAACATGGCAAAACAGATATTAAGTAGGCATGTTTGCGAGCTCGATGCACTCACCACAAAGCATTGCATGACAAACTAAGCATACACCCAGAAAGTAGACATGGCATAGAAGCTAAACATGGCAAGAACAACCTCATAGCATGCATGGATCAACTATAACAACCTCGGCAAAAATGCTTAACACGTAAACATTCTGCCAGGAACATTTTATAGCAAAAGTAGAGCTCGATTGACTCAAGCTAGGGTGCTCCATAATTGCAAACAAAGACATGGATGGATAGAGCACCATAATATCTACAAAACATCCTAACTGATCATGCTCAAAAGATGCATGGATCACTCTGTAGCAACAAGAATACATGGCATTAAAATATTAACAGGGCAAGGACTTAGAATGTTTCTAAGTCCCTGAAATCAGCAACATTACAAGAGCTACTTTGCATGCTTGTGCTAGTCACCACAGAGATCACAAAAATACATGGCATACACCCCTGTAAAGATGGCATGGCATACTTCAAAACTCATGTAGGGCTCAAGATCATAGGAGGCACACATCAATCATGGCAAAAATGACAAATGTCCAATTACTGATAAGAATCTGAAACTAATATAAACTAGCACTCTTGCAATAGAATTTAGGGCATCAAGATAAGCTCAAATGAACATGGTGCAATGAGATGAAATGAAGTACTCGTCGAGACGAACAATTTGATATGCTACACGTCCAGAACGGAGCCACGGATGCAAAGTTATGATGCGATGAATAATGCTAAAAATACGGGGATTAGGTCAAAAAGTCAACCGATCCAGATCTGGATCCGAGGCACTGTAGCGGCACGGGAAACGAAGATGGCCGGAGTCGCTGTAGGCGGCCGGAGATGGCAGAGCTCGCCGGAGCTCCGGGACGAGGTAGGCGGCGACGAGGAGGCGCGGGCAGTGCGGGCGACGAGGCGGCGGAGGAGCGGTGAGGCGGGGGACGTCAGAGGAGGCGGTGGCTCCCTGGCGCGGTCGCCGGCGAGGGTAGGCCGCGGCGGTGCAGTGAATGGCGGCGGAGGCGCGGGCGGCGGCGCCTGGCCGGTGCGGGCGGCGGCGGGCGAAGGAGACGGGCGTGCGACCCCGGGCCCTCGGGGGCCAGCGTGGGTGAGGCGGCGAAGTGGGGCTCCCGCGGTGCCACGTGTCGACTGCTGATTCGTCCAGCAGAGCGGTCGGACGTGTCCGGCTGGCCGGGTTTTCGTCCGGCGGCGCGAGGAGGTGGAGGGCTAGGGTTTTGTCCGTATTTTTGGGGAAGAGGGACCTTTATTTAGGTAGAGGGAGCTGGGAGGCTCCAAATTGAGCACGGTTTTCGGCCACGCGGTCGTGATCGAACGGCCTAGATGATGGAGGAGGTTTAGGTGGGTTTTGGGCCACTTTGGAGGGGTGTTGGGCTGCAACACACACGAGGCCTTTTCGATTCCTCGGTTAACCGTTGGAGTATCAAAAGAAGTCCAAATGGCACGAAACTTGACAGGCGGTCTACCGATAGTAAACTAAGGCCGCTTGGCAAGTCTCAGTCCAATCCGAGAACGTTTAATACCCGCACACGAAAAAAGGTAGAAAGAGGACGTCGGAGGACGTAGGAGCGCCGGATTGCAAAACGGACAACGGGGAAAAGGCTCGGATGCATGAGACGAACATGTATGCAAATGTGATGCACATGATAACATGATATGAAATGCATGACACGCAAGCAAATGACAAGGCAACAACAGGGAATAACTGGAAGACACCTGGCACATCGGTCTCGGGGCGTTACAACACTCCACCACTACGAGAGGATCTCGTCCCGAGATCTAGAATGGCACCGGAGGGAAAACAGAAGAGGAAGATAAGTGGTAAAGCTAAGTTGCTTCTTTGACCAATGAGTGAAAACCAGAACAAATTGAAAGAAAGAATGCAACGAAGAAGAACAAAGTTGAAAGTACTTCGGTAGGGAAGAGTAACAAGGAAGAACAAATTCGGACAGCACTCCGGTTGAAAAGAGATGCAAGGCTTGCTAAGGCGAAAAGAAGTTGAGCAAAAGGGCACAACACTCCGGTTAAATGGATAAGCATGAAAAGAACAAGGTCCTGACAAGAACAAGAAGAAGGGTTGAAGAGATCAACATCACAATGCCTCCGGAAGAAAGGAATAGAATGGAAATGGAATGAACGGAGGGAAACCAAGATCTTGGGAGAGCATGATAACAACAAATGCTAGAATTGAGTTGTTGGATTAACAACAATGAAAAGCATAAACTTGATATGGTCTTATGGAATACATCTCAACATTATGAGGTGACAACCTGCCACTCCCGGAAAAATATTGGATTGATAAGAACAAGGAGACGAGAAACTTATCTCACCGGGAGGATGAATGAAGAACTTGGATCATTGTAAGCACCATAAATAGCAACAATCCTTAGGGAAGGCTTTAGGTGAAATATAACCCAAGATAACTCAAATGACGCGATTGATGGATTTAAGATATCTCATTCTTGACAACATGTGAATCATGAAACTGTTGGGGAACGTAGCAATAATTCAAAATTTTCTACGTATCACCAAGATCAATCTATGGAGTCATCTAGCAACGAGGGAGGAGTGGATCTACATACCCTTGTAGATCGCGCGCGGAAGCGTTCAAGAGAACGGGGTTGATGGAGTCGTACTCGTCGTGATCCAAATCACCGATGATCCTAGCGCCGAACGGACGGCACCTCTGTGTTCAACACACATACGGAGCAGCGACGTCTTCTCCTTCTTGATCCAGCAAGGGGGGAGGAGAGGTTAATGGAGATCCAGCAGCACGACGGCGTGGTGGTGGAAGTAGCGGGATTCCAACAGGGCTTCGTCAAGCGCTGCGGGAGGAGGGAGATGTGTCACGGGAGGGAGAGGGAGGCGCCAGGGCTTAGGTATGGCTGCCCTCCCTTCCCCCCCACTATATATAGGGCCAAGGGAGAGAGGGAGGGCGCAGCCTTGCCCCTTCCTCCAAGGAAGGGTGCGGCCAGGGGGGGGAGGAGTCCATCCTCCCCAAGGCACCTCGGAGGTGCCTTCACCCTTTAGGACTCTCCCCTCCTCTTGTCCCTTTGGCGCACGGGCCTCTAGGGGCTGGTGCCCTTGGCCCATGTAGGCCAAGGCGCACCCCCTACAGCCCATGTGGCCCCCGGGGGCAGGTGGCCCCACCCGGTGGACCCCCGGGACCCTTCCGGTGGTCCCGGTACAATACCGGTGACCCCGAAACTTGTCCCGATGGCCGAAATAGCACTTCCTATATATATTTCTTTACCTCCGGACCATTCCAGAACTCCTCGTGACGTCCGGGATCTCATCCGAGACTCCGAACAACTTTCGAGTTACCGCATACTTATATCTCTATAACCCTAGCGTCACCGAACCTTAAGTGTGTAGACCCTACGGGTTCGGGAGACATGCAGACATGACCGAGATGACTCTCCGGTCAATAACCATCAGCGGGATCTGGATACCCATGTTGGCTCCCACATGTTCCACGATGATCTCATCGGATGAACCACGATGTCAAGGACTTAATCAATCCCGTATACAATTCCCTTTGTCTATCGGTACGACACTTGCCCGAGATTCGATCGTCGGTATCCCGATACCTTGTTCAATCTCGTTACAGGCAAGTCTCTTTACTCGTTCCGTAACACATCATCCCGTGATCAAACTCCTTGATCACATTGTGCACATTATGATGATGTCCTACCGAGTGGGCCCAGAGATACCTCTCCATTTACACGGAGTGACAAATCCCAGTCTCGATTCGTGCCAACCCAACAGACACTTTCGGAGATACCTGTAGCATACCTTTATAGCCACCCAGTTACGTTGTGACGTTTGGCACACCCAAAGCACTCCTATGGTATCCGGGAGTTGCACAATCTCATGGTCTAAGGAAATGATACTTGACATTAGAAAAGCTTTAGCATACGAACTACACGATCTTTGTGCTAGGCTTAGGATTGGGTCTTGTCCATCACATCATTCTCCAAATGATGTGATCCCGTTATCAACGACATCCAATGTCCATGGTCAGGAAACCGTAACCATCTATTGATCAACGAGCTAGTCAACTAGAGGCTTACTAGGGACATGGTGTTGTCTATGTATCCACACATGTATCTGAGTTTCCTATCAATACAATTCTAGCATGGATAATAAACGATTATCATGAACAAGGAAATATAATAATAACTAATTTATTATTGCCTCTAGGGCATATTTCCAACAGAAACATGAACTCAAATTATGAAGAATGACATAGCACCACCTCAAATGATACGGTAGAAAGAATTGCACTCCGGATTGCAAGATGAAGAATACTTGAGCTCCTCTGAAAAGAATCTCGATGAAAACTTCGAGAAGAAATTAAATCCTTGAAGAACCATCATGTAGAGCCTACATGAAGAAACTCTGGTAACAAAAGGATGATAAAAAGAAAGAGAAGTTGAAAACACAAGGTGAAGCCGTGCGATGATTTAGATGAATCTCCATGGTGATATAATAGCAAGAGCTTGGAACTCTTGGAAAAGAAAAGATAAAGCCTCTCGAATCGAGAATGTGATATGATGAACCTCCGGAATAAGGAATTGAATTCACTCGATGAAACAAGAATAAGAATTACATTGTGCTTATCCTTCACCAATTCAATTGATGACAAACAATGGATTTGGCACACTACTTATTCTCGTAGAAAGGATTAAGCGAGATATAGCGTAAACTCGAGAGAGTCTTGAACGAACCACCGGTAAGAATTGAAAATGAACGAAGAAAAGATAAAGAACACCGGGTAGAATTGGGAAATGAATGAAGATACTTGAGGGAATTTAGATGCAAGAGAACGAAGAGATCACGAGCTGATTAGAGAATACTTGATCGATGCACCGGTAAGATTTTAGAGAAAGAGAGTTGAAAGCTGGAATGAATAAATCTGAGATGATGGGCTTCGGAGAAACAAATTGGAAAGAACCTTGAATTGCTCCGGATAGGTGAAAAGAATTTTCACAATCACAAACAATTATGAGAGGATGGTATGAAGCTAGAACCATGAATCTTTGAGAGAACGGATAAGATTGCAGAGAAACTCTTCTTCTTTAGTCTTCAAATGTTGATAATGATGATGAGAAGCACCACCAAGAATTATTAAGGTACTCCAGAATAATGAAAAGCAAAGAGGTAGAGCCAACAATAAAAAGAATTTGAAAGATCTTGGAGAAAGCATTTGACTGATGATAACTCATTCTTACGTCAAACTTGGAAAAGAATTTAGGATAGCTCCGGGAAAATTAGAAGAGTCAGGTAAGATCCTAGAAAAGACCTGTGGGTTAGGGCCCACTCAAAAGAAACACCGTTGAGAAGATTGTTCAAAAAGAGAGATTGCACCGGTTGAATTAAATGGCTTGAATGAGATAACATCCTCAAAAGGACTTGAGCGAATTGAGAATGGAAACTTGAGTCTTCTGAGATATCTTCAGCACACCGGAATAATTGAATAGCGAGAGGTGGATGAATAAGAGGTGCACCGGTATGAGAAGGTATTTGAAACGAGGAAAGGATATGATCAACAAAGCTTGAATTGGATCCACCGGAGAAGAAAATGAGTGACGAGTGACGAACTTGAAGCTCCGTTAGAATCTTCCTGAGGATCACCGGATAAGAATATTGACGAAAAAGAATGAGGAAACCTCACATCAATAACATGATAGTTGATTAAGAAATCTGAATCCTTGAAGAAAAAGGGTGGGAGGGCGGGGAAAACAAAGACAACTTGGTACGGATGAAACAAACACCGTTGAGAAGAACTGATAATTGATCTTGCGGATGTCGAAAATGATCGGATCCACTTGAAGAGAACACGCCGGTTGAAAAGTATTGGCATGACAATCTCGATTATCATGAAGGATTAGTATTCACATAGAAGTATGAGAACACCACTTAGGGAAAGTATGGAATCAACACTTGACATCGAAGCAACTCGAATACCACAACTAAAAAACAAAGCAAAGGATTGGCTTGCAAAATAAGCCGGAACAAACATATGATAGAGATTTTTCCAAAGTTTTCGTGGTGGGGCCTACATGGGCTCGATCGTACAGCACCATCATGTACAAGGCAGTGCACATGACATACGAAGCGTCCCCAAGTCAGCATAGCCAAGGACTCTTTAAGACACAACGAGACCACTGTAAAACCAACCGTGGATAGGCGGACCACTAGACGTCGGACCCCAATTTCATATCATACATCTATCGGAAAGATATCCTAGGAGCTACTTGAATTCCCACTTATAAACTCCCGAAACTTTCCGGTTATGCAATTAGGTGTTGGGGATACAGGGGAAGCATAATATCTCACCCAAAACTACACAAATCCTACATCCAGCTATATCCATCCTTCAACACATAACCAAGAAACCTTCGGAAATCATTTACCTCAACCTTCGAAAAGCATTCGTTATACGAGTTATGGCAATACTCCCGAACTCCCGCCCCAGTATTGGGTAGCGTCGAGGTTATCTCACCAACAAATGCATAAAAGAGATTTTCGATGTCGGCGAAACTCAGGTATTCCAGAATTGCAACGATAAAATTGTGACGACAACACCTCGGAGCTCAAGTCCCCGGGACACTGCCACAACCCCTAAATATCAGGAGGCACCAAGAACAATGTTCTCGTCACAAATCCATCGGAACGATTCCAAGATACCCGCGTGATCCTAAATTTATTTTGAGAAATTTGAGAAGAGAAGAGTCAAAACTCTACGTCAGGATGCCTCACCAGAGCGACGAAGGGACCGAGGAGTAAAAAGAATCCTACTCTCCGATATATATAATCCTAAATGACTCAAAACATTTTTCTAGACTCAACAACGTTAGCGATTCGATCAAGCAAGGGGCTCCTAAGTCGGGGAAGGCTCTGATACCAACTTGTAACACCCTCGATGCGGCTATATCTCCCACATGTCGGAGCACGACTTAGAGGCATAACCGCATTGAAGGCAACGTCGCAAGAGGGGTAATCTTTACACATCCCATGTACTGAATAATAAAGAGATATAGGGTTGGCTTACAATCGCCACTTCACACAATACATGAATAAAGCATTACATCATCCAGATACAATCAAGGTCCGACTACGGAACCAAATAAAAGAAGACTACCCCTAATGCTACAGATCCCCAATCGCACCAACTGGGCTCCACTACTGATCAACTGAAATGAAACAACACAACAAACATGATCTTCATCCAGCTCCTCCTTGAGCTCGATTGCAACACCTGCACGGTATCATCGGCACCTGCAAACTGGTTTTGGAAGTATTTGTGAGTCACGGGGACTCAGCAATCTCACACCCTCGCGATCAAGACTATTTAAGCTTATAGGTAGGTAAAGGGGTATGAGGTGGAGCTGCAGCAAGCACTAGCATATATGGTGGCTATCATAAGCAAATGAGAGCGAGAAGAGAAGGCAAAGCACGTTCGAGAAATCTATGATCAAGAAGTGATCCTGAGACTACTTACGTTCAAGCATAACTTCAACATCGTGTTCACTTCACGGACTCCGCCGGAAAGAGACCATCATGGCTACACATGCGGTTGATGTATTTTAATTAAGATAAGTCTCAAGTTTTCTACAACCGGACATTAACAAATTCCCATCTGCCCATAACCGCGGGCACGGCTTTCGAAAGTTCAAAACCCTGCAGGGGTGTCTCAACTTAGCCCATCACAAGCTCTCACGGTCAACGAAGGATATTCCTTCTCCCAGGAAGACCCGATCAGGCTCGGAATCCCGATTACAAGACATTTCGACAATGGTAAAACAAGACCAGCAAAGCCACCCGAATGTGCCAACAAATCCCGATAGGAGCTGCACATATCTCGTTCTCAGGGCACATCGGGTTGTCCAAACTTCCGGTAGGCCAGCCCAGAGTTGCCCCTGGTGGCCACCGGTGGCTGACAAGTTGGACCAACACTCAGAGGAGCACTGGCCCGGGGGGTTAAAATAAAGATGACCCTTGGTTGGCCGACCCAAGGGAAAAAAAGGCTAGGTGGCAAATGGTAAAAACAATGTTGGGCCTTGCTGGAGGAGTTTTATTCAAGGCGAACTGTCAAGGGGTTCCCATTATAACCCAACCGTGTAAGGAACGCAAAATCAAGGAACATAACACTGGTATGATGGAAACTAGGGCGGCAAGAGTGGAACAAAACACCAGGCATAAGGCCGAGCCTTCCACGCTTTACCAAGTATATAGGTGCATTAATTAAATAAGAGATATTGTGATATCCCAACAAAATATCCATGTTCCAACAAGGAACAAACTCCAATCTTCACCTGCAACTAACAACGCTATAAGAGGGGCTGAGCAAAGCGGTAACATAGCCAAACAACGGTTTGCTAGGACAAGGTGGGTTAGAGGTTTGACATGGCAATATGGGAGGCATGATAAGCAAGTGGTAGGCATCATAGCATAGGCATAGCAAAAGAGCAAGCATCTAGCAAGCAAAGATAAAAGTGATTTCGAGGGTATGGTCATCTTGCCTGCAAATTTCTTCGAGAAGACGAAAGCTTGAACCTCGTAAGCGTACTCAATGGGCTCCTCGATCACGTACTCGTCTCCCGGCTCTACCCAAGCAAGAACAACAAGCAAAGGGAGACACAATCAACCACGTGCAAAGCACAAGCAACATGATGCAAAACATGGCATGATATGCGGGATGTGATATGCAATGCATATGCATGCTTCGGAAAGGAAAGATTGAACCTGGCCTCAAATTGGAAAACCAAGAGTGCCACTGGAAAGAGGAGTTGATTTCGGTCGAAATCGATATAAAGATCACCGGAATCGGATGCACGGTTTGGAAATGACAAGCAAAACAAATATGGCACCGATCTGCGATTAACAGCACGAGACCATCTAAATGCATCAAGAACAACAAGCTACTGCACTCTAACATAGCAACAAAATACATGGCAGGGATCCACTCAAGATGCTTGACAAAAGATGAACACTGAGCTACGGCTAATTCACTCATTAGCAGGTTCAAACAAGCATGGCAAAAGCGCAAAAGAAATCAGGTTACAGACTTAGTGAAATAAACAACATGTCAGGAATTTAACATCAGGAAGCAATGTTTAGAGCAAGATAACAACATGCTACAGGAACATATCATGGCAAAGCAAGGCATGGCATGAAGCTACTCAAAGTATACAACAAAAGTCCCTTACTGACCATAAGCCAAAAGGGATCAGAAAATACAATGGCAACCATGTGAAACATTGCAATTATCGTTAACAGATACGGACTTAGCAGAAAACTGGAACATGGCAAAACAGATATTAAGTAGGCATGTTTGCGAGCTCGATGCACTCACCACAAAGCATTGCATGACAAACTAAGCATACACCCAGCAAGTAGACATGGCATAGAAGCTAAACATGGCAAGAACAACCTCATAGCATGCATGGATCAACTACAACAACCTCGGCAAAAATGCTTAACACGTAAACATTCTACCAGGAACAGTTTATAGCAAAAGTAGAGCTCGATTGACTCAAGCTAGGGTCCTCCATAATTGCAAACAAAGACATGGATAGATAGAGCACCACAATATCTACAAAACATCCTAACTGATCATGCTCAAAAGGTGCATGGATCACTCTGTAGCAACAAGAATACATGGCATTAAAATATTAACAGGGCAAGGACTTAGAATATTTCTAAGTCCTCAGTTAATCGTTGGAGTATCAAACGAAGTACAAATGGCACGAAACTTGACAGGCAGTCTACCGGTAGTAAACCAAGGCCGCTTGGCAAGTCTCGGTCCAATCCGAGCATGTTTAATACCCGCATACGAAAAAGGTAGAAAGAGGACGCCGGACGACGTAGGAGCGCCGGATTGCAAAAAGGTCTACAGGGAAAAGGCTCGGATGCATGAGACGAACATGTATGCAAATACGATGCACATGATGACATGATATGAAATGCATGACACGCAAGCAAATGACAAGGCAACAATAGGGAATAACTGGAAGACACCTGGCACATCGGTCTCGGGGCGTTACAGGGTGAACAAATTATTGTCGAGCGATTGATAGAAAAGCGCAAAGTTATGACGATATCTAAGGCAATGATTATGAAATATAGGCATCACGTCCGTGTCAAGTAGACCGACTCCTGCCTGCATCTACTACTATTACTCCACACATCGACCGACTCCTGCCTGCATCTAGAGTGTTAAGTTCATGAAAAATAGAGTAACGCTTTAAGTAAGATGACATGATGTAGAGGAATAAACTCAAGCAATATGATGTAAACCCATCTTTTTATCCTCGATGGCAATAATACAATACGTGTCTCGCTACCCCTATTGTCACTGGGGGAGGACACCGCAAGATTGAACCCAAAGCTAAGCACTTCTCACATTGTAAGAAAAACCAATCTAGTTGGCCAAACTAAACCGATAGTTCGAAGAGAATTACAAAGATATCAAATCATGCATAAAAGAATTCAGAGAAGATTTAAATAATATTCATAGATAAGCTGATCATAAATCTACAATTCATCGGATCTTGACAAACACATCGTGAAAAAAGATTACATCGGATAGATCTCCAAGAATATCGAGGAGGACATGGTATTGAGAATCAAAGAGAAAGAGAGAAGAAGTCATCTAGCTACTAGCTATGGACCCGTAGGTCTATGGTAAACTACTCACGCTTCATCGAAAGGGAAATAGATTTGATGTAGAAGCCCTTCGTGATCGAATCCCCCTCCGGCAGGATGCCGAAAAAGACCCTAAGATGGTATCTCATGGGAGCAGCAGGTTGCGGCGGTGGAAAAGTGTTTTCGTGGATGCCTCTGGTGGTTTGGGAACATATGTGAATATATAGGCCCAGGGGTTAGGTCAAATGAGTCCCGAGGAGGCGGCAAGGCAGCCCCCCCCCCCCCAGGGCGCGCCCTCCCCCCTTGCCGCCGCCTCGGGCTCTTCTGACTTGGTCTCCAAGTCTCTGGGGTGTCTTCTAGTCCAAGAAAAATCATCGCGAATGTTTTATTCCGTTTGGTATTCCTTTTCTGCAAAGCTCAAAAATAAGGAAAAACATAAACTAACACTGGGCTCTAGGTTAATAAGTTAGTCCCAGAAATAATATAAAATAGCATATCAATGCATATAAAACATTTAAAACAGATAATATAATAGCATGAAATAATCAAAAATTATAGATACATTGAAGACGTATCATGCTGCCCCACACAAAAAGATACTATATCGCTTCCCATTTACGAGTGCATTACACACATATAGAAGGTGCTATACGAGAAAAAACATACAATATACACAATTAATTTTACAAGCCCTGCTACAAATCGACGGTCCACAGTATGTGTCTCGCCAATCCCGCGTGCAACAAACCCCCTCCTGCCGAAGGAGGCCCGCAGAAGACCCGGTGCAGAAGAAAGTCACCGAGGCACTCGCACCGGCATCTGTGGTGAGTATTTTTGAACTAGCCAACGAAGAATAACGTGGTGTCGACATTGTTATTTCTTTCTCTTGACTCGCATAGTCACATGTGTCGACAATGCTACGCACGTGGCTTAAAAAAGAGAGATTTAGCTATGTACGTTGCCAGACAAGCAGTAGCAGTTTGTTTGCGTGGCACACGGGTGAGGGTCATCCACGGCCAGGCACTAGATGCTTCTGCTCCATACGCATGGTCGTTACGAATATAGCAGCATAGCATTGACAAGAATGTCATACACGCTGCAAAGAGCCAAAGATCATGTGTGGACAATCCATCTCACGGCATCTCTAAAGTCAATCTGGAGTGCAGGAAACCAATGCCCAAATCAATTATTATTATATTGTGAAAGAAACTTTCAATTTATGCATATCACTGCAGTAAAAGACAACAGCGTAAGTAACAAAAATTATAAACAGGTCAATGAAACAGCTAACAACGACCACAAATACATATGTAAATTTTATATTACTCCCTCAGTCTTTTTTAGTTTGCATATAAGTTTTGTTTAAAGTCAAAGTATATCTCTATTTTGACCAAACTTATAGAAAAAAATATCAACATTCACAATGCCAAATCCATATTGTTAGATTCATTATGAAATGTAGTTTCATAGTATATATATTTAGTGTCGTGGATGTTGATACTTTTTAATATAAATTTGATCAAACTTTGTTAAATTTGACTTGACACAAATCTAATATGCAGACTGGAGAAAGTACTTGGACGGAGTAGTTAGCGAAGATAGATAGACAGGTACCTTTGCCAGATGGAGATCCAGAAAGTCATACGTGGCTTATCTAGTTACTGCTAACATATATGTACTGTTCACCGATGCCGAAGGCACCAATCAATACTCTCCTCTTGTTATTTAAAATCACTCTAGTCTTATTTTGAAAACGTCTTACTCCACCCCTAGTCCCATCATGCAGAGAGAGGGGGGCTGAATTGGCTTCCCTGCCTGTCTGCAGTGCAGACTAATCAGGCACTGGACTGGACTTTCTTCAATCTCCTTTGTGATTTCGGTCATCTACAATCAAACACAACATCAGGCTTTTCCGGCAAATCCAGCAAACCAATATAAAATATGGATTTGGCATTGTGAATCCGTATAACTCTTTTTTTTTCTTGCACGGTGATACGTGTCTCATATAATATAATATAAAGATCAAAATACAAGTCACGTAGCGAATTATGGTTAGAGAAACCGTGCTATCCCAGCCCACCGGAGTTCAAATCCTAATGATGACTTCGTAAATTTCAAGATGATATGCTAGATCAGTCTTTCGAAGGTGTTCATAGGGGTAGGTTGTGCATGTGTGCGTTCATAGAGGTGAGTGTATGCGCGTGTATATGAACATATACGCATGCGTCTGTACTTTGTAAAAAAAAAGTGTATTTCAGTTTGGTCATATCCGTATAACTCATTTAGCAGTCAGCAGATGTGCACATTTGTATAATCGGAGTACCACAAAAGTACACGACGGCCCGCCGGTCAATGTGCTGGGCTGGTTGGTGAGGTGGTCATGTGAAACAAAACCTTTTTTTCGCATCCAAGTTAAGAAAAAAAGGGATCCTCTCACGATTCGCTCCCCTCCTCCCTCCGGTCTTCCTCTTCTCCCCCCTCCCCTACCGACCTCCAAACCAAGTCCCATTTCCCCATCTCAATCCCACCCATAAATCCCCTCGCCCCGCCTCCCGAATCCCCTCTCGCCTCCGGCCTCACCTCCGCCGCAGCGGCTGCAGAAGATCGGCCGATACACCGGACCGGGCTCCTCCTCCGTCCCCGTGTGCCGTTCCACCTTTTCCTGCGCATCTTTTGGAGCAAAGTTCGCGCCGGAAAGCCTTTTTCTCGCTGTAGGAGAAAGGTCGCGGGTTCGATCACAGGTGGAAAGCTCGTCGCTTTTGCTCCCCTGTCCGTCTTCTTTGGCTTCCGGGGGCTTTGGGGAAAGAGGAGGAGAGATCGCTCGCTGCTGGCCACAAAGGGTTGGGATCTCCTCTCCGCGGAAGAATCTCTTTCAAGTTTGGGTAGAGCTCGATTTGGGGCCGGTGAGATGGCCGCTCCTCCTTCACTTCTTCCTCCTTCGCATCCACCAACGCCTCCATTGCTGGCATCCGATTCATCCACTTTTCGCCGCGGACTTAAAAAAACTAGCAGTTTGCAGCGCTCTGATTGTTTCATTCCATGTTTATTTTCTTCTGTTCATGCTTAGATGAATTGTAAATTCTTTTTCCCTTCCATTTCACAGCATACAAGTACAGTTTTCTCTGAAGTTTCTGTAGATCTTGTACCTGCCACAGTCCATGCAACTGCACTGCAGGTCATAAAGGATAAAAGGAAGGATAAAAAGGTCAAACTTTGTTCCTCTGAGAACAGTGGGTCAAAATTGTGGTGCCATGCCTGCCGTGTGGCACCATTAGGTTTATACCAGTAAAATGGCGCCTGCTGTTAGCCTCTCGCCATCAGAGGGCTTTGTTTTTTCCATCCACCCATCGCCATCGGAGAGTTGGCTGTCTGTGTAGCCAATTTCCCATCATCTTTCCTGCATTCAGTGCGCGACTAGAACCGGTAGCCCACTGACTCGAGACTATTCAAACCAGAATGGTATTAGTAACGAAGCTGTATTACTAATCTCTAGTCCGCGATTCGTTAGTCTACACGCGCTGATTGCTTTTCCTAGTGGATGATTATTTTACAGCACCACTAGACGCTAATCTTCCTCCTATTTGATTTCCTTGTGTATATGCAGTGCCGGAAAGCTCATTCCGAAGACCTTGACCGCTAGGAGATCGGTGAAGTTCTGGTTGTCATCGCAGGGTCTCCGGCAGATATGTCTTTCCGCAGCATAGTCCGCGATGTTAGAGAGAGCTTCGGAAGCTTATCAAGGCGGGGCTTTGACGTGAGGATTTCAGGCCTCCCTGGTCTTTCCGGCCATCATCACCGGGGGAAGTCTTTTGGGCCACCGGTTGAGCCACACGGCGGGGCTGTGGTGGCTGATCAGAATGGCTGGGTTGGTCTTCCTCCTGAATTACTTCGTGATGTGATGAAAAGGCTGGAGGAAGGCGAGAGCACTTGGCCCTCGCGCAAAGATGTCGTCGCTTGTGCGGCCGTCTGCAGCGCGTGGAGAGAGATCTGTAAAGATATAGTTCAGAGCCCGGAGTTCTGTGGGAAACTCACTTTTCCGGTGTCGCTTAAACAGGTAAACATCCAAGTGAAGTAGCTGTGCTGTTGTTCATGATGGGTAGCTTGTATTTTTTTTCTCATGTTACAGCCTAAATAAAATATTGAAACTGGGAAACAGTGGTCGCGTGAATATTAAGAAATCGACATAATAGTATTTGGTATGCTCACCTAGTAATTTGTAGCAATTTTCTCGTAGGCAATTGAAAAGTAAGATATGCCTGCTTAGAAAAGTCCGCCTACTGAAAAGTAGCAGATAGAGGCTTCTTAAGTGAGAAAGACATGCCTACATAGTACTCCCTCTTTACAGAGACAGTACATATGAAAGTTTGCACCTGTCTGACTCTGATTTGATGTTTTATCTACAGCCAGGACCTCGAGATGGATTAATCCAGTGCTTCATTAGAAGGGACAAATCAACACTAACCTATTATCTCTACCTCTGCCTTAGCCCTGGTAAGCATATGTGCTGCTTCTCTCATTAATCTCATACTGAACAATTGCTGTGTGCATTGCTTTAGTAACGTGGTAGTCAACGTTGCTGGATGCTGTGCTGATTATATGTTATGTGACATGTAGCTGTGCTTAGTGAGAACGGAAAGTTCCTGCTAGCAGCTAAGAGAAATCGACGGACAACATATACCGAATACGTAATTTCTGTGGATTCTAAGAACATCTCGCGGTCAAGCAACGGCTATGTTGGAAAAATGAGGTGATGTACCTTCCTTCACAACGTTCTTACTATCTAACCTTCAGTGATTTAGATCTGACATTGTATGTACACCAACAGGTCGAATTTCCTCGGCACGAAGTTCATCGTCTACGACACTCAGCCACCATACAATGCCGGGAGCCTCATCCCATGCCAGCGTGGCAGCCGCCGCATCTCTTCCAGGAGGGTCTCCCCAAAGGTGCCCACCGGTAGCTACCCCATCGCCCAGGTGAATTACGAGCTCAACGTGCTGGGCACCAGGGGCCCGAGGCGTATGCAGTGCACGATGCATTCCATCCCGGCCTCTGCAGTCGACCCGGATGGCGTGGTGCCTGGGCAACCCCAGCAGCTGCTCCCTGGTCCGTTTGACGAGTCCTTCCGCAGCACGAACGCCTCCTCCAGGTTCTCCATGGCAGACTTCAGCAGTTCTCGCTTCTCAAGCTCCCGATTCTCAGATGTAAGTGGTGGGTTGCGGCGAGAGGAGGAAGATGGGGATGCCAAGGAGAGGCCATTGGTTCTACGCAACAAGGTGCCGAGATGGCACGAGCAGCTGCAGTGCTGGTGCCTCAACTTCCGAGGCAGGGTGACGGTGGCCTCCGTGAAGAACTTCCAGCTGACGGCAGCCGCGCCACAGGTGGCCGCCGTGCCGCCGTCGGAACCTTCGCAGCCGCCCCAGCAGCAGCAGCTCCAGCCTTCAAGTTCATTGTCGTCATCGACGTCCGATCACGAGAAGGTGATCCTGCAGTTTGGTAAGGTTACCAAGGACATGTTCACCATGGACTACCGGTACCCGCTCTCGGCGTTCCAGGCGTTCGCCATCTGCTTGACCAGCTTCGACACCAAACTGGCCTGTGAATGAATAGACCAGTGCAGTGGCACAAGTATTTATGTGTGACAAGTCCATCAAGATCTTTTGCTTTTTCTATTGCTGTTGTTGATTTACTTGTTTATTTCCCCGAGTGTCAAGAATGGCAAGAAATATAAAGGTTTGGTCGCTGCTATGTTTTTCATGCCTCTGAACTTTTCATGATAAATAATCTTTGAATTATGCGTGCATTTTTCCTCCCCTGGCCAATGGCGTGTACTCACATGAAGTCATATGTAGTAAATCATGCTGCAAACAGTCAAATAGGGATTGAAATTCTGCATGTCAAACCAGCAAATGGCTTTCTGGGATCATCAGATGGCCGGTGGAAATAATTATACAGTTCAATGGTCTACACCTATGCAAATTATGTACAATTAACAATCCACAGTTGACTATCTTCAGATACTCTTCCTGGAATCTTGCTAAAAAGAAAAAAGAAAACTACAATCTCTTAAAACCTTCACAATAAAATGCATAACTGAGATGTTTACAGAAAGAGACCTATCACCAATCAACCAACATTCCCCAAATCCTACAAAAAGAAGGCAGCAGAGAGCATATGCCATATTCATCCAAATTTCAAACATCCCACGGCCCTCACTGACGAGCAACTTGTTGGTTTGCGCCCTGAAAACTATTTCTCACTGCAAGGGGGCGCTCATATACAATCAGCGGAGTTCATCGGGGAGCTGCCTCTGCTCAGGAGACGAGGGATGTGCAGCGTTGGTCACTGAATAGAAGTCCAGATCCCTAGTTTGATCGGAGCTCTCAGTAATGGTTCTGGTCATAACTGGGATCTCAGTGTCTGAATCACTTCTGCGATATCTTGCGCCATTGCTTGTAGTGCCCAACTCTAAGTCACTCAGGTCATCTGACCGGCGCCGTGAGGTCTTCAGGATGTCGAGGCCCATCTCAAGGTCATCCTCCACTTTGGCTCGTGGACGGTGGGGCGTCTCATCTTCGGGCACACTGGAACGGCTGATTCGTGGCAGGGACGCAACATGTTCCTCTTGAACGATGGCTCGCAGGTTGATCCTAGACGGCTTCCTTTTCGTGCACAGGACCTCGAAGCAATTGTGTATGCAACCACGGTCGAACGCATTGGGTTGGTTGCTGTACTTGTACTTGATGTTCTCATATGTTGTCTTGAGAAAAAGGAAGTGAAAATTTAATCAAGTTCAATAAAGTTGGTATTGAAATAAACATAAAGTTCTTATTATTTCTACTCCCTCCGTTCCTAAATATAGGTCCTTGTAGAGATTCTAATATGGACTGCATACGGATGTATATAGACATAGTTTAGAGTGTGTAGTCAATCATTTTGCTCCGTATGTAGTCTCTCTTGGAATCTCTAGAAATACTTGTATTTAGGAACGGAGGGAGTACAAGGATGTACTACCCAGCAATGCATAAAAAATATCTGCCATGGAAAAATCATCCAATGAGATTTCAAGTGATCACTACATTTCAGATTAGCCAGTGTAAGCATTATATCTTTATTTGAGAGTAGATAGCTCACTAATGAACATAGGAACTTCCTACATTGTATCTCAAGGCAGTCCGTGTACCAATGTTTTCATGTGAGGTATGCCTTCACATTGACTACATAGGTTTAGGGGACTAACCTTATTTGTTGCAATGAGGTAAGAGTGGAATCCGGTGAGACCACCAACAAACCAGAAACAAATGAAACAGTATCCCATGACTGCCACTGATGCTGGAGATGCTTTAATTGCCTCCACCACTGAACGGTGATCCTTCATGAGTAGACTGATGTACAATGCAGACATTGTAAACACATAGAAACACAGGATTGCTGCCGAACAAACAAACCAGAAGAAGTAGCGGTAATTGCGCTGCAAAGGTGAACATAAATGCAGATAAGCTGAGATTGTTTTGACAGTAAGGGCTGTCAGGTAGTCAATGGTTAAATAACTAGTTTGACTCTTTGAGAAGGATAAATAAATCAGCACAACAAACCTGTCCAATACATTGACCAACCCAAGGGCAGTGGTGATCAAATCGCTCGACACAATTATCACATTTGGAACAGTGGGAGCAACGAGGAGGCCGATATAGCATGCAAGTTTCACAATATTTTACTCTCACGGGCACACCATTGACCATGATCTCTTTTATCCGAGGGAACTGGAGAGTATGAGGGGCTGAAGAATCATGAGAAAACTCCTCCACAGGTGGATTTGAATTCCTTGGTACAATACCTGGATCTTGAGATGAGGTCAAGAAGAGCAGTAACAGTACCTAACAATCAGATTTTGCAGAGAGGATACTATAATTTGGCAGTTGTTTACAAAGTAGCATGAAGTAAAATTCACAAAATAACTTCTACTGTTGAGAGAACATAACTCATGGAGAACGGTATCGTAAACAGATAAATTAGTATGCAAGAGCAGAATATAGATAAAACTACTAGTGAATAGACCAAACCAACAACAAAATTGAAGCGTGGGTTTTCCAACTCAGGAAATAAATATAGAACCATGCATGAAACATGTGTAGGTGAAAAAGGAAGATCAAAAGATCACAAAATGCTTTGACCAGTAGAGCCAAGTACAGTGTTTTATTGGCTGGTGAGAGAAATTACAGTTTCACATATATTATGCAGTTATTACAAACAAAATTCAAATGATGTATCATCTATGCCAAGGTTGATCTACACTACTTTGTAACTAAGCGAAAAGGTATCATCCAAGGTTCCCTTGATAAGAGAAACTAGGTTCTTAGCATGTTCGCAACTAACTATATCCACATCACAAAGTCTTAAATGCAATCATGGACAGAAGATAGTGATGGCTTAGTGCACTTTAACCATTAACTGCTGCTGTATGATCATAATGGTCTCGAACTAACTGCTAACCACAAAACTACACCCTGCCAAACATGTTGATATGCAAGTGTGCTTAACTTTTATTAATTACATGATATCTTGCATCTTGCAAATTACTTTTACGATGAAGCTCTCAGAAAATACGTCGCCATTCAGGACTTTCTCCAACTGGACGAAGCAAACACATGAACTGTGGTGAACACAAATCCTACCAACCTATCCAAAACCCTCAGCATAACTCTGTAGTAGATAGGTGAAGAATGCTTACTCACATGAATTGTCAGGGCTACGGTGACAACCAGAATTGCATACCCTGCGTTATATGCAGGAAAGATGTGTATGAGATTTTTGCCCACAAAGATGCAGAAGACAACAACGGGGGCCACGATCAGCGAGAAAGATAGCAGAGTAGCCTTGGCATCTGGTCCAAAGATCAGTCTCCCACCACACCAGATTATCTGAAGAAAATGAGAGACGTCATTGAAACATTCGATAGCTTCACGCTACAAAATAATACAACAAACAACATCATGAGCAGAGTGAAAGATGTCAACAAAGTTTTTCTCATACAAACCCCCTTCCCCATTTGACCCTCTAAATTGCCCTTCCCTTTCTCTAAACCCTTGAACTGATGGAGTAGTTGCAATGCAACGCAATGTTTGCAAGCCCTGTGCATGATTTTCAGAGCAACCTGAGCCCTGGTTGGATTAGCAGCAACAGGGTGTGTACAAAGACAAGAACTTGGGCCACCCAACTGGATTATCTTATTGGGGAGAGGACGGTCGCCATTCGCTGCGGCACCCAAGCTCCAAACCGATCCACAATAGTTTATTCATCCGTCTCGTCAGCAGTGTATGCAGTTTAATATAGAAATCACCCGCAAATCAATCGAGTAACCAGCTAACCAGATAAAGATACGGGCATTATCCAGGAGCAGTTACCCCGCTCCCACTTCTTCGTCGCCTCGCCAGGTTAGACAGAAAGAACACAACGAATCAGAAGGAGTAGCGGAGATGGCACTGCGGCGGCGGCGGCCACCGCCGATGGATCCAGAGCACAAGGATTTTCTGAATCCAACTATCCAAGAAGGAAGAAGGGGGGCAAGAATAAAGGGAGTAATCTAATCTCACGTACGTTGTTGCCTCTCCAGACTTGGTAGACCCGCAGCTGCTTGGCCATGGCCGCGCCGCCCGCCGCCGCCACCCCGGAGCAAGAAGGGGAGAAATGGAATCCACCAGTCGCAGTCGCAGCCGCAGCCGCAATCAGCCCGTGTACTCCTCCGACCTCTCCCTCTCTCCACTGGGAGGAACTCTTATCCCTCTCTCGTAGATTTGGTCTAGAGAGGGTGAGGGGACAGGGCCACGGCCAGGGGGGCACGGGAGCGAGATGCCATCAATCGCCGCTGGCGCTGGCGCCGGGTCTTCTTCCTCGGTGTGACAGAGATGAGACGAGACGAGATATCTGGCTGGCAAAACTAAAAGATTTGATCTTTGGATGGGCTATGCCCGTGGGTCTAGACTCTAGACGAGGGGAGGGGAGGAGGCAACGTCGTTACGCCGGAGTACCAAAGAATCTGTTCTTTGTTCCCTGGGACACTTTTCTCTCTTCTGCCTCTCTCTTTTTCTTTCTCTTTCTGATAATAATATACTACATACAGTATAATAAGTGCCATAATATTTTCTTCTGTTCATACTAACACCGAATGGTATTATTAATGTCTAAATATTCGTTCGATCGATCATCCGGTGCTGGAGTAAAATGGCAATTTATCAGGCCCCTAAAAATAGCAGTTTCTGCATATTGGAGTGGGGATACGGCATAGCATAAGGATCACATTTTAGATCCCTTGATTAAGATCCATGTGTCAACTGTTCATGATGATATCTCTCTTGATTACGATCCGTGTTTCAATTATTCATGACTCACATCATGAATATGGACGAAATTCTATGTGCCTGATTTTTTTTTTATTTCTAGTTTGTTAGAAAGGGCAGGAATGGCATAGTGGTGAAGTACTCCCCACTTGTGCCAAGAGGTCCTGGGTTCGACGCAACCTCGTTTAATCCTTCCCCACGCCCACCTAACGTGGAAGCTTTTCTTCATACTGGGTATGTTTTTTTAATTATTATTACTATGATGAAATTTATTAGTTATATTGGAAACGTTGAGCGATGACAAGTTTTGCCTATCTGGCAAAATGCTTATTCACCTCCACAGTTTGCACTGCCTTCAGAAAATTTCCCATGCGTGCGTGGATCATACACGATCCTTGACGCTGGAAAGAATATCAGCAAAAAGTAACCTATTTAAATCAAAACTTCAACAACACGTTCACGATGCCAATAAAAGTTATTCTTGCTACCTGGGAGGGAATATATGCTCTCAATTTGATGCTATTCTCTCCCTACCTAGTGATCTACTAGAATAATCTGGCATGCGTGTGAAGCTCATCTCAGACCAGATGATCAGTGACCAGCGGAAAACCGGGATTTCTCGGAGGATAAAGTGGGCGTTGTTCTTGCGTGAGAGAAAAATAAGCGAAATTAATCAATCAATCCCATGTGATGCGATGTAAATAGTTGGCACTGCTCACTGCAGGATGCTGTCTGCTTGATTGGATGCTGTTCTGGATTTGGACCAGCGATTTCACCTGTCAGTCAGTCAGTCACTCGGACCATGGGTCCTCCTCTCTTTCTTCCCCAGCACTCATTCAGATCCATCCATATGAATGTACTACCTACGTCTGAAAACATAAGACGTTTTTCAGGCTTTTTTTAGGCTAAACTAGCCTAAAAAACGAAGGTAGTGTTTTTTTTGGAATCTCTTATCTTTTTGTTGAGTTTTTTTTTCCTTTCTTTCTAATCATCCTTTTGTTGAGTTATTAAGAGTTTTTCAACCAATTCTCCTAGCTGGGATGTAGTAATTTGATTTCTTAGAGAAAACATATATAAAAACTAACTGGCCATGTGGAGATACTACATCAGAACTCACTGAAACATCGAGGCAGGATCTGCCCTAGATAACAAAAATGAAACATTTGATTTACAACTAACTGATCGGGTGGAACTTCTCTGCAAGCTAGGGGATGATTTACAGCTCGAGCAATCTCGTGATCAACAAATGAAACTGAAGTAGAAAATTTCTGCTCAGGATGGCAGAAGCAGCACAAGTGCCACACCCCGCTAACTGAAGCGGAGCGCCCTTACGAGAGGAAGAGCAGAGCCAGGGACGTCAGTCCCAGGAAGCAGCTCCACTGGAAGGCCGGAAGCCGAGCCACCGCCGCACTGGGATCGCCGCCTGGGCTCGTACCCTTCACCGGCGCCCTGGGCGGCGACGGCGGTGGGGGCGGGGGTATCACGCAGGTCCCGAATGTCGAGTTGGCCTGCAGCTCAGTCAGTGGTCACAACATCAGCATGCAGTTGCAAGAAACACAACATTATCTTAAATAAGTTGTTGCAAAAGGAAATCAAAGTTAGCCAAAAAGTAGTTGATATTGATAGAATCCCAAGGGATGCAAGCTCTGCTCAAGTGGGAGAAAATGTAACAGGACCGAACACTGTAAGACAGATACGTCCTTACCTTGCAGTAAGCAATGTTGTCACAGCCACATACTAGATGGCCATTAGCCCCATCGGTAGCCAAGGAAGCGCCTCCGCCGTCGCTCCTCTGCGTGATTCAAATAATAAGAAACCGATCTGATCGACGACTAAATAAGCTTCATTTAGATAGAATCTTTAGCATGTTGGCATACCATGTAGTAATCAACGGCGATGTAGTTGGGCCACCGATTGCCCGACAGATCATGGCAGGTTTTTAGCATGCTAGCAAGTGGTGCGGAATTGTTCCCGCAAACCCCGGTGGGGTTCGGGTCCGTTGTGAAGAAGTTCATCAGAACAAGCGACTGGCTCTTGGAATCCATGGCAGGGGACTCTCCGCGATTCGGGCACTTGCCCTCCACCATACCCTCATTGCCATCTGCACAGATAAAGCAAAAACATATCAACAAAGAATGTCATAAAGACTAGATAAAAAACTTCACTTTCTGATTGTATTTTCTTCTTGTGTTGGAATCCTACATTGGCTTTCCACAACGTAATTCCACTCATACGGAATCCCCTCGCTTGCTTCTTTTGCTTTCTTCGATGCGAAGACGAGCAGACGCTCATTCTGGCTGATCATGTCCTTGAGCAAAGGCCAGTTGCCACCGGTCTTGGGCATTTTTGCCACCGGGAACCAATACTTCATGAGGCCGGAAGCATTGAATACTTTTGGCAGGGAACCTGCAACAGTGTAGTCTTCCAGGAAAACCGTGATTACCGCTGAAGGGTTTGCTTCAAGGAACGTCTGGATTTCTTTGAAGACATTGATGGCAGGTTGCTGAACAGACCCAATTTAAGATTAGATATACAATAACACGATGCTCTGACGACAGCATGGAAAGTATTCAACTGATAATGAGATAATCTTACAAATGCTGTAATATTGTAGCATTTCCCACCGAATGAGTGGCACAGCCAGACATCATTGTTGAAATCGTAAGTGTCAAGCATCAAGCCCCTAACACCATTCTTCCCAAATCAGATAAAGATTCACATGGTTAATATTTTTCAATTAGCATCTGACGGTCCGCAATTCAGAGTATGAATGAACCACAACAAGATACAGCTTGGTGGTTTGCAGAAGAAACGGTAACTGAAAATTAGACAGTTATCTGTATAATCAGTAACTACCCTAGTAGAATGTAGTAGTTTGGAACCAATGGCATTTTGAAGAAGGAAATTTATAATATCTGCACACCAACAGAAAATAGAGTAGCAGCCTGCTAAATTGTGTTGGGTTGGCTTATCCTTTGTTCCTTTAGTTTTCTTTCTTTCAGTAAAAAAAACAACTTCAGAAGTGTATACGAGATATAGGGCAAGCAGAATACTTTAGGAACACTGGCTTGTTTCATAACTGCAACGCAATGTTAGCCTACTTGTGAAGCGTGGCCAGAAATAATTACTCAAAAAACATGCTCCAAGTCTCCAACACGAACACTGTATTGTAAGATTCTTTTTATATGAAAAGGTTCTACTTTCAGAATAGTGATTCAAAAAAAGAAAGAGGACGGGACGGGCATGATAAGCTAAGTGAGTGTGGCCCTTCCCTTTCCTTAAGACCAAAGCAATCGACACCTTCGCAGCATAATACCAAGAACTAGACATGATTACAACAAGGCTTGTTTCGCAATCAGAGACTTCAAGAATCCTTCTTTTATTTTCTCAATGCATTGAGCCCTAAACCAGGAGCCTTGGCGCAGTGGTAAAGCTGCTGCCTTGTGACCATGAGGTCATGGGTTCAAGTCCTGGAAACAGCCTCTTACAGAAATGTAGGGAAAGGCTGCGTACTATAGACCCAAAGTGGTCGGACCCTTCCCTGGACCCTGCGCAAGCGGGATCTACATGCACCAGGTTGCCTTTTTTTTTTATTGAGCCCTAAACCACCTAAAGAGGCAAAAGAAAATAAACGAATGAACCAAGTCCAAATTGCAACAAGTCATCCCCATGGCTGGAAGGGGAACACCAGTGTCGTTGAGGGTTTCGGCACATTTATTCTACTACTTCTGAAAAACAATTTTTTTGTTAAAAATGGAAGTGTAACAAAGTTAGTCCTGATGATTATGCTTTGAGCATCTTTGTGACTAATCACCCAATAAGCGTAGCCAGCCACCGCATGAGTTTACTAAATTTGGGTACCGAGGCCAGTGGCCATACTTACAAGAATCTATGTGAGGTGGCAACTAGACCAACCAAAGGCAAGTATGAAACATCTTCAGATTTGAGGTGGTGCCATTAGTTGTACCTAAATACTAGTGGTTGGCAGTTGTGCTTACATATTTAAACAAATATGGCAACAAGGGTGCATTATTCATAGTAGCATAATCCACGGTGTGATGGGGCAGCAGTACACATGGACACATGGTGGTGGTACGCAAAGAAAACTAAAAAACTATTTATACCTGGTACTCTTTTTTTCCATGCTCTATCCTATTTGAGACAAAAAAGGATTCATTTTATACACATGTATACTTGCAATTAATTAACGTGTATTTGTCTTTCCAGGCTCTAGGATGAACGAGCCTTTGGGCAAGGGGCAGACATCCGAGTCTTTATGGAAAAGGAAAACAGATGCCCATACCTGGACTGAATTCAAACAAAAGCAAGGGGAAAAAGGACAGAAAATAGTGGAGCAGCAGTAGAGCATGTGTCAAGTGTAAAAAGAAGGCGTTCTTATGTGTGCTGCGCAGCAAGCTTTCGTGGATTTGGCTGATATATATTCCTCCGAAAGGGAAAAGGTCGGGCGGGTAGGACAGTGAGACCTTGTGCCTGCTCTGAGTTTTGGAGTAAAGAGGCCCTACTTTGTCTGATCAAAGGGGAGGAGGGGCAGGTGGAAACTTAAGGAGGAAGGCACATTACATTACCCATCGCCAGTAGAGAAATGAAATGATTCAGTTGACACGGCAAGATGCATAATTAAAGCCTCGGTGCGTAACTGCAAGACTGAACTCAGTACTGTACTGTAGTGGTTAATTTTAGAAGGTGGTGGCAATTTTAGTTGGATCAGTGAACAAGGGCAGTCTTAGGGCATTTTGGCATAGCTATGTGTTGGATTTGCAAAGAAATACCAACATCTAATGTGCACTGAGTCTACCAATAGCATTTTCAGTAATTAGTTAATTTTATTAGGGGTAGGGGTAGGCATTGACCGAGCAGGTAAAAAGATGAGATAGAAAATGGCGGTGCGGTGAGATTTGGTAATGGTAGGTGGTGGCAGGCACGAGCACATGGACATTGGAAACGGGGCGACTCCACGGAGACACAGGCTGCCATGGGCGAGGCGGACGGAGAAACTGGAAATGGTAACAGAGTAGTAGGGGGAGGCGGTTGCGACGGCGAGTTGGTGGTAAGAGTTTGTTGTTACCTTGAGCTGCGCGGTGACGGAGTCCTCCTGGTTGGTGGGGGCGATGATGGCGGCGCCGGTGGCGGAGGGGGCGCCGGCGAGGGCGAAGGAGTTGTGCGTGGTGAGCCAGGAGTAGTTGTTGAAGGGGAGGCCGGTGCCCTGCGACGAGAAGCAGGAGCGGATTAAGCGCGCGTCAGCATCGATCAAACCAAATCCAAAAATGAAGCAGCGGTTCTTCTTTAAATGAAGGAAGGAACGAAATGAGGCGCCATTGCGAGCAGGAGGAGGGGCGGCGGCTTACGTGCGTGAGGGGGTCGACGGGGGTGGCGCGCGCGCAGACGCCGGCCCCGCCGTCGCCGCAGGCGGCGCAGTGCAGCCCCGAGCCGCAGCCTGCGCCGGCGGAGCACTCGTCGCCCACCCTGGCGTTGGCGGCCGCGGTGGAGATGAATACGAGGAGGAGGAGGGGGGCGACGGCGAGCGGGCGGAGGCCGGCGGCGGGCATGGCGTCGCCGCGGTGGGCGGTGGCAGCCGTGCGGGAACGGGAGCGCGGCAGGAAAGCTCCTCGGTGGGCGTTGTTGGAAATGGGGTTATGGGACGCAGTTAGGAGTACCCGTTACTCTTTCGGTGTCAATCAGTCTCTCGGGTCTTATGTGTACCGGGACGTGGCTAATGGCTGAAAGATGGGTGGATCAATCAAAAAAATAACGGAGGCGATTGGTGATCGACGCGGCGTAGTACTAAACTGAAATAATCAACCGTTCAACACGTCTCACTGCGTCGGTGTGTCTGTCCTCCCAGCCCACGAACGCGTCTTCCAGTTTGACATGGTAACCGTCAACCCCGCCCACGATCTCTCCTCTCCCCCCGAGAAACCTTGTGTCAGTTCAGTTCTCAAGGGAAGGGAACGGAAACCGTTTTCGCTTCGCCGTGCTCTTCTTCTTCTTCTTCTTCTTCACACGTTCCTTCCATCTGTCTATCCGAAGAAGATTCAGTCTGCCGTGGCAACCTTCGCTGCGCTCACAAGCGACCGGCTCTTCTCGTACACACCAGACCAGGTGGTTGCAAAATACATGGCGACTTGATTTCTTCCAATAGGAACAACTCCAATTTTATCAATGTGCTGCCTTCTATAAAAATATGATACACCATTGACGTACTCTTCAATGTGGTACAAAGTCAAGCTGTGTAATCCAGATTGGGGCGGCGAAACCCAGACCAGACCTACCGCGCGCCTTGCCAAGTCTAACTCATCATCCGTAACCTATCAGCAAACCTCGTAGTTAACCAATCTCTACTAGTACTACCAGGACCAATTCTAGAGCAGACGAGACACGGCACGCCAGCCAGATCAACTCCATAATCCAATCTAGATGAGTCACATATACGTACTGTACCAGGGTTCATGCTGGACAACAGAGCAAAGGTATAATACTGTTAATTACACCACTTGCTCACAAACTTCTTACACACCCGGCACACACCGGTAGCGAGTCACATTTGCATAATTACATTGGTGTAAATTCTCAGTTTGCACTATGTATGTACGTATTTTATACTGTACACCTTTTCATAAACCCTACGTACCTTGTATACTTTTGGGGCTATTCTTTCCACTCTTTCCAGTAGCTTCTTCCCTTTGATCTTTGTGGTTCCACAAACCCTATGTACACACAAGCTTCAGATGGGCTTCCACACGCTGAGCACCTCCTGGAACATCTCCAGGGTGAGTTCGCGGTCCGCGTGCTGGAAGAACCCGCTGATCTCGTCCCGCACGTCGTAGATCTTCCCGAACACAAACAGGTACGCCAGGCACCCCTTCTTGAGCCGCTCCAGCTGGTACAGCCACGCCACATGGAGCCGCTCCAGCACGTTGCCCGAGCTGATGTCCTCCAGCAGGCTCTCCTCGCAGCACGCCTTCACCTCGCCCAGCCCGTACTTGTTGGCCGCCGCCAGCAGCGCCAGCCGGTGCTTCCAGAACTGCTCCTGCCGGATCGTCCCGTACACGAACCCCAGCAGGGCCGAGCACGACTCCACGCACATGTCCCCGATGTCGATCGTCGACGATGACTTCTCCTTGAGGTCGTGGACGAACATGCTCTCGAACACGGGCGAGCAGGCCGCCAGCACCGACTTGTGCGCCTTCAGCACGCCGTCCGTCGTGTTTATGGTCACGTCCGCGTGGATGGACTCCGTGAGCATGCGCGAGAGGCAGCCCAGGGTGCTCTTGCTGGCCACGCCCTGCACCATGCCTTCATTCGGCCAGATCGACGACGACGATTCAGTGCCCTGTCCGCACATTAATTAAAACTGGATCACATTTTAGAAAATCCTGACAGAGGTTACTACTTACACATGCCTATAAAATATATACTCCCTCCGTCTCCAAATACATGGCAGTAAGTTTATATGCCATGTATTTGGGGATGGAGGGAGTATATCCTACAAAGAAGAAGGAACCGTTTGAAGCTGATTCGAGGGGAAAAGGACAGAGGACACTTGCATTGTTCGTGGCTATCTTCAGGTCCAAGAACTCAACGTCAATCGTAAAACGCCCGTGGGACATCACATCAACTTGCCACACAAAATCATCGCTGCTTCGGAGAAGCTGCTCGAAAACTATCACAAAGCGATAAAAAGTTATTAAGTTCAGTGAGCCTGATACCATCATATCAGTAGTCATCACAGAGACAATATGACTAGGGAATTAAACAAGAAATGAATGACAGATGAGCAATCAAATGTTCATTTAAAAAATACTGCATTATGTTGAGATTATCGCCAAGCAGCTGCTCAAGATTCCATTTACAATTGCAAAGCACATTTGTTATTGTGGGCTTGTGGCCCTAGTTTGAGCTTCTCCTTATTTATACGCTTCTTTAGATTCAGAATACAATGTTAATATATGTTAGATACTTCAGAAAAAATTCTCTTCAAGGCTATTTATTATAGAGAAAAGTTCACTTTTGGTCCCTCAACTAACCAGCTTGTTTGCTTTTCGTCCCTCAACTCCTAAACCAGACATTCTGCACCTTGCACTTCCAAAACCAGACAAGTATTGTCCCTCTTTCGAACTAAAGCGGTTTCTCCAATGACGTGGAGTGGTTTTGGGTCTTGACTGACACTTGTCTATGCTGGTGTGTCCTAGTGATTTTCTACCCATAGTCTATGTCTCTCATATGAGTTGGCCCCACGTGGAAGATCTTTCTTCAACCTCTCTCCCCTGCACTTTACAACCGACATGGTAGGCAGCAAGACAGACCACCATGCCTCATCCCCCATCCCACAGGAGGAGCTCAACCTCTTGCAAAAGGCCAGGTCATCCCCCGACATGGTGGTGTGCTCGAGCTCGACAAGAGAGAGCTAGAAATACAACAGCGAAACCGGAATAGGGAAAGCACGGGAAGAGAAACCCGTCATCCATGCCCCCAGACGGCGGCCTAGAGCGGCGCGGAGGTGGTCCCGGCGCATGGGGCGTCAGTCAGAAGCCATGTGCGGTGTGGGGTGCATGCGCGGGTCACTCGCAGCAGTGCCGTGCACAAGAGCGGTGATAGGCACGGCTGGCTCGACGTGCCCACGCTCGCCGGCGGCTGCCCAGTAGCCGCTGGTCGGTGGCTGTGACGAGATAGACATGGCGCACGCCAACTGTTCGAAGAAATGTCCAGTAGAGATGGGGGGAAGAAGGTGAACTGGCAAAATTAGAATGCCACATGTGCGCTTCGGTCAAAATCCATTCCACGTCATGAACAAAACCGCTTTGATTGGGGACAGGGATGAAATTTGGCCGGTTTTGAAAGTTCAAGATGCAGAAGGTCTGGTTTAGGAATTGAGGGACGAAAACCAGACAAGTCGATTAACTGAGGGACCAGAAGTGGACCTTTCTCTTTATTATATCTAGGTCTTTGCCTCCAAATGGTAGTAGTAATTTAGCTGGTATGTGGGCAAAGTTCTCAGTTCACGGTTGGCATCAAGATGATCTGGCCATGCGTTCACATTGGAGCGTGAAAGCTGCGCACCGAGCAGGCACTCACTGTATTAGCCTAATACGAGTAGTTGGTGATCATTGGAATTTCCTATGCAACCACACAGACAACTACTACTCCCTCCGTAACTAAAACCACAATATGAATTATGGAACGAAAGGAGTAGTAAATAAAATGCAATAACCACATGGATGTGCTAGAAATGCACCAAAGCTTTATCATTTACCGATTGGAGATGTGTAACCTCCGTTCCATAATTCTTGTCGTGGTTTTAGTTCCAATTTGAAGTAAAACCACGATACGAATTATGGAACGAAAGGAGTAGTAAATAAAATGCGATGACCACATGGATATGCTAGAAATGCACAAAGCTTTATCATTTACCAATTGGAGATGTGTGGCAGAGCACTTGAAGAAGCAAACCTGGGGAGACGCTGGAGCGGCGCGGCGGGCCAACCCAGGAGACGCGGAGCACGAAGCGGGCGAGCGGCGGCTGCTCCTTGGCCAGCCGGCCGGGCTCCGGGAAGAGCCGCACGTACACCGACCTGCTCTTCTCCACTGACAGGTACCTGATTTGGGGATTCATGACATCAGCCGGCGGCCAGCCTCGGCGAAAACGACATCTAATCGCGCCGTGTTTCGGTCGAATTCACGAGTTTCTTGGATTTGGGGGCGTAGAGGATTGGGGAACGGTGGTAGTTTGGGAGTGGTAGGAAGGAGGAGCGATACCAGTTCCAGATGCCGAGCTTGAAAGGGTCGGACCGGCGGTAGGAGCAGGGGCCGAAGGTGTCGATGCGCCACTGGGCGAGGCGGGAGATGGTCTCCACGCGGGAGTCCGGCCCGCTCGGGCTGCCGCTGCCGCCGCTCATGATGGCCCCGTCGCCGGAGATGGGGGCGCGGGTGCGGTGTCGCGTGAGTGGCCGAGGGTTTCAGTGTTGACGACCGACTGCTTTGCTTTCGAGTGATTACTGCATTTTTCTTTTTCTTTTAAATAAAACGAGATTATTAGAAATAATCAGTAAATTGTTCGTGAGGATCGTTACAATTTCATTTAAAGGCTCCCCGAACCAATTCAAAGTAGAAGAAAATCTAGCTATTCTAGTGAGTTCATGAGTTAATTTATTTGCCTCTATTACAATGTTTGAATCTAATCGTAATAAAATCACAACATAGTGAAAACAATCATCCAAAATTGCTGCCGCAGCACCCGCCGACTGTCCTCCTTCTTGCATCAGTATTAGGCCAAATTTGAGAGGTAAGACTTCTGTCGTGAGAACATCCGCACAATACTCGATCTTTCCATTTCCTCCAGCGATAAACCTACCTTTGTCGTCTCTCGGAACCGCCCCCATCATACCCTTCATCATGTCATGATAAAAAAACATCAACATTAAATTTCACAAAACCCCTAGGAGGGCAATACCAACCATCTCTTTTATGGAAGCCTTGGGAGATGATGCATTTACGAAGTTAGACCTGAGGGCTATAATCCTCGTTGAAATCCAAGATGCATTCTGAGTTAATTCATTTTGCATAAATTTCTGTCTTTCCCACCATAGATACCAAGCTAAAATAGCTACCATTTCACACACATTTTGGAACCCCATAATACACAAATCTTGTTCTAGAAGAAGTAGAAGATACTCCAACACCGCCTCTCTCCAGCATGATCAACCTCGCAAGTTGTATCAATAATCTCATCCAACCCTAGCCTCTTCCAAACCTCCTTTGCTTTATTGCAGTGGAAAAGCACGTGTTTCATGTCTTCTAAACCCTGAGAGAGCAAGTAGGGCAAATGGGCGAGACCTTCATATGTCTATTAGCGAGCGTGACTCAACATGGAAATGTGCCATGTAACGTACGTCATATAAAAGTTTTGACTTTTGCCGGACAAGATAATTTCCATATCTGACTCCAAATAGGGTTAGCTAAAGGCTCGCCCCATCCCATTAGAATGTTTTAGTTTACTTCCATGTTGATCACCCCGCTCTATAGAGTAAGCAGACCGCACCGAGAACTTACCATTTTTCGTATAAATCCAAGCAATAAAATCTGGCGTATCATGTTGGGAAAGTGGAATTGAAAGAATCTGATGTACATCGATAGGCCACATAGTTCCTCCAAAATTTGACTGGTGGAGTTGATTTTGATTGGCATGTTTTGCCTCCTAGAGAAAGATCCGGTGGGATTTTGTTGGGGGTTAAGTCTGAAACTTTAGAGGTGATTAATGTGGTTCAAGGGGAATTTGTGGTCAAATTTTGGGGAGGTCAAAAGTGGATGGTTCTCGCTGGTCTCTGGTAGTTGTATATGGAGCAGACCAACCTGAGCTTAAGACTGACTTCCTAGCTGATCTGGTGAGGATCTGCGGGGATGAAAGACTCCCAATTCTAGTCGGAGGAGATTTTAATATTATCCAAAGAAGAGAAGAGAAGAATAATGACAACTTCGATAGCCGTTGGTCCTTAATGTTCAACATGATAATTGAGAGTCTCAATCTGAGGGAGATTGAACTAACGGGTAGACAATTCACATGGGCCAACTCGTTGCCTACTCCAACATACGAGAAGCTGGACAGAGTACTCGCTGGTGTGGAATGGGAGCAGAAGTACCCACTAATGTCGGTACACACGACGTAGAGAGCGATTTCTGATCACACTCCCTTGCTTTTAGATTCAGGGGATGTGACACACATTGGGAACAAAAATAACTTCTCTTTCGAACTAAGTTGGTTTGAAAAAGAAAACTTTCTTGACATTGTAGCAAGAGAATGGGCGAAAGCCGTTCAAGGGCGATCACATTTAGAAAGATGGCAAAATAAGATCAGACATCTCAGACAATTTCTAAGGGGTTGGGCCAGAAATGAAAGTGGGTTTTACAAACAAGAGAAAGAACTACTGATATAGTTGATCGAGGCTTTAGATCTTAAAGCTGAATCGATCTTGCTTGATGCATCTGAGCAGGCTGCTAAAGCTGAAGCTGAACAGAGCTTACGTAGTCTTCTTAGAGAAGAAGAGATGAAATGGGCCTTGCGTGCTAAAGTGCTTAAAGTCATCCACGGGGGTGACAACACTCAATTTTTCCATATGATTGCAAATGGCAAACATAGGAAGAAGAAGATAATCCAGCTTGAGCAGGATGAAGGAACTATTGTAGGGCACGAGAACCTCAAGGCATATATTTCCAACTACTATAAACAACTCTTTGGGTCTCCAGTAGCTAACGCGGTTACCCTAGATGAGTGGGTTATAGAGGATATTCCTCAACTACGATCAGATGAGAATGAGATCTTATCTGCACTGTTTACGGAAAATGAGGTTTTCGATGCTATCGCCCAAATGAAACCGAATAAAGCATCGAGACTAGATGGGTTCCCTGCGGAGTTCTATAAGAAATGTTGGCATATTATAAAGAAAGATCTTATGCCGATGTTTCAAGATTTCTTTAATGGGCAGCTTGAGCTTTTCCACCTTAACTTTGGTATGATTACGCTCTTACCGAAGAAAGCAGAAGCAGTTCACATTGAGCAGTTCAAACCGATATGCCTATTAAATGTGAGTTTCAAAATTTTCACCAAAGTGGGGACAAATAGATTGACATGGATTGCACACTTGGTGGTGCAACCAAGTCAGACGGCTTTCATGCCAGGACGACATATCCTAGAAGGGGTGGTTGTCTTACACGAAACCCTCCATGAAATCCACTCGAAGAAACTAGATGGGGTTATCTTCAAAGTTGATTTTGAAAAGGCATACGATAAAGTCAAGTGGTCGTTCCTTCAGCAGGCAATGCGCATGAAGGGTTTCAACGACATGTGGAGGAATCAGGTGGATTCCCTAGTCCAAAAAGGTAGTGTCGGAGTTAGGGTTAACGATGATATAGGTCACTACTTTCAGACTCATAAGGGTTTGAGACAAGGTGATTCGATGTCTCCGCTCCTATTCAATACAGTAGCAGATATGTTAGACATTCTCATTGGAAGGGCCAAAGAGAAAGGTCACGTAGGTGGACTAGTACCGCATCTCGTTGATGGGGGAGTTTCCATCTTACAGTATGCCGACGATACTATCCTTTTCATGGAACATGATCTCACAAAGGCCAGAAACATGAAACTAGTGCTATGTCTTTTTGAACAATTGTCGGGATTAAAAATTAATTTCCATAAGAGCGAATTGTTCTGTTTTGGGAGAGCCAAAGAAGAACAAGAGACATATAAACAATTGTTCGGATGTGAATTGGGATCTATGCCTTTTAGTTATCTAGACATTCCCATTCATCATCGAAAGCTGACTAATAAAGAATGGAAATGTATCGAAGATCGATTTGAAAAAAAAAACTTAGCTGCTAGAAGGGCAAGCTAATGTCGTATGGAGGCCGGTTAGTTCTAATTAATTCAGTATTAACTAGTATGCCGATGTTCCTGTTATCTTTCTTTGAAGTACCTAAGGGGATACAGAAGAGACTTGATTTCTATCGATCTAGATTCTTCTGGTAGTCAGATGACATTAAGAAGAAATACCGATTGGCTAGGTGGGATATCATTTGCAGACCCAAGGACCAGGGTGGTCTTGGCATTGAAAACCTAGAGATTAAGAATAAATGCTTAATGAGTAAATGGTTATATCAGTTGTTAGTATAACATGATGGTATGTGGGATGAGATACTACGAAACAAATATTTACACTCAAAAACATTAGCCCTAGTTACCGCAAGACCTACAGATTCTCCTTTCTGGAAGGGACTCATGAGAACGAAAGATTTGTTCTTTCGAAGGGCCAAATTCTGTGTCGGCAATGGGTTGGCAACAAGATTTTGGGAAGATACGTGGCTAGGGGACGGGCCTCTAGCACTGCAATACCCCACCTTATATAATATTGTTCAACGTCAAGAAGATTACGTGGCCAATATCTTACAAGAGGTACCCTTAAATATACAGTTTAGGAGATCTCTAGTCGGGGAACGTTGGAATTCCTGGCTACACTTGGTTAGACGGTTAATGGATGTTCAATTATCTGACCAACCTGGTTCTTTTATTTGGAAACTAACAAGCAACAGTGTGTTCATGGTTAAATCGTTTTATATGGATCTCATTAACTCTGGCCCAATCCCAAGATCCCTACATATTTGGAAGGTGAAGGTCCCCTTGCGTATTAAAATCTTTATGTGGTTTGTACACAAGAAAGTGATCCTTACCAAGGACAACTTCATAAAGCGAAGGTGGGTGGGTAGTCCACGATGTTGTTTTTGTGTGCATGATGAGACAATACAACACTTATTTATAGAATGCCCCCTCACGAGATTACTCTGGAGATCGATTCATGTAGCCTTTAACATTAATCCACCAACTAGCATTGAAGGTCTGTTTGGGACCTGGCTAGCTGGTATAGATTTGCTTACTGCGTCTCGTATTCGGATTGGAACATGTGCGCTTCTTTGGGCTACATGGAACTGCAGAAATGATATGATCTTTAACAGACAATATTCCTTAACATTCTTGTAGGTCATATTCAGAGCTACTGCTTTGGATCCGTACGTGGTCCCTACTCACTCCTATGGAGTCGAGGAAGCCTTTGGTTACTGGGTGCATCCAATGGGAGACGGTAGCACGGGATATATTCAACCGGTTTGGATGGCGGTCTCTTAATAGAATAGGCGTTTAGTGTTCTATTGTTTTACACATGCCGGTTGTGGCTTTGAGAACTCTTTTTTATTTTCGCTCCTCTTGCGAGCTATAATGGAGATAAGACTATGTTTGTTTTGAACTTTGTTTTTAATAAAGATGGCCGCATGCATTCTTCGGATGTAGAGGCTGGGGGTAAGCCTCCTTTTCCAAAAAACACATAGTTTGTCTAATCAGGTCTTCATCCCAATTATTCGAAACAGGGTCAATCAGGTCAGTCACCTTCAATAACAGTTGCCCCCCTCCCCTGGTGTCACAATCTTCCTGGTGGCGCCATTTGGGATCCAGGCATCTTCCAAAATATTGATGTTTTGTCCATTCCCCACTCGCCAAATATAGCCACGTTTCAAAGAGTTTATGCCTTCCATAATGCTTTGCCAGGTGAAGGAAGCACCATTCTTTGGCTTGGAATTCAACAGATCACTGTCAGGATAGTTGAGGGAGTCCGGGATTAGGGGGTCTCCGGACAGCCGGACTATATCCTTTGGCCGGACTGTTGGACTATGAAGATACAAGATTGAAGACTTCGTCTCGTGTCCGGATAGGACTCTACTTGGCGTGGAAGGCAAGCTAGGCAACACGGATATGCATATCTCCTCCTTTGTAACCGACCTTGTGTAACCCTAACCCTCTCCGGTGTCTATATAAACTGGAGGGTTTTAGTCCGTAGAATAACAGACAATCAGACCATAGGCTAGCTTCTAGGGTTTAGCCTCTCCGATCTCGTGGTAGATCAACTCCTGTACTACCCATATCATCAATATTAATCAAGCAGGACGTAGGGTTTTACCTCCATCAAGAGGGCCCGAACCTGGGTAAAACATCGTGTCCCCTGCCTCCTGTTACCATCCGCCTTAGACGCGGGACCCCCTACCCGAGATCCGCCGGTTTTGACACCGACATTGGTGCTTTCATTGAGAGTTCCTCTGTGTCATCACCGTTAGGCTTGATGGCTCCTTCGATCATCGTTAGCAATGGAGTCCAGGGTGAGACTTTCCTCCCCGGACAGATTTTTGTATTCGGCGGCTTCGCACTGCGGGCCAACCCGCTTGGCCATCTGGAGCAAATCGAAAGTTACGCCCCTGGCCACCAGGTCAGGTTTGAAAGCTTAAACTACACGGATGATATTCACGGAGACTTGATCTTCGACGGATTCGAGCCTCTGCCCTGTGCGTCACGCGGTCACGATGAGTACGATTTAGCTCTACCATCAGACAACGTTCAAGAGATCGCACCGGCAGCCGCTCCGACCCTCAATTCGGAGCCAGTTGCACCGTCCATGGACGGGTGGATAGACCCTGCCACGGAGGCCTTACCCTCAGCGGCGATCGAGCCGGATATCGACCTTACCCTTCATGAGAGCCGTATTGTCAAACTGCCGGATCCTTCTCCGGCCACGGACTCCGAACCGCCTACGCCCGTTCCTAGCGAATCCGATTGGGCGCTGATCATGGAGTTCACCTCCGCGGATATTTTTCAGCACTCGCCCTTTGGCAACATACTGAACTCATTAAGGTCTCTCTCCTTATCAGGAGGATCCTGGCCGAACTATGTCCGGCAGGATTGGGATGCGGATGACGAAGAAATTCGCTGCCCACCCACCACCCACTTAGTAGCCACTGTCGATGACTTAACCGACATGCTCGACTTCGACTTCGAAGACATCGACGATATGGACGACGATGCAGGAGGCGAACAGAAACTACTGCCCACAGGGCACTGGACGCCCACTTCATCACATGACGTATACATGGTGGACACACCAAAAGAAGACGACGACGAGGAACGGAAGGACGCAACAGAGGGTTGTCCCCTCGAGAAGCAGTCAAAGCGGCGGCGTAAGCGCCACCCCATATCCCGCCTCGGCAGAAATAACGATCATATAGACCCAGCCTTAGAGCAGGGTGAACAATCGCCGGACCACGGCAACACGGAGAATCAAACCGAACAACCCGACTCTGTCAAAGATAATAGTCCGGACGACATCACACCGGACGGACACCCGAAGCAACAGAATGCCCGTCAAAGGCTTGTTGCCACCGCAAGGAGCCTAAAAAAGCAGAAACGAAGGCTCAAGGCTGCGCAAGACACACTCAGAATCAGATGGAGTAAAGTACTCAACACAGCAGCGAAGTACGGCGGTAATCGCCCCACCAAGAGCTATCCGAAGCAGAAGTTGCTACCTGAATTCGATGAGGAGGCCTTAGATCCCCCGCAACCAAAAATTAAAACGGCCATCTGGCCGGATAGACGACCTCACGGCCAACATAGAGCGGCAAACAACGCCACAGATAAGCCAATACGCGATCCACGCGAGGGCTCGCATCAAAGGGATGGTGCAACCAGATCCATCTATGGACCAGCAAGTGCGCTCCAGCATACAATGCAACACAACAAACATCCGAACATCATGGTACACCCAAATACAGGGGTGCCGCACACCCCCTATGTTTCACCGATGAGGTGCTGGACCATGAATTTCCAGAGGGATTCAAACCCGTAAACATAGAGGCATACGACGGAACAACAGACCCTGGGGTCTGGATTGAGGACTATATCCTCCATATCCATATGGCTCGAGGAGATGATCTCCATGCCATCAAGTACTTACCCCTCAAGCTCAAAGGGCCAGCTCGGCACTGGCTCAAAAGCCTCCCAGAAAGCTCCATTGGAAGCTGGGAAGAGCTCGAAGACGCTTTTCGGGCAAATTTTCAAGGGACTTATGTCCGACATCCGGATGCGGACGATTTAAGTCATATAACTCAACAGCCCGGAGAGTCAGCCTGAAAGCTTTGGAACAAGTTTCTTACTAAAAAGAACCAAATAGTCGACTGTCCGGACGCTGAAGCCTTGGCAGCGTTTAAACACAGCGTCCGAGACGAATGGCTTGCCAGACACCCCGGCCAAGAAAAGCCGAGAACAATGGTAGCATTAACAAGCCTCATGACCCGCTTTTGCGCGGGCGAGGACAGCTGGCTAGCCTGATGCAGCACCAGCGACCCAAGTACATCCGAAGTTAGAGATGGAAAGGGGAAATCATGACGCAACAAAAATAATAAGCGCCAGAATAAAGAAGACAGCCCGAAGAGCACGACGGTAAATGCCGGATTCAAAAGCTCTTGGCCGGGTCAGCAAAAGCCGCCCTCTAAAGGCGCCAGAGATGAACTGTCCAGCCTAAACAAAATTCTGGACCAAATATGTCAGATCCATAGCACCCCCGATAAACCTGCAAATCATACCCACAGATAATGTTGGGTCTTCAAGCAGTCCGGCAAGCTCAACGCCGTACACAAGGGGGAGGATACACCAAGCGAAGACGAGGATGAGCCTCTCAAGCAAGACACTGGGGAACAAAAGAAATTTCCACCAGAAGTCAAAACAGTACACGTGTTACACGTGATCAAGGGGAGAAACAAAGTGGCACTCCCAGAGAAATATGCCCAAGGGCCTATCACCGCGGAGTCCTGCCACTGGCCATCCCAACCAATCACTTTCGACCATCGGGATTACTCAGCAAGTATCCGACGTGCAAGATGGGCTGCCTTGGTATTAGATCCAATAATTGATGGATACCACTTCACACGAGTCATGATGGATGGTGGCAGCAGTCTAAACCTGATATATCATGATACAATCCGCAAAATGGGGATAGACCCAACAAAAATTTGCCACATCAATACTACCTTTAAAGGAGTAACGCCCGGCCCAGGGGCTCATTGCACGGGCTCCCTGCTACTAGAGGTTATATTCGGCTTCCCCGATAACTTCCGTAGCGAAAATTTAACCTTCCACATTGCTCCGTTCCAAAGTGGCTATCAAGCACTACTTGGACGCGAAGCTTTCGCTCGCTTTAATGCAATACTGCATTACGCTTCCCTCACGCTTAAGATGCCCGGTCCACGTGGCATCATTACAGTAAATGGAAATATTGAGCAATCCCTGCGCGCCGAAGAGAGTACGGCTGCCTTGGCAGCTGCACACTAAAACGGCCTCACCAGCTAAAGCATTCGATAGGTCGTCAAGACTACGAACATGGTTAGACGAGTCCGACGCAGCTATATGTAATTCATACATGTTTGATGGCCACACCCCTATTACAAATACAAGGGGCTCAACACGCGCAGACAAGTGGCAATTTTTACTCATCTTGAACTGTACATGGTTTCTTTAATATAACCTACCTTTTCGCATGACAACTTTTCACCTAATTTCCTCTCTTTTACAGATGACCATCGTGCTACACCCGTCCAGGATACGGCACAACGGAGACACAGACGCAGATGTGCAGCAGGGACCCGTTCCAAGGATTATTTTTAGATTAAGACCCTGCGTAAACCTTTCTTACTGTCTCTTGTTGATACACATCCCTCAGATTCTCAGTACCATTGAGAAGGATGCTGACGTCTTGGCATGTGGCCACGTCAGAATAATGCACGTACCTGGACACCAGGGGCTTCTTACAAAGGGCACTGTTTAGGCCAGGTTTATACCATAAAAGACCGAATACCTTAGGGAGTGTTCGGCGTCGTGAGTTTGGCCTTATATGCATCAGCTCTGAATCATGTCTTTGGTCAAATGTTGGGTTTGCCCGGCTCCTGTGTTTTGATGCCTTATGTTTCGCTCTATCGGCTAAGGCGGCACCAGGAGAACTACTGCGATTGTGCCCCGGTTCATCCGGACAAGCACCTCAGTAGAGAAAGCCAAAAACTGACTGTCATGATATAGCGTGAGACTGGTCAACCACTCGATGACCCATCGGAATGTTAGAATTCCTCCGCCTTAATGAAGGCCCATTTCCCGGCCAGGCATGTACGCACCCCGAATTTGGGAGAGTGCGGAGCCACCAGGGGCTATATAGTAGCCCCACCGTCAAACTCCTATGGCTAAGTGAAAGTGTTAAAGCATTATAGTCCGGTTGCCTCGTTCGCTATGCTATCACCTCCTTATTAGGACCAAGACGCTGAATTAAGTGTGAACACGCGTTGTCGGTGTCAAAACCGGCGGATCTCGGGTAGGGGGTCCTGAACTGTGCGTCTAGGCCGGATGATAATAGGAGGCAAGGGACACGAAGTTTTACCCAGGTTCGGGCCCTCTCGATGGAGGTAAAACCCTACATCCTGCTTGATTAATATTGATGATATGGGTAGTACAAGAGTAGATCTACCACGAGATCGAAGAGGCTAAACCCTAGAAGCTAGCCTATGGTATGATTGTTGATGTGTACGTTGTCCTACGGACTAAAACCCTCCGGTTTATATAGACACCGGATAGGGTTAGGGTTACATAGAGTCGGTTACAATGGTAGGAGATCTACATATCCACATCGCCAAGCTTGCCTTCCACGCCAAGGAAAGTCCCTCCCGGACACGAGACGAAGTCTTCAATCTTGTATCTTCATAGTCCAGGAGTCCGGCTGAAGGTATAGTCCGGCTATCCGAACACCCCCTAATCCAGGACTCCCTCAGTAGCCCCTGAACCAGGCTTCAATGACGACGAGTCCGGCGCGCAGATTGTCTTCGGTATTGCAAGGCGGGTTCCTCCTCCAAGTACTTCGTAGAAGATTTTGAACACACATATAGTGTCCGGCTCTGCAAAATAAGTTTCCACATATTGCCATAGAGAGAATAATATTTACACCAATCTAATCTGCTGGCGTATTCCGTAGCGTGACACACCACGGCCAAGCCTTTATCCGAGTCGTTTCATTATCCCACCTCAGCGCGTTATGCTAGGCGGTTTCCTTGGCACATCTTGTTAAAGCAGAGATCGTGTCCCCTTATCCCGGGATTCTCATCAATACGGGCGTGGGTAACCCAACCGCGCCATTGATTATGGCGCTTGGAGATAAGTGAGTTTTACCAGGCTGGTGGGGACATGTAGTTGTGTCCACCCATATAAGGGGATAAGGATCCACCTTTTCACCTACGCCTTCTTCCTCCTTCGCATATCCATTCTTGCGCACTCGAGCTCCAGCGCCCAAGTCCGCACTCCCCACCTCAACCTCCACCAGCCATGTCCGGAGCGGGAGGCAAGTGGATGGTCTCCTCCGTCATGGAGGGACATATCAAAAAGCCGAGGAAGGCCGGATACCTGTCTAACAACATCGCGTACCGGCTCCCCGAAAAGGGGCAGCTCATCCCCACCCCTAGGCCCCATGAGAGGGTGGTGTTCCTCCCCCATTTCCTCCGCGGACTGGGCTTCCCTCTCCACCCATTTGTCCGGGGGCTCATGTTCTACTATGGCCTGGATTTCCATGATCTGGCCCCGAACTTCGTCCTCAACATCTCGGCATTTATCGTCGTGTGCGAGGCCTTCCTCCGCATCCGCCCCCATTTCGGCCTATGGCTCAAGACTTTCAACGTCAAGCTGAAGGTGGTGCGCGGCAACCAGGCGGAGTGCGGAGGCGCCATAGTGAGCAAGATGGCCAACGTCCTATGGCTCGAGGGCTCCTTTGTGGAGACCCTGAAGGGGTGGCAATCGGGGTGGTTTTACATCACCGAGCCGTGCGACACCGAATGGGTCGCACCCCCGAGTTCCGATCCGGACCCCCTACGCGGCTCACCTCCTGGAAGGAGACGGGCCTGTCTTGGGGTAAAAAAGGAGAGCTGACCGGACTCCAAACATGCATCCAAACCCTGGCAGACAAGAAGCTCAAACTTGTCAACATAGTCCAGGTTATGCTCATCCGCCTGATCCTCCCGTGTCAACAACGGGCTTTCAACCTGTGGGAGTTCGACCCGGCGCGGCACCAAACTCTGAGCAGGCTCTTCGACACGACATACGAAGATGCCTGGAAGGTGCTTTTCAAAGGCGTCGAGGCTCCCGCATCCGCTACCGAGGATCGCGGATTCAGTGCACAGCGTCATGCTCTCGCGGTAAGCTGTTTTTCCTTTTACAGGGTATCAGTTTTTCATAGTTTGACTCCATGCGGGATCTAAGCTCCCTTACCTTTGACAGGATTGGTAGGTGACGTCCGGACAAATCAACTGTCCGACTCCTTTGCCCGAAGGCCCAGCGGACGCTCACTTGGCGAAGCTGCTGGTTCCGGCACCCTATGTGGTGCCGGAGAAGAAGGTCGTGAAAAAGGCCGCGGGGACTCGAAAGAGTGCCCGGCGCCAGGAGGTGTCGGATCCATCATCTGATGGTTCCGAGGCGCATTCCTCCCGTGAAGACGAGGAGGAAGAAGAGGAGAACTCTCCCCCCTCCAGCGAGAGGAGAGAAGAAAAGGAAGGCCGCCCTCTCTGGGGAGGCCGGAGGGTCCAAGAAGGGGAAAACCCTTCCTCCGGACTATTCCACCGATGCCGACGGCGGAGAGGAGTGGCAGCCCAGGGCCAAGCCCCTGGCAAAATCGTAAGTATCCGGATACCAGAGTAATTCATAGTATTCGTTTATTGCACAGCTTTCCCTTACGTCGAATATGTTTATGCAGCCCACCCAAAGACCGGCTTGACGCGTCGTCGAGCGGCTCACTGGACTCGTCGGATGTGAACTCGCTTCCGACGGCTTCCTCCCCCCGCCCTATGGACGACACCGAAGTGTTGTCCCAACAGGTTCCAAGCCGGGAGGAGGTGGTCCTGGAGGCGTCGCAAGGCGACCTCCCGGACTCCAGGAGTAAAGGGGATGAAACCCCCCAGGGCTCCAAGTCCGGCTCTAGGCCGGACACCGCTCCGGAACCTTCAAAGGTTCCAGAGTCCGGCGGGGGACCTCCTTCCAAGAGGAGCAAGTCCATCGTGCCGGCGGCCCCTGTCCAACCAGAGGCGCCGGACAATATGTTGGAGGCGCTCCAAGGCGCCTCCATCGACGAGGAGCACCGTACTATTATGAGTGCGGTGGTCCAGAAGGTTCAGTCCGCCAAGAGCGGACTGACTGAAGCTTGTGCTAGCCTTTTGACAGGCTTTGAGGTAAGTAAAGAATGTGTAAATAATAGTATCGCATAGACAGTAGCCCCTGATGCTCTGTTTGGCGTTCGGGAAGAAAAGCCGAATAGAGGATCAAATAGAATTCGCAGGAGTCTAACAAAAAATGAGTCAATATGCATATGCAGACTTCCCTGCTTGCGTCCGCCGCACTGACTGCGGAAGTGGACACGCTAAAGCAGAACCTCGAGCGGTCCGAGCAAGAGCTCGGGCGTGCCAAGAAGCAGCTCGAGGACAATGAAGGCAAGAAATACCTTGTTTTTAAATATATATAAAAAGGTGCAATTGCAAAGAATGACAGGATTATCGTGGCTATTTTAGGGGCCACGTTTGAAGTGGCGACCCTTAAGCAAGCGTTGGTCGAGGCCGAGAAGAGGGCGGCCTCGGAGCGCACCGAGCGGGAGAAGTATGAGGCCGAGGTTGGCAAGGTGCGACAAGAGCTCCAGGCTCTCATGGAAAAACATGAGAGTTTGGAGCTTGACTCAAAGACGCGAGCGTCCGAGCTCGCGGTGTCTATTGAAAATGCCAAGTCTGCCAAGGCCGAATCCCAGAAGACCCTCCAGGAGTTGGATGAGGTGAAGAAGATAGCGGCGGGTAAGGCATTCTTTATGCAAAGCAAACACATAAACGTGAGTTACTTGTTACTTACCCAAATCCGGAGCTCTCCAGGAGCGTTCGTAGATCTTCCTCGGAGTGTGTCCGATGCCGCCGCATTCTATCGAGCTGAGGAGGGCAGCTCGGCAGAGAAGGTGTTCTGGTCTCAGTATGCTGAGGCCGGACACCCCGTGCCCCTGAGCGACCAGCTGAAGCAACTGGTCGAGCTCCACAAGGCGGCCGAACAGGCCATGAAGGGCCTCATTGTTCGGCTGTGGCCTAGAGGGGCTCTGTCTGGGAGCTATTTCGGGCTGGTGCGGCGGTTGGTGGAGGCCTGTCCAAGGCTCGAAGTCATCAAGCGCCATAATGTTGCCCGTGCCCGTAGGGCCCTTGTCCATAGTGAAGGTGCCCGTAGGGCCCTTGCCCGTGCTAAGGTGCACTGGGGCAAGCTGGATGCTGAGAAGCTGGTGAAGGACGGTCCACCGCTGGGGAAAGAGCATCGCAAGCCCGAGAATTACTATAAGGATGTTCTGAAGGGTGCCTGCCTTGTGGCGGATGAATGTTCTAGGGATGTAATTTTTGAGTGAAACTTGCTCGTTTTGTCCTGTGCGCTGAAAACTTGTCTATATGCGCTAAGCAATGCTGTTGGAATTTAAAATATTACCTTCTGTGCGGCTGTTTATCAATTCTGAGAGATGGCGAGTCGTCGGCTTCTGCCCCCGTGCCGCTAGTGCTGGGGTGTTCGGGGATAAACCTGAGCGCTCTTTTTCCCATGTTTGGGTCCTTCAAGGGAGGCGCTCAGCCCAACGAACAAGGCAATCGGACTATAATGCGTGAACACTCTCACTTAGCCATAGAATTCTATAATTTTAAATTTCGGTGAAGCCCCTGGTATTTGGAAGACCGAGTTCGGGGCGCTATCCACGCCTTGGCCGGACAGAGCCGGCTCCTCGCCCTAAGCGGCATAAGTCTTTAGGGACTTGAAAAACCTCTCGAACAGCGACCAACTCTCGCTTCATCATGACAGTCAGTTTTAGCTTTCTCCACTGAGGTGCTCAACCCAGCTCAACTGGGGCACAATCGCAGTGGTTCTCCTAGTGCTACCTTAGCCGATATAGCAGAATGTAAGGCACCAAAACATAGGAGCCGGGCAAACCCAACTATTGACCCAAGACATGATTCAGAGCCGATGCATATAATGCTATAAGTTCGGGGTGCCGCACTTGTTAAAGTGTTCGGACTTCTCACACCATATTGAGGGGTACTAAAGCCCCTGGCGTATTTTGGCCGTACCAATGTGTACGGGTGCAACATGTCGTTTAAGGAACATATATAAAAAGAAAAAAGGTAATGCAAAAATAGACGAAAGCTATGCATTGTTTATTAAAAAGGGGCTGTGATCAAAGCAGAACGATACAAATAATGCGATAAGTGGAAGGTTGGACTAGTTAACATGTCCGTTCCAGGGGCAAGCTGCGGAATAGTATGCGGAACAGGTATACTGCTCGTGATAGAGACCACCTGGGAGTTCCGTACTGCGGCGTGGCTTGTCTGCTTCCCTGGTTCTTGCATCGTTTGTGCGGCAATTGAACTGCCGAACAGGCCTTCCAAAGGATGGAGTCCTGAAAGTAAGAGAAAATTAAAAAAAATCGGGAGCCCCTGGTACGGTTTAAGCCGTATTTTTGGGCGTGCCGTGATGGTGCCCCTCCCCCTGTACCCATGGTATCTCTAGAGCGTAGTTATGGACGCGAAGTACTGGCGTCGCCTTTTTGCGAGGGTTGGGGTTGGGGCCGCATTGCTATGCCTGCTCGGATCGTGCCAGGCGGTCTTATTGTAGGTTACTCCGGGCGCGCTTGACGGTGTCCGATCGTTTAGTGGCCGGACTAGAGAACTGCCTGGAGAGGCTGCTTTGTACTTCCGCTGCAAGGGCCGCCGTGTGCTCCTCCGTTCGGAGGGAGCGTTCGGTGTTTCCATTGACCGTAATTACTCCTCGAGGGCCTGGCATCTTGAGCTTAAGGTATGCATAGTGCGGTACCGCATTGAACTTAGTGAATGCGGTTCGCCCGAGCAGTGCGTGATAACCACTGCGAAACGGGACTATGTCGAAGATTAACTCCTCGCTTCGGAAATTATCCGGAGATCCGAAGACCACTTCAAGTGTGACTGAGCCTGTACAGTTGGCCTCTACACCTTGTATTACGCCTTTAAAGGTCGTTTTGGTCGGCTTAATCCTCGAGGGATCTATGCCCATTTTCCGCACTATATCCTGGTAAAGCAGGTTCAGGCTGTTGCCGCCGTCCATAAGGACTCTAGTGAGATGAAATCCGTCAATAATTGGGTCTAGGACGAATGCGGCGAATCCGCCATGACGGATGCTAGTGGGATGGTCCCTTCGATCAAAGGTGATCAGGCAGGAGGACCATGGGTTGAACTTTGGGGCGACTGGATCTACCGCGTATACGTCCCTTAACGCGTGATTCCGCTCCCTTTTGGGGACGTGGGTTGCGTATATCATGTTCACCGTCCGCACTTGTGGGGGAAAACCCTTCTGTCCATGGTTGTTTGGCGGCCGGGGCTCCTCGTCATCATCGCTATGCAGCCCCTTGTCTTCATTTTCGGCGTTTAACTTGCCTGCCTGCTTGAACACCCAACAATCCCTGTTGGTGTGATTGGCCGGCTTTTCGGGGGTGCCATGTATCTAGCACAAGCGGTCGAGTATTCGGTCCAAACAGGACGGGCCCCTAGGATTCCTTTTGAATGGCTTTTTCCGCTGACCGGATTTAGAGCCTATGAATCCGGCATTAACTGCCGTATCCTCAGCATTGTCGCCGTTAATGCGGCGCTTCTGCTTGTTGCGACGCGACCTGCCACTACTGTCCCTGGTGTCCGAATTACCAGGGTTCTTGGTCATATTGTTGCTACGAGCAAGCCAGCTGTCTTCTCCCGTGCAAAAGCGTGTCATGAGTGTCGTGAGTGCTGCCATAGATTTCGGCTTTTCCTGTCCAAGGTGCCGGGCCAGCCACTCGTCACGGATATTGTGCTTGAAGGCTGCTAGGGCCTCAGCATCCGAACAGTTGACTATTTGATTTTTCTTTGTTAGGAATCATGTCCAGAATTGCCTGGCCGATTCCTCTGGCTGCTGAATTACGTGACTTAGGTCATCGGCGTCTGGGGGTCACACATAAGTGCCCTGGAAATTATCGAGGAATGCGGCTTCCAGGTCCTCCCAACAACTGATTGATCCTGTTGGCAAGCTGTTAAGCCAATGCCGAGCTGGTCCTTTAAGCTTGAGTGGGAGGTATTTGATGGCGTGGAAATCATCGCTGCGGGCCATGTGGATATGAAGGAGATAATCCTCGATCCATACCGTAGGATCTATTGTGCCATCATATGATTCGATGTTTACGGGTTTGAAACCCTCGGGGATTTGATGATCCATTATTTCGTCTGTAAAGCATAGTGGGTGTGCGGCGCCTCTGTACTGGGCTATATCATGACATAGCTCCGATGAGCTTTGTCTACTGTGTTGGCCCTGCCGAATTTGTGGCCGGCGTGACGGTTACCGTCTCGATCCATGGGGCACCCACGCAATCTGTAGATCGATCTTGTTTGCCTTGCCTTGTCCTCCAACATGTCTCGTAAGTCCGGCACATATTCCTGTGCCTTGGTACGGGGTGCGGCTTGAGTGGAGGGCCGAGAGGCCTCTCTGTCGCGTCCACGAGGTGACCGGTCGGCCGCATCAAGTGCTTCCTCCTCTAATCAGGGTAGCAACCTACGCTTTGGGTAGCTCTTGAAGGGGCATTCGAGTTTATGCTCTTCGGCCGCAAGGACTTCAGTCCATCTGTCGACTAGCAAATCTTGATCAGCTCTAAGCTGTTGCTGTTTTTTCTTGAGGCTTCTTGCCATGGCCATAAGCCTGCGTTGAAAACGCTCTTGCTCGACGGGATCCTCTGGCACGACGAATTCGTCATTGTCGAGGCTTGCCTCGTCTTCGGAGGGAGGCATATAATTATCGTCCTCGATCTCTCTGTCCGCCGCTCTCTCATGAGGGCTGGTTTCTCCATCCTCCTGTGCTAAGTCTTGCTGGAGGGGGTTTTCTTCGGCACTTTCCGGAGTATTATTATCTCCCGTGCTGGAATCACCGTATTTGTTTTGGCGGGATTTTGAGCGGCACCGCTGACGCCGGCGCTTAGGCTGTTTCTTGGAGGGGTCATCCTCCGCTGTTCCATCGCCATCTCCCTCTTTTGGGGTGTCCACCATGTATATGTCATATGACGAGGTGGCTTTCCAGGGCCTAGTAGGCGCTGGTTCTTCATCATCTCCTTCATCGGCGTCCATACCGTCGATGTCTTCGGAGTCGAAGTCGAGCATGTCGGTTAAGTTGTCGACAGTGGCTACAAAGTGGGTGGTGGGTGGGCTTTGAATTTCTTCATCGTCCGTACCCCAACCTTGCTGACCGTAGTCCGGCCAGGGCTCTCTTGATAAAGAGAGAGACTTCAGTGACTTCAGGATATCGCCGAAAGGCGAGTGCTGAAAGATGTCCGCGGCAGTGAACTCCATGGTCGGCGCCCAATCGGATTCGATCGGTAGGGGCGCGGAGGGTTCGGGGTCCGGAGAGGAGTCCGGCTCCTTGGATTCACGAGTCTCGCAGAGTACGGGGCTGGTGTTTGGCTCAATCGCCGTTGGGATCGCAGCCCCCGAGGCAGCGTCCAACCACCCATCCTCGATCGGCGCAGTTGGCTCCGAATTAAGGGTCGGAGCTGATGCGGGTGCGGCCTCCAGGGCACTGTTCGGCGGCAGAGCTAGATCATGCTCGTCGCGATAGTGCGGCGCGCTCGGCAGTGGCTCGAATCCGTCGAAGATCAAGTCCCCACGGATGTCAGCCGGGTAGTTTAAACTTCCAAATCTGACCTGACAACCAGGGGCGTAGCTTTCGATCTGCTCTAGACGGCCAAGCGAATTGGCCCGCAGTGCGAAGCCGCCAAAGACGAAGATCTGTCCAGGGAGGAAGGTCTCACCCTGGACTGCATCGCTATCGATGATCGTAGGAGCCATCGAGCCTGACGGCGACGACACAAAGGAACTCTCAATGAAAGCACCAATGTCGGTGTCAAAACCGGCAGATCTCGGGTAGGGGGTCCCGAACTGTGCGTCTAGGCCGGATGGTAACAGGAGGCAAGGGACACGAAGTTTTACCCAGGTTCGGGCCCTCTCGATGGAGGTAAAACCCTACGTCCTGCTTGATTAATATTGATGATATGGGTAGTACAAGAGTAGATCTACCATGAGATCGAAGAGGCTAAACCCTAGAAGCTAGCCTATGGTATGATTGTTGATGTGTACGTTGTCCTACGGACTAAGACCCTCGGTTTATATCGACACTGGATAGGGTTAGGGTTACATAGAGTCGGTTACAATGGTAGAAGATCTACATATCTGTATCGCCAAGCTTGCCTTCCACGCCAAGGAAAGTCCCTCCCGAACACGGGATGAAGTCTTCAATCTTGTATCTTCATAGTCCAGGAGTCCGGCTGAAGGTATAGTCCGGCTATCCGAACACCCCCTAATCCAGGACTCCCTCATGCGTCTTCTGCGAACACCCCCGCATTATATGCGTGGGGGCTGAAGCCGATGGCTGCAATCTTTCAGGTTATATACATATATACATAAACGGCCGCACATGAGGCATCATATTACTTTCAGGCAAAAGTATAAATACAACCTTAATAAATTTGATAAAAATTGTTTTTTACAATGGGAATACATGTCACTCAAACATAATATTCTTCGAGCACTGGGCCTCTATCAAACGAGCACCCTCAAGAACTTCTTCAAAATAGTGCTCGACAGCCACTCGGCCTATGGCCGAACCCTGCGCCGCAACAGTGGTGGCATCCATCTCCGCCCAGTATGCTTTGACACGGGCAAGGGCCATCCGCGAGCCTTCTATGCACGCCGACCTCTTCATCGCATTGATGCACGACACCGCACCAAGGAACTGATGTACTAAGCTGAAATAGTTGTTCGGCTTCGGCTTTTCCGGCCACAGATGATCTACGACGGACCTCATGGCGAGTCCGGACAATCTATTGAGTTCGGCCCATTCGGCAAGTTGATCAGTTAGTGGAAGAGGATGCTCTGGAATGTTAAACTGCGACCAGAATAGCGTGTCCACTCCACGGTCTGTTTGATCTCGGAAGTATTCGGCCGCATCGACAGCACTCGCCGTCAAATCCAGATATGCGTCTGCCGAACTCCACAGCCGATCTAGAGGGGCATACCGCGGATCTCCGAACTTCCTCCGCAGCAAAAAAGGCTTCCCAGCCACAATATCACCAGCTTCACGCAACTCTTCCTTCTTTGCCCTCATGGCAGAGCGGGTGTCTTTGGCCACCATCGTGGCCTTTTTGAGGTCCGTCACCTTTGCTCGGTTTTCTTCTTCAAGGAACCGGCAACGGTCGGCAGTGTCTTTTAGCTTTACAACCATCTTGGCCATCTTTTCTTTGCTCTCGCAATGCGCGGCCTTCTTGGCTCTTAACTCTTCGGCCGCCTTTAAAGCGACCGCATTACTAATCCTTGTTTGTTCGTTGGCTCGGGCAAGTTCCGCCTGAAGGGTCTCCACGGCGGCAGCTCCATCTACAGTCACAACATATTAAAGATACTGGCATCATGCTGCTCTTACTATGTGACATTGACCGGAAAAACATCGCTTACCATGTGCCTCGTCAAACCGCTTGTTAACAAGCTCGATGTCGGCATCTGCCACATCCAGTTGCCGCTTTAGTTCGGCAAACTCATTAGTCCGGCCAGCCACCGGAGCTTCCATCACCTACACATAAAGCGGTATGGTTATTACCTGGGACTACGATCCTCTGTTTGCCGCCGTTCTCGGTGACAACCAAAGTCTCAGGGGCTACTATCTACACAGGGCACACCTAAAAATGTGCGGTACCATCACAAATGTACATCATTTTACGTACCTCAAAGCCCGTCAGTAGACTCATAAATGCGTCATGCAACCCGCTTTCGGCGGATGAAATCCTTTCCATCACCGTACCCATCAATGTACGGTGTTCTTCTGAGATGGTCGCCCGCCTTAGCAGATCCCTCAGTGCGTCCGACTGCATACCAGACGGCGCCGGACTCTTTTGTTTGCTCTCTTCAAGAGCTGGATGCTGGGGACTTCGGGTGACTATAGGATCATTTTCCGGCCTCACCGGATCCGGAGAGGCCCTCCGTGATGACACTTCAAGGTCGCCCGCTTCTTGAGCGGGGGAGTCCGAGGGAGGCATTTTGCTCTCCATCATCTCCGGAGAAGGTCCCCTGAAGACGAGCTCCGTTGAGAAGGGCTAAGATCCGAACTGCGAGATAAACGCTTCGGTTATTTTCCTCGGAAGTAAGGTAGAATATCTTTACTATTAAGTATTTTTTGATCACTTACGGCTCGTTAGAGGGCTGTTCCTGCGCGGACTTTGTGCGGCAAAAGCACCCTCCGAGGCAGGACCCTCTGGTGGAGACTTCTTCTCCCGTTTGGAAGCCTTGGTTTCCGGGTCTTCAGAGGCAGTCCTCTTCCTTCCCCGAAGCGAGAGAAGGTCAGATTCTTCCCCTTGGTTATCCTCCTTCACGGAGGCGCTCATTCCCTCGGTTGGAATTGGTAGCGATGGGGGCCTACTTTCGACCTCATTATTCCCCCCTTTATCTTCCTTTGAGGGCTCCGGGCAAGGTGCTAGCTCGAGCATCTTTTCCAGTACCGGATTCTCCAAACCCTCAGGAAGGGGGGTCGAACACCGAATCATCTTCACCTTTGTTAGCCAGTCCTGGTCAAAGAGCGATTTCTCAGAATGACGTCATGGTAAATGAAAGATAGTGTGTTCGGCTAGAGGATTACTTACTTGGTCGGCGGTATGGTTGCTGCCCAGGCCCACGTCCTCGGTAGTATCCGGACACTCTATTTGGGGTCCGAAGAATGATTTGTACATCTCCTTGTGCGTCAGGCCGAGGAAATTCTAAATAGTGCGTGGACCTTCTGGGTTGAACTCCCACATGTGGAGGGGCCAGCGTTTGCAAGGCTGGGCTCGACGAACCAGCATGACTTGCACCACCGTAACCTGACTGAAATCTCCATCGAAGAGATCTTGAATGCGGCTTTGCAGTATAGGCACGTCCTTGGCTGGACCCCAACTCAGCCCTCTGCTAATCCATGACATCAGTTGTGGTGGAGGGCCCGAGCGGAAAGCAGGGGCGGCCACCCACTTGGCACTTCTGGGAGCTGTGATGTAAAACCACTCCCGCTGCCATAATCCGGACACCTCTGGAAAGGAACCCTTTGGCCATGGAGCTCCAGCAATTTTACTTATTAATGCGCCTCCGCACGCTACGTGCTGCCCCTCGACCATATTCGGCTTCACGTCAAAGGTCTTGAACCGTAGGCCGAAGTGAGGGGTAATGCGGAGGAAGGCCTCACATACGACAATAAATGCTGAGATGTGGAGAAAGGAGTCCGGGGCTAGATCATGGAAATCTAGCCCATAATAGAACATCAAACCCTTAACAAAGGGATCCAGGGTGAGGCCTAGGCCTCGGAGGAAGTGGGAGATGAACACAACGTTCTCGTTGGGTTCGGGAGTAGGGACGACCTGCCCTCGGGCAGGCAGCCGATGCGAAACCTCGGCGGTCAGGTATCTGGCCTCCCTCAACTTCTTGATATCCTCTTCCGTAACGGAGGAGGGCATCCACCGACCTTGAAGGCTAGATCCGGACATGATTGAAGGTCCGAAGCACCTGACCTGTGCTTTGGGTGTTAGAACTCGAGGCGGGGGAAGGATTCGATTGAGCACGGGAGGGAAAAAAGTAAAAGCCTTGTCCCTTTATAAAGAGGGTGAATATCAAGCGTCCTCCTAGTGGTCGTTTGGGACTTGCCTAAAATCTAGGAGTCCTAGGCGCGGTTGGGTTACCCACGACCGGATTGATGAGAATCCCGTAATTAGGGGAACACGATATCTGCTTTGACAAGACATGTCAAGAAACCGCCTCGCATTATGTGTGGAGCTGGTTGAAGAAAAACGGTTCAAATAAACACCGAGCCATGGCCTGATGTCATGTTGCCAAAGCGTGTCAGCAGATTAAGATTTGTGGAAATATTATTCTCTCTACGGTGGTATGTGGAATTTATTTTGCAGGGTCGGACACTATCCTGGTGTTCAAACTCTTCTGTGCTGTGTCCGGAGGAGGAACCCGCCTTGCAATGCCGAAGACAACACTGCGTGCTGGACTCATCGTCATTGAAGCCTGGTTTAGGGGCTACTGAGGGAGTCCGGGATTAGGGGGTCTCCGGACAACCGGACTATATCCTTTGGCCGGACTGTTGGACTATGAAGATACAAGATTGAAGACTTCGTCTCGTGTCCGGATAGGACTCTACTTGGCGTGGAAGGCAAGCTAGGCAATACGGATATGTATATCTCCTCCTTTGTAACCGACCTTGTGTAACCCTAACCCTCTCCAGTGTCTATATAAACTGGAGGGTTTTAGTCCGTAGAATAACAGACAATCAGACCATAGGCTAGCTTCTAGGGTTTAGCCTCTCCGATCTCGTGGTAGATCAACTCCTGTACTACCCATATCATCAATATTAATCAAGTAGGACGTAGGGTTTTACCTCCATCAAGAGGGCTCGAACCTGGGTAAAACATCGTGTCCCGTGCCTCCTGTTACCATCCGCCTTAGACGCACAGTTCGGGACCCCCTACCCGAGATCCGCCGGTTTTGACACTGACAATAGTACTTGGCCCTTAGAATAGTAGCACACAATGAATCAAGATTATCAAGAAGATGCCATGCCTGTTTGGCGAGAAACGCCAAATTGAAACAATGGATATCATGGAATCCCATTCCTCCTTGGTTTTTTGGTATGCACATTTTCCACCAGGCCATCCAATGCATCCTCCTCTGGTTCTCCTTGTCTCCCCACCAGAAATGCGCTATCGCTTCAATGATTCCTTCGCAATTTTTTTAGGAATTTTAAAGACTGACATTGCATAGGTAGGTATGGCTTGGATCACAACCTTGAGCAGGATCTCCTTCCCCCTGCAAATAGTATTTTTTCCTTCCAACCACTAATCTTCTTAACAATTTGTTCACTTAAAAATTGAAAGCAATCTGTTTTATCTACCCCAACATTTGCTGGCAAGCCCAAATATTTGTCGTTCAGTGCCTCCGTCATTATATTTAGCATTATACACAATTGTTCTCTAATCTCCACCTTCGTGTTAGGGCTAAAGAAAATGCTTGATTTTTTGACACTTCCCAATTGTCCCGATGCCACCGAGTATAAATCTAGCGTTGATTTTAGAGCTTTCGCATTCTGTTGGGTTGCTTTCGTAAGAATCAAATAATCATCCGCAAATAGGAGATTAGCAATTGGCGGTGCATCTATACAGACTTTAACTCCTGTAATATTTATATTCTCTTCTGCATATGTAAGAAGGGCATTCAGTCCCTCTGTACACAACATGAAAAGATACGGTGACAACGGGTCTCCTTGCCTTAGTCCCCTTGTAGGCTTAAATTTCTCACTTTCCTCCGCATTAATTCTCACTCTATATTCAACAGTTGAGACGCATTGCATGATAAAGTTCACCCAGTTTTGATGAAAACCCAGTCTCAACATAATCTCCTTCAAGAAAGGCCATTCACACTACAAAAAATATACTTCCGTGATGATACGTGTTTGTCACAGTAGGTCACGTTTTCTGTCATGCATTTACATCCATGACAAATTTATGACAGAATCAAGATAGTCATACCTGTGCTGTCGTACAAGTGTTCCATGATATTACCAAAATTATCATCACGGAAGTGTCCACTTCCATGACGATAAATCGCGCGTCACAGAAGTGCTTTCGTCAAGGGTGACCGACACGTGGCATCTGATACGACCATTTTGCATCATGCTTTTATATCGATATTTATTGCATTATGGGCTGTTATTACACATTATGTCACAATACTTATGCCTATTCTCTCTTATTTTACAAGGTTTACATAAAGAGGGAGAATGCCGGCAGCTGGGATTCTGGGCTGGAAAAGGAGCAAATATTAGAGACCTATTCTGCACAGCTCCAAAAGTCCTGAAACTTCACGAAAGTTATTTTCAGAATATATAATAAATAATGAGCAAGAAGTTCCAGAGGGGGGCCACACCCTGCCCACGAGGGTGGGGGGTGCGCCCTACCCCCCTGGGCACCCCCTACCTCATGGGTCCCCTGGTGGCCCTCCGATGCCCATCTTTTGCTATATGGATTCTTTCGATGAGGAAAAAATCAAGCCATCTTTTCGGACGAGACTCCGCCGCCACGAGGCGGAACCTTGGCGGAACCAATCTAGGGCTCCGGCGGAGCTGTTTTGCCGGGGAAACTTCCCTCCGGGAGGGGGAAATCATCGCCATCGTCATCACCAACGCTCCTCTCATCGGGAGGGGCCAATCTCCATCAACATCTTCACCAACACCATCTCCTCTCAAACCCTAGTTCATCTCTTGTATCCAATTCTTGTCTCCAAGTCTGGGATTGGTACCTGTGGGGTGCTAGTAGTGTTGATTACTCCTTGTAATTGATGCTAGTTGGTTTATTTGGTGGAAGATCATATGTTCAGATCCTATATGCATATTAAGATTATGAACATGAATATGCTTTGTGAGTAGTTACGTTTGTTCCTGAGGACATGGGAGAAGTCTTGCTATTAGTAGTCATGTGAATTTGGTATTCGTTCGATATTTTGATGAGATGTATGTTGTCTCTCCTCTAGTGGTGTTATGTGAACGTCGACTACATGACACTTCACCATTATTTGGGCCTAGAGGAAGGCATTGGGAAGTAATAAGTAGATGATGGGTTGCTAGAGTGACAGAAGCTTAAACCCTAATCTATGCGTTGCTTCGTAAGGGGCTGATTTGGATCCATATGTTTCATGCTATGGTTAGGTTTACCTTAATACTTTTGTTGTAGTTGCGGATGCTTGCAATAGAGGTTAATCATAAGTGGGATGCTTGTACAAGTAAGGACAATACCCAAGCACCGGTCCACCCACATACCAAATTATCAAAGTACCAAACACGAATCATATGATCGTGATGAAGCCTAGCTTGACAATAATTCCCATGTGTCCTCAGGAGCGCTTTTCTCTATATAAGAGTTTGTCCAGGCTTGTCCTTTGCTACAAAAAGGATTGGGCCACCTTGCTGCACTTTATTTACTTTTGTTACTTGTTGCTCGTTACCAATTATCTTATCACAAAACTATTTGTTACCTATAATTTCAGTGCTTGCAGAGAATACCTTGCTGAAAACCACTTATCATTTCCTTCTGCTCCTCGTTGGGTTCGACACTCTTACTTATCGAAAGGACTATGATAGATCCCCTATACTTGTGGGTCATCAAGACTCTTTTCTGGCGCCGTTGCCGGGGAGTGAAGCGCCTTTGGTAGGTGGAATTTGGTAAGGAAAAAATTATACAGTGTGCTGAAATTTACTGTCACTTGTTACTATGGAAAGTAATCCTTTGAGGAGCTTGTTCAGGGTATCTTCACCCCGACCAGTAGAGCAAAGAGTTGCTCCTCAACCTACTGAACCTACTGAAAATGAAAATGAAAATTTCTACTTTGAGATCCTTCGGGTATGATAGAAAAACTGCTAGCTAATCCTTTTGCAGGAGACGGAACAATGCATCCTGATGAGCACCTAATATATGTAGATGAAGTTTGTGGATTATTTAAGCTTGCAGGTGTGCCCGATGATGTTATTAAGAAGAAGGTATTCCCTTTATCTTTGAAGGGAGATGCATTGACATGGTATAGGCTATGTGATGATATGGGATCATGGAACTACAAAAGATTGAAATTGGAATTTCATCAGAAGTTTTATCCTATGCATCTTGTTCATCGTGATCGTAATTATATATATAATTTTTGGCCTCGCGAAGGAGAAAGCATCGCTCAAGCTTGGGGGTGGCTTAAATCAATATTATATTCATGCCCCAATCATGAGCTCTCAAGAGAAATACTTATTCAGAATTTTATGCTCGGCTTTCTGATAGCGATCGCACCATGCTCGATACTTCTTGTGCTGGCTCTTTTATGATGAAGACTATTGAATTCAAATGGGATTTATTGGAAAGAATTAGACGCAACTCTGAAGATTGGGACCTCGACAAAGGTAAGGAGTCAGGTATGACACCTAGGTTTGATTGTGTTAAATCTTTTATGGATACCGATGTTTTTCGTAAATTTAGCACTAAATATGGACTTGACTCTGAAATAGTAGCTTCTTTGTGTGAATCTTTTGCTACTCATGTTGATCTCCCTAGGGAGAAGTGGTTTAAATATCATCCTCCCATAGAAGTAAAAGTAGCTGCACCTATTAAAGTTGAAGAAAAGACTGTCACTTATAATGATCCTATTGTTCCTACTGCTTATGTTGAGAAACCACATTTTCCTGTTAGGATAAAAGATCATGCTAAAGCTTCAACTATGGTTCGTAAAAGCAATATTAGAACTTATACACCTCCTGAGCAAGTTAAAGTTGAACCTAATATTGCTATTGTTAAGGATCTCTTGGCTGATAATATTGATGGGCATGTTATTTATTTCTGTGATGAGACTGCTAGAATTGCCAAACCTTGTGCTAAAGATAAACATAGACCTGTTGTAGGCCTGCCTGTTATTTCTGTTAAAATAGGAGATCATTGTTATCATGGCTTATGTGATATGGGTGCTAGTGCTAGTGCAATACCCATTGACTTATACAGAGAAATTATGCATGATATTGCACCTGCTGAGTTAGAAGATATTGATGTCACAATTAAACTTGCCAATAGAGATACTATTTCACCAATTGGAATTGTTAGAGATGTTGAAGTCTTGTGTGGGAAAACTAAATATCCTGCTGATTTTCTTGTTCTTGGTTCCCCACGAGATAGCTTTTGTCCCATTATATTTGGTAGACCCTTCTTAAACACAGTTAATGCTAAGATAGATTGCAAAAAGGATGTTGTTACTATTGGTTTAGGTGATATGTCTCATGAGTTCAACTTTTCTAAATTTCATAGACAACACCGTGAAGAGGAATTGCCTAGTAAAGATGAAATTATTGGTCTTGCTTCTATTGCCGTGCCTCCTAGTGATCCTTTAGAACAATATTTGCTAGACCATGAAAATGATATGTTTATGAATGAAAGAAGGGAAATAGATGAAGTATTCTTTAAACAGGAACCCATCCCGAAACACAATTTGCCTGTTGAAATCCTAGGGGATCCTCCTCCACCTAAGGGTGATCCCGTGTTTGAGCTCAAACTATTACCTGATACTCTTAAATATGCTTATCTTGATGAGAAAAAGATATATCCTGTTATTATTAGTGCTAACCTTTCAGAGCATGAAGAAGATAGATTATTGAAAACTCTAAAGAAGCACCGTGCTGCTATTGGATATACTCTCAATGATCTTAAGGGCATTAGTCCCACACTATGTCAACACAAATTTTTTTTGGAGAAAGATGCCAAACCAGTTCGTGATCACCAACGACGGCTAAATCCTAAGATGAAAGAAGTGGTAAGAAAGGAAATACTAAAGCTCCTTGAGGCAGGTATAATTTATCCCTTTGCTGATAGTCAGTGGGTAAGTCCTGTCCATTGTGTCCCTAAAAAGGGAGGAATTACTGTCGTTCCTAATGATAAAGATGAATTGATTCCGCAAAGAATTATTACAGGTTATATGATGGTAATTGATTTCCGCAAATTAAATAAGGCTACTAAAAAAGATCATTACCCCTTATCTTTTATTGATCAAATGCTAGAAAGATTATCCAAACATACACATTTTTGCTTTCTAGATGGTTATTCTGGTTTCTCTCAAATACCTGTGTCAGCTGATGATCAATCTAAGACCACTTTTACTTGCCCGTTCGGTACTTTTGCTTATAGACGTATGCCTTTTGGTTTATGTAATGCACCTGCTGCCTTCCAAAGATGCATGATGGCTATATTCTCTGACTTTTGTGAAAAGATTTGTGAGGTTTTCATGGACGATTTCTCCATCTATGGATCCTCTTTTGATGATTGCTTAAGCAACCTTGATCGAATTTTGCAGAGATGTGAATAAACTAACCTTGTCTTGAATTGGGAGAAGTGCCACTTTATGGTTAATCAAGGTATTGTCTTGGGGCATAAAGTTTCTGAAAGAGGTATTGAAGTTGATAAAGCTAAGGTTGATGCTATTGAAAAGATGCCATGTCCCAAGGACATCAAAGGTATAAGAAGTTTCCTTGGTCACGCCGGTTTTTATAGGAGGTTCATTAAGGACTTCTCAAAAATTTCTCGGCCTCTGACTAATTTATTACAAAAAGATATACCATTCATTTTTTATGATGATTGCATAGAAGCATTTGAAAATACTTAAGAAAGCATTAATCTCTGCACCTATTGTTCAGCCACCTGATTGGAATTTACCCTTTGAGATTATGTGTGATGCTAGTGATTATGCTGTAGGTGCTGTTCTAGGGCAAAGAGTTGATAAGAAATTAAATGTTATTCAATATGCTAGTAAAACTCTAGACAATGCTCAGAGAAATTATGCTACTACTGAAAAAGAATTCTTAGCAGTTGTATTTGCTTGTGATAAGTTTGAACCTTATATTGTTGATTCTAATGTAACTATTCACACGGATCATGCTTCTATTAAATATATTATGGAAAAGAAAGATGCTAAACCTAGACTTATTAGATGTGTTCTCTTGCTACAAGAATTTGATTTGCATATTATTGATAGAAAGGGAGCTGAGAACCCCATTGCAGATAACTTATCTAGGCTAGAGAATGTTCTTGATGACACACTACCTATTGATGATAGCTTTCCTGATGAACAATTGAATGTCATAAATGCTTCTTATACTGCTCCATGGTATGCTGATTATGCTAATTACATTGTTGCTAAATTTATACCACCTAGTTTCACATACCAGCAAAAGAAAAAGTTTTTCTATGATTTGAGACATTACTTTTAGGATGACCCACATCTTTATAAAGAAGGAGTAGATGGTGTTATTAGACGTTGTGTACCTGAGCATGAACAGGAACATATCCTACGCAAGTGTCACTCCGAAGCTTATGGAGGACACCACGCTGGAGATAGAACTGCACATAAGGTATTGCAATCTGGTTTTTATTAGCCTACTCTCTTCAAGGATGCCTGTAAGTTTGTTGTATCTTGTGATGAATGTCAAAGAATTGGTAATATTAGTAGACTTCAAGAAATGCCTATGAATTATTCACTCGTTATTGAACCATTTGATGTTTGGGGCTTTGATTATATGGGACCTTTTCCTGCCTCTAATGGATATACACATATTTTAGTTGCTATTGATTACGTTACTAAGTGGGTAGAAGCTATTCCAACTAGTAGTGCTGATCATAACACCTCTATTAAGATGCTTAAAGAAGTTGTTTTTTCCAAGGTTTGGAGTCCCTAGATATTTAATGACTGATGGTGGTTCACATTTTATCCATGGTGCTTTCCGTAAAATGCTTGCTAAATATGATGTTAATCATAGAATTGCATCTCCTTATCACCCATAGTCTAGTGGTCAAGTAGAATTGAGCAATAGAGAACTCAAATTAATTTTGCAAAAGACTGTTAATAGATCTAGAAAGAATTGGTCCTAGAAACTTGATGATGCATTATGGGCCTATAGAACTACATATAAAAATCCTATGGGTATGTCTCCGTATAAAATGGTTTATGGAAAAGCATGTCACTTACCTCTCGAACTAGAACATAAGGCTTATTGGGCTATTAAAGAACTCAATTATGATTTCAAACTTGCCAGTGAGAAGAGGTTATTTGACATTAGCTCACTTGATGAATGGAGAACCCAAGCCTATGAGAATGCCAAATTATTTAAAGAAAAAGTTAAAAGATGGCATGACAAAAGAATACAAAAGCATGAGTTTAATGTAGGTGATTATGTATTGCTATACAACTCCCGTTTAAGATTTTTTGCAGGAAAACTTCTCTCTAAATGGGAAGGTCCTTACGTTATCGAGGAGGTCTATTGTTCCGGTGCCATAAAAATCAACAACTTCAAAGGCACAAACCCGAAGGTGGTGAACGGTCAAAGAATCGAACATTATATCTCAGGTAATCCTATAAATGTTGAAACCAATATTATTGAAACCGTAACCCCGGAGGAATACATAAGGGACACTTTTCGGAACATTTCAGACTCCGAAAAGGAATAGGTATGTGGTACGGTAAGTAAATCGACTCCAAAACAGTTTTAATGGCAATTTTCTTCCGTTTTGGAATATTTAGAAAAATAGAAAAATAAGAAGCAGTCCGGGAAGGACACGAGAGCTCCACGAGGGTGGAGGGCGCGCCCCTACCTCGTGGGCACCTCGTGTGCTCTCCGGACTCCGTTTTCTTACAAGTCACGTATTTTGGTCGGTAAAAATTCATTATATAACCTCCCGAAGGTTTTGACTCCCGTATAACGCAAATATCTCTCGTCTTTGTTTCGAGCTGTTTTTCTGACAGATCTAGGTCATCATGTCGTCTTCAAGTGCCCCCAAGGACCAGTTCTTCGAGAAGGTCATCAACCCCTACCTCGCGGAAGTTCTGCAACACCCTCAAACCATTGAGATGCGCGAGGGGTTGTTGCACATCCGCGATGTTGAGGGACCAAGGAAGACCGGAAGCACGGAGGCAAGGCTCGAGGCATTGGAGCAACAAGTTTTCAAGTGTCAGGAGATGGTGGAGCATGGACTCGATTCCAATCACATTATGATCACGGAGTTCACTAACAACCACAAGCTGGACGTCAAGGACATTGGGGAGGCCATCTTCAAGCTTCATGAGATAATCGAGCACCTCCAAGCCCAGATCTATGACCTGCAAAATCAAAACTGTGAGTATGAATATAGATTCAAGAGGATGAGTTTGGCTGCAGATTTGAGGTTTCAGGAGACTCGATCATCCTTCTATGATGGTGAGCCTATGCCTTGGAAGAGAGACGACAAGCCTACGCCATCAACAACTCCAACTCCTCCACCAGCAAAAGAGATATAATCACATGGGTATGGGCACTCCCCTTGGCAACTGCCAAGCTTGGGGGAGTGCCCCGGTATCGTATCACCATCACTTTTATCTTTACCGTTTTTCTTAGTTCGATCCTTTTCATAATATTTTGATCTAGTAGAATAAAAGTTCTTAGTATGATCTAGTTGTGAGTTTTGCTTTATAATCCTTTTATATAATCGAGTCCGTGAGCTATATATAATAAAGATTAGTGTTGAGTCAAGGGCTTGATTATTTTTCCATGATCTGGACTGAATAAAAGAAAAGAGAAAGAATAAAAAGGAAATAAAAGAGATCATATAGATCTTATGGAGAGTAATGAGCTCACATATAAAAAGTATGATGAATAAAAGTTGTTGAGAGTTCACAAACATAGTTTTGGTCATCATTGCAGTTAATAGGAAGTAATAAAGAAAGAGAGGTCTTCACATATAAATATACTATCTTGGACATCTTTTATGATTGTGAGCACTCATTAAAATATGACATGCTAAAGAGTTGACGTTGGACAAGGAAGACAACGTAATGGGTTACGTTTTCTTACATCTGAGATAAATTATATTGTCATGGATCATCCAACATGATTGAGCTTGCCTTTCCCTCTCATGCTAGTCAATTCTTTGCACCAAGTAGAGATACTACTTGTGCTTCCAAATATCCTAAACCTAGTTTTGCCATGAGAGTCCACCATACCTACCTATGGATTGAGTAAGATCCCTCAAGTAAGTTGTCATCGGTGCAAGCAATAAAAATTTGCTCTCTAAATATGTATGACTTATTAGTGTGGGAGGAAATAAGCTTTATACGATCATGTGATATGGAAGAAATAAAAGCGACGGACTGCATAATAAAGGTCCATATCACAAGTGGCAATATAAAGTGACGTTCTTTTGCATTAAGATTTTGTGCACCCAACCATAAAAGCGCATGACAACCTCTGCTTCCCTCTGCGAAGGGCCTATATTTTACTTTTATCTCCTACCTTACATAAGAGTCATGGTGATCTTCACCTTTCCTTTTTACATTTTATCTTTTGGCAAGCACAACATGTTGGAACGATCCCGGTATATATGGCTAATTGGATGTGAGTTTTCATGAACTATTATTGTTGACATTACCCTTGAGGTAAAACGTTGGGAGGCAAAACTATAAGCCCCTATCTTTCTCTCTGCCCGATTAAAACTCCATACCCATACGTATTGCATGAGTGTTAGCAATTGTCAAAGACTATATGATAGTTGAGTATGTGGACTTGCTGAAAAGCTCTTATATTGACTCTTTCCTATGTTATGATAAACTGCAATTGCTCCAATGACTGAGATTATAGTTTGTTAGTTGTCAATGAAGTTTATGATTGACACTTGAAATTGTGATTGAATTATTACTCTAGCATAAGAGATCATATGGCAAGAATTATATAAGTTGTTGTTCTAAGAATGATCATGATGCCCTCATGTCCGTATTTTATTTTTATCGACACCTCTATCTCTAAACATGTGGACATATTTTTCGATTTCGGCTTTCGCTTGAGGACAAGCGAGGTCTAAGCTTGGGGGAGTTGATACGTCCATTTTGCATCATGCTTTTATATCGATATTTATTGCATTATGGGTTGTTATTACACATTATGTCACAATACTTATGCCTATTCTCTCTTATTTTACAAGGTTTACATAAAGAGGGAGAATGCCGGCAGCTGGGATTCTGGGCTGGAAAAGGAGCAAATATTAGAGACCTATTATGCATAGCTCCAAAAGTCCTGAAACTTCACGGAAGTCATTTTCAGAATATATAATAAATAATGAGCGCAAGAAGTTCCAGAGGGGGCCACACCCTGCCCACGAGGGTGGGGGCCGCGCCCTACCCCCCTGGGTGCACTCCCCTACCTCGTGGGTCCCCTGGTGGCCCTTCGATGCGCATCTTCTGCTATATGGAGTCTTTCGATGAGGAAAAAAAATCATAAGCCATCTTTCCAGACGAGACTCCGCCGCCACGAGGCGGAACCTTGGCGGAACCAATCTAGGGCTCCGGCGGAGCTGTTCTGCCGGGGACACTTCCCTCCGGGAGGGGGAATCGTCATTACCAACGCTCCTCTCATCGGGAGGGCGTCAATCTCCATCAACATCTTCACCAGCACCATCTCCTCTCAGACCCTAGTTCATCTCTTGTATCCAATTCTTGTCTCCAAGTCTGGGATTGGTACCTGTGGGTTGCTAGTAGTGTTGATTACTCCTTGTAGTTGATGCTAGTTAGTTTATCTGGTGGAAGATCATATGTTCAGATCCTATATGCATATTAATACCCCTCTGATTATGAACATGAATATGCTTTGTGAGTAGTTACTTTTGTTCCTGAGGACATGGGAGAAGTCTTGCTATTACTAGTCATGTGAATTTGGTATTCATTTGATATTTTGATGAGATGTATGTTGTCTCTCCTCTAGTGGTGTTATGTGAACGTCGACTACATGACACTTCACCATTATTTGGGCCTAGAGGAAGGCATTGGCAAGTAATAAGTAGATGATGGGTTGCTAGAGTGACAGAAGCTTAAACCCTAGTTTATGTGTTGCTTCGTAAGGGGCTGATTTGGATCCATATGTTTCATGCTATGGTTAGGTTTACCTTAATACTTTTCTTGTAGTTGCGGATGCTTGCAATAGAGGTTAATCATAAGTGGGGTGCTTGTCCATGTAAGGGCAGTACCCAAGCACCGGTCCACCCACATACCAAATTATCAAAGTACCGAACGCGAATCATATGATCGTGATGAAATGTGACGCCCCGAGACCGATGCGCCATGTGTCTTCCAGTTATTCGCTGTCTTTGCCATGTCATTCGCTTGCGTGTTGCATCTTGTCATGTCATCATGTGCATTGCATCATCAAGTTTTCAAAACTTGCATCCATCCGGGTTCCCCAGTTCCGTCCGTTGTCCGTTTTGAGCCCAATCACACTTGCACGCGCCCGCGGCTTATCCGAAATATTATTTTATAAGTGACCGGAAAATGTTCTCGGATTGGGATGAAAGTTGGCGCGCGGTGTTTTCTGTTGTCAGTAGGCCGCCTGCCAAGTTTCATCGCATTCGGAGGTCGTTTGTTAGCCCAACCATTAAAATATAGCGGCAATAGTAGCCGGTCTTTTCGTTGGACGTTTTCGGTCTCCAGAAACCGTTGTCGGGCCTCTCTCTCTTCTCTCCTCTCAGCCCGAGGCCTTCTTTCCACAGCCTACTAGCTCCTCCTAGACCCGCTTGTCTTTGTCAACCTCTCTCAGACCACCTCGCGTGCGTGTCCGAAACTTCCCCGAACCCGAATCGGGCCGTCGTTACCAATGGGTCCGGATCATCCCCAAACATCCCTAAAATGTCTCCGTTTTCTTATTTGAACTCCCCTAAGCCATTTACTCTTGACCGTCCGATTTAATCGGAGGGTCCAAATGTAACCCTCCTTTTCTATATATTTATAGACCTACTTGCCTAATCCCTAAAACCTAGGCCGTCTGTCCCATCCCCATCCTCCCGCAGCCGCCGCCACTCTCTCCTCGCAATCCACACGCACCCAGTCCACTGTCTCCACTTGGCCAGATCCATCAGCCAAACCCCACTCAATCTCGACCGCCAGATCTCAGATCCTACGGCCCAGAGAGCCTCCCGCAGCCCCGCAGTTCCACCCATCGTCACCAGCCCCGATCTGGATCGAGGCAACCCCGTCCGCTCGAGCACCGCCCTGCTGCGCCGGCCGGTGAGACGACGCCCGCGAGCACCAGCTTGACCGCGTCGCGCCATCACCAAGCATAAGCTCCTCCAGCCCCAAATGTAACGAGCTTTGCCGGATCCAGCTCCTGCACCTTGTTGCTCGGCGTCCCCGTGCTCCTTGTCGCTGGAGCAGACACACCAACCTCGCTGGAGCACCGCGGAGCCCGGTCTCTCCCCTGCTTCAAACAACAGAACGCAGCGCCGTTCTCCCGCGCGCTCAGTCTCCATCTACCTCCTTGCCGCAGCCTCCCTGACTTGCTGCTCGAACGCGGCTCCGCACGCCCCTGCCCCGATGGGTCCCCGTCGTCCCGAGGTCACCCGTCTCCGTCCGGCCAACAACAAGCAGTAGCTCACCGAGGCACGAGCTCCATCGGGTCCGCCTCCCTCTGCCCGTCCCTCTCCTTCTCCTATCTCTTTCCTCCCTCTCTGTCACTTCTCTGAATTCTTTTCCCCGCCATGGCCTTGCAGCTCCCGCCGCTGGCCTACTGCGTTCGTCACCGGAGACTGCTAGATCCGCCGCGCTGGGCCGGATCCTCACGTCCCCGCCATTCACGTGCCGCCGGAGGTCACCTCCCTGCCAAGTTCGCCGCCGCCGCTCCCCTGCTACCTCCAGGTGCCGCCCGTAGCTCCCCTTCATCGAGCAACAACAGCTCGATCGATGTCTGTTGACCAGCGTCACGCCCGCGTAGGCCTATGCAGCCGCCGCTTGGGCCACAGCCCGCATCCGGCCCGTGTAGCCTCTGGTGAGCTCCCCCACGTATCCATCGCACTAGGCACAACATACTATTCCGCGTCCGTGCTCCTGTTCCAGTTTCGGCCCGCGATGTTTTTTTTCCAGCGCCTGGGAATTTCCTAATTATCCAGAGAGACCAGTTTTGCAGAAAAACCCATAGACTTCATGCATATAATAACTCACGCATAATGCATCTTTAGTAAAAACATTATATATGTAAAATGCTCAGAATTTTATCTACTTTCATAATCTGCCACTTTCAACCATGTTTAAAATGTTTAAAGTATTGTTTGCATTAATTTGCTTAATTGCCATGTTAAAATGATTTATTTCATAACTAAATAACCGTAGATCCGAATTTATTAAAACTTATATGTAAATGGGGTGGAAAAATGCCTAGTTTATCATGGTGGCTTTACTTTGCATGTTAAACAACTCTAAAATATGCTTTAGGGCAGAACAGTACCAAACCTAAAATATCCATATTAGGATTTTCCGGACTTGTTGCTTGTTGTTCCGATCTCATTTAAACTTGCCTGGATAGGTAGTTTTCATATGCTTCACCTCTTGCCATGCTAAACAACATTTAAAATTGTTGAGTACATAAACGAGATCGAACTAAATAACGTGTTGTGGTGTTTCGTTAATATGCAACTCGTTGCATATTGAGCTCCACTTAATTTGTAGGATTGCTTGTGCATTTTACCATGCCATGCTTCATTAAATCGGACATGCATCATACTTGGTTGTGCATCATGCCATGTTTATGTGATGGTTGTTTACCATGTTGTTTTCTCCTTTCCGGTGTTGCTTCTTCGGGTTGGTTCCGATAACGTCGCGTTTGTGAGGATCCGTTCGACTACGTCCGTTTGTCTTCTTTATGGACTCGTTCTTCTTCCTTGCGGGATCTCAGGCAAGATGACCATACCCTAAAAATCACTTCTATCTTTGCTTGCTAGTTGCTCGCTCTATTGCTATGTCGTGATACCTACCACTTGCTTTATCATGCCTCCCATATTGCCATGTCAAGCCTCTAACCCACCTTTCCTAGCAAACCGTTGTTTGACTATGTTACCACTTTGCTCAGCCCCTCTTATAGCGTTGATAGTTGCAGGTGAAGATGAAGTTTGTTCCATGTTTGGAACATAGATATTGTTGGGATATCACAATATCTCTTATTTAATTAATGCATCTATATACCTGGTAAAGGGTGGAAGGCTCGGCCTTATGCCTAGTGTTTTGTTCCACTCTTGCCGTCCTAGTTTCCGTCATACTGGTGTTATGTTCCTTGATTTTGCGTTCCTTACGCGGTTGGGTGTTATGGGAACCCCTTGATAGTTCGCTTTGAATAAAACTCCTCCAGCAAGGCCCAACCTTGGTTTTACCATTTGCCTCACCACCACCTACTTTTCCCTTGGGAGTCGCGCTCCCGAGGGTCATCTTTATTTTAACCGCCCCCGGGCCAGTGCTCCTCTGAGTGTTGGTCCGAAATGGGCAGCCTGCGGGGCCACCTCAGGGCAACTCGAGGGTGGTTTTACTCGTAGCTTGACCTATCCGGTGTGCCCTGAGAACGAGATACGTGCGACTCCTATCGGGATTTGTCGGCACATCAGGCGTCTTTGCTGGTCTTGTTTTACCATTGTCGAAATGTCTTGTAACCGGGATTCCGAGTCTGATCGGGTCTTCCTGGGAGAAGGAATATCCTTCGTTGACCATGAGAGCTTGTGATGGGCTAAGTTGGGACACCCCTGCAGGGTTTTGAACTTTCGAAAGCCGTGCCCGCGGTTATGGGCAGATGGGAATTTGTTAATGTTCGGTTGTAGAAAACTTGAAACTTAACTTAATTAAAATGTATCAACCGCGTGTGTAGCCATGATGGTCTCTTTTCGGCGGAGTCCGGAAAGAGAACACGGTTTCGTGTTATGCTTGAACGTAAGTAGTTTCAGGATCACTTCTTGATCATTCTAGCTTCTCGACCGAGCTTTGCTTCTCTTCTTTCTCTCATTTGTGCAAGTTAGCCACCATATATGCTAGTGTTTGCTGCAGCTCCACCTCACTACCTTTTCCTACCCATAAGCTTAAATAGTCTTGATCTCGCGGGTGTGAGATTGCTGAGTCCTCGTGGCTCACAGATACTTCCAAATAGTTGCAGGTGCCGATGATACCAGTGCAGGTGACGCAACTGAGCTCAAGTGGGAGCTCGATGAAGATCGTGTTCGTTGTGTTTTTTTCGTTTCCTTTCGATCAGAAGTGGAGCCCAGTTGGGGCGATCGGGGATCTAGCATTTGGGGTTGTCTTCTTTTATTTTGGTTCCGTATTCGGACCTTGATTGTATTCTGGATGATGTATGTTTAACTTGTATTTGTGTGAAGTGGCGATTGTAAGCCAACTCTTTATCCCTTTCTTATTCAGTACATGGGATTGTGTGAAGATTACCCCTCTTGCAACAAACCTACCATGCGGCTATGCCTCTAAGTCGTGCCCCGACACGTGGGAGATATAGCCGCATTGTGAGTGTTACAAGTTGGTAATCAGAGCCTTCCCCGACTTAGGAGCCCCTTGCTTGATCGAATCGCTGACGTTGTTGAGTCTAGAAGAAAATGTTTTGAGTCCTATAGGATTATATATATCGGAGAGTAGGATTCTTTTTTCTCCTCAGTCTCTTCGTCGCTCTGGTGAGGCCTCCTGACGTAGAGTTTTGACTCTTCTCTTCTCAAATTTCACTAAAAAGAATTTAGGATCACGCGGGTATCTTGGAATCGTTTCGATGGTTTTCTGACGAGAACATTGTTCTTGGTGCCTCCTAACATTTATGGGTTGTGGCAGTGTCCTAGGGAGTTGAGCTCCGAGGTGTTGTCGTCACAATTTTATCGTTGCAGTTCTGGAATACCTGAGTTTCACCGACATCAAAAATCTCTTTTATGTAGTTGTTGGTGAGATAACCTCGACGCCACCCAGAACTGGGGCGGGAGTTTGGGAGTATTGCCATAACTCGTATAACGGATGCTTTTCGAAGGTTGAGGTAAATGATTTCTGAAGGTTTCTTGGTTATGTGTTGAAGGATGGATACAGCTGGATGTAGGATTTGCTAGTTTTGGCTGAGATATTATGCTTCCCCTGTATCCCCAACACCTGATTGCATAACCAGAAAGTTTCGGGAGTTTATAAGTGGGAATTCAAGTATCACGTAGGATATCCTTCCAACAGACACATGATACGATATGGGATCTATCATATGTTTGTTTCGGCTTATCTTGCAAGCCAATCCTTTGTTTTGTTTTTCAGTTGTGGTATTCGAGTTGCTTCAAAGTCAAATGTTGATTCCATACCTTTCCTAAGTGGCGTTCTCATACTTCTATGTGAATACCAATCCTTCTTGATCATCGAGGTTGTCATGTCAATTCTTTCCAACCGGTGTGATTCTCTTCAAGATGATCCTATCATTTTCCCCATTCGCAAGATCCAATCTCAATTCTTGTCAACGGTGTTTGTTTCATCCATCTCCAAGTTGCCTTTGTTTTTCCCGCCCTCCCACCCTTTTTCATTCAAGGAATCAGATGTCTTAATCAAGTATCCTTTTATTTATGGGAAGTCTCTCCATTCTTTTTCGTCAATGTTCTTACCCGGTGGTTCTCATGAAGATGCTCTACAAGTTCATCATTCTTCGTTCTTTTTTCTTCTCCGGTGGATTCAATTCAAGCTTTCGGTGTTGATCATATTATTTTCCTTATTTCAAATGTTTTCTCATGCTGGTGCACACCCCTAATCATTCACTTCTCGCTATTCAATAGTTCCGAAGTGTTGAAGATATCTCAGGAGATTCGTGTTTCCATTCTTAATCCATTCAAGCTATTTCGAGATTATTATCTCATTCAAGTCATTTAAGTCAACCGGTGTAGTATCTTTCAAGTAATTGTTCAACGGTGTTTCTTTTGAGTGGGCCCTAACCCACAAGTCTTTTCCCAGGATCTTACCTGACTCTTCTAATCTTCCCGGGGTTACTCTCAAATTATCTTCTAAAGTTTGACGTAAGAATGAATTATCATCAGTCATTCGTATTTCTCAAAGATCTGTCAAATTCTTTTCATCATTGGTTCAACCTTTCTAATTTTCATTCTGGAGTACCTCCAAAATTCATGGTGGTGTTTCTCGTCATCATTCTCGAATTTTGAAGACCAAAGAAGAGTTTTCCTCTAAATCTTATCCATTCTCTCAAAGATGCGTGGTTCTAGCTTGATGCCATCTTCTCATAATTGGTTTCGATTGTGAGAATTCTTTTCACCCATCCGGAGTAATTCAAGAGTCTTTCCGTTTGATTCTCCGGAGCCCATCATCTCATAATTATTCATTCTCAGCTTTCAGCTATTGTTCTCCAAATCTTACTGGTGCATCATTCAAGTATTCTTTAATCAGTTTGTGATCTCTTCATTCTCTCGCATCTTGATTCACTCAAGTATCTTCGTTCATTTTCAATCATTACGGTGGTTCGTTCAAGAGTTATCTTCCATGGTTATCATATTAATTCATTCGTTCTTTCCAATCCTACCGGTGGTTCGTTGAAGACATTCCCAAGTTGGCGCTATATTTATCTTAATCCTTTCTACGAGAATAAGTAGTATGCAAAATCCGTTGCTTGTCATCAATTTAAATTGGTGAAGGATAAGCATAATGTAATTCTTATTCTTGTTTCATCAAGTAAATTCAATTCCTTATTTCGGAGGCTCATCAAGTTCTCGGTTTCAATTGTTTCATCTTTTCTTTCCTGGAGTTCCAAGATCTCTCAATTATATCACCACGAAGATCCATCTAAATCATTGCAAGGCGTCACCTTGTGTTTTCAACTTCTATTTCTTTTTATCATCCTTTTATTACCGGAGTTCTTCATGGAGGCTCTACATCATGGTTCGTCAAGGATTCCTTTCATTCTTCAATTGTTCTTCAAGATTTCTCTCAAAGTTTTGATCCGCCAAGATATACTCTAAAATAAACATGGTGTTCAACACATGTCTTGTTTTGAGGAGTTTAAGCATTCTTCATCTTGCATTCTGAAGTGCAATTCTTTCTACCGTATCATTTGAGGTGGTGCTATGTCATTCTTCATAATTTGAGTTCATGTTTCATGATTCACATGTTGTCAAGAATGAGGTATCTTAAATCCTTCAATCTCTTCATTGGAGTTATCTTGGGTTATATTTCACCTAAAACCTTCCCTAAGGAATGTTGCTATTGGGGTGCTTATCAATAATCCAAGTTTCCTCCTATTCTCACGATGAAAGATGTTTTCATCTCTCCGTCGCTCTCAAGCAAGCAATTGTTTTCGTTTGTGGCAGATTTTCACCTCAAGTTCTTGAGATGTTTTCCATAAGCCCTCAACAAGCCTGTTCTTTTTGTTGTTGATTTCCCAACAACTCCGTTCAATCCTTCTTTCTAAGGATGCTCTCTCAAATTCATTTAAGGTAGAACATGTTGTTTTCTTCTCCGTTCTTTTCATTGCATTCTTTCATTTCTTTCGGAGGCATTGTGATGATGCTCTCTTCACTCATCATCACGTATTGTGAAGATCATGTTCTTTCCTTTTGCTTATCCATTCAACCGGAGTGTCGTGTCCTTCATTCAAGTTCTCTCATCTTATCAAGTTTTGCCTCCCTTCTCAACCGGAGTGCTGTCTGAAATCTTTCTTACCCCTTGTGCCATTCTTTCAATAGTTCCGAAGGCAGTGTGTTGTTGATTTCATCAAGTATCCTCTCATCTTGTCAAGATCATGTTCGATTCCTTCCATTTACAGTCGGAGTGCTGTGCAAATTATATCATTATTATTCCTTCTCTATCTTGTTTTAACCGGTGTGTTGTGTCTATCATTCCTCTTCTAACTGGGGTCTCATCCAAGTGCTTTCATTTTGCCAAGCTCATATTCTTTACCTTCCATTTTCTAACCGGAGTGTTGTCGTAATTGATCTTTATCGTTCCTTGTACATCTCGTTTCAACCAGAGTGCTTGCATGTACTTCTTATCCATTGCAACCCTTTTCTTATGTCTTTCAACCTACAATGTTTCCTTAATATTCCTTGTTCCCCTTTTCTAACGGAGTGTTTTCAACTTTGTTCATCTTCGTTGTTTTCTTATTTAAAGTTGTTCAACCTCTAAGGTTCTTTGGTTTCACTCGTTCGTCAAAGAAGCAACTTAGTTTTACCTCTTATCTTCCTCTCCCGTTTTCCCTCCGGTGCCATTCTAGATCTCGGGACGAGATCCTCTCGTAGTGGTGGAGTGTTGTGACGCCCCGAGCCCGATGCGCCAGGTGTCTTCCAGTTATTCGCTGTCTTTGCCATGTCATTCGCTTGCGTGTTGCACCTTGTCATGTCATCATGTGCATTGCATCATCACGTTTTCAAAACTTGCATCCGTCCGGGTTCCCCAGTTCCGTCTGTTGTCCGTTCTGAGCCCAACCACACTTGCACGCGCCCGCGGCTTGTCCGAAATTTTATTTTATAAGTGGCCGGAAAATGTTCTCGGATTGGGATGAAAGTTGGCGCGCGGTGTTGTTTTGTTGTCAGTAGGCCGCCTGCCAAGTTTCATCGCATTCAGAGCTCGTTTGTTAGCCCAACCGTTAAAATATAGCGGCAATAGTAGCCGGTCTTTTCGTCGGACGTTTTCGGTCTCCAGAAACCGTTGTCGGGCCTCTCTCTCTTCTCTCCTCTCAGCCCGAGGCCTTCTTTCCACAGCCCACTAGCCCCTCCTAGACCCGCTTGTTTTTGTCGACCTCTCTCAGACCCCCTCGTGTGCGTGTCCGAAACTTCCCCGAACCCGAATCAGGCTGTCGTCACCGATGGGTCCGGATCATCCCCAAACATCCCTAAAATGTCTCCATTTTCTTATTTGAACTCCCCTAAGCCATTTACTCTCGACCGTCCGATTTAATCGGAGGGTCCAAATGTAACCCTCCTTTTCTATATATTTATAGACCTACTTGCCTAATCCCTAAAACCTAGGCCGTCTGTCCCATCCCCATCCTCCCGCAGCCACTGCCACTTTCTCCTCGCAATCCGCACGCACCCAGTCCCCTGCCTCCACTTGGCCAGATCCATCAGCCAAACCCCACTCAATCTCGACCGCCAGATATCAGATCCTATGGCCCAGAGAGCCTCCCGCAGCCCCGCAGTTCCACCCATCGTCACCAGCCCTGATCTGGATCGAGGCAACCCCGTCCGCCCGAGCACCGCCCTACTGCGGCGGCCGGTGAGACGACGCCCGCGAGCACCAGCTTGACTGCGTCGCGCCATCACCAAGAACGAGCTCCTCCAGCCCCAAATGCAATGAGCTTTGCCGGATCCAGCTCCTGCACCTTGTTGCTCGGCGTCCCCGTGCTCCTTGTCGCTGGAGCAGACACACCAACCTCGCTGGAGCATCGCGGAGCCCGGTCTCTCCCTTGCTTCAAACAATAAAACGCGGCGCTGTTCTCCCCCGCGCTCGGTCTCCATCTACCTCCTTGCTGCAGCCTCCCCGACTTGCTGCTCGAATGCGGCTCCGCACGCCCCTGCCCCAATGGGTCCCCGTCGTCTCGAGGTCACCCGTCTTCGTCCGGCCGACAACAAGCAGTAGCTCACCGGGGCACGAGCTCCATCGGGTCTGCCTCCCTCTGCCCGTCCCTCTCCTTCACCTATCTCTTTCCTCCCTCTCTGTCACTTCTTTGAATTATTTTCCCCGCCATGGCCTTGCAGCTCCCGCCGCTGGCCTGCTGCATTCGTCACCAGAGACTGCCAGATCCGCCGCGCTGGGCCGGATCCTCACGTCCCCGCCATTCACGTGCCACCGGAGGTCACCTCCCTGCCAAGTTCGCCGCCGCCGCTCCCCTGCTACCTCCAGGCGCCGCCCGTAGCTCCCCTGCATCGAGCAACAACAACTTGATCGCTGTCTGTTGACCAGCGTCACGCCCGCGTAGGCCTATGCAGCCGCCGCTTGGGCCACAGCCCGCATCCGGCCCGTGTGGCCTCTGGTGAGCTGCCCCCACCTATCCATCGCACTGGGCGCAACATACTATTCTGCGCCCGTGCTCCTGTTCCAGTTTCGGCCCGCGATGTTTTTTTCCAGCGCCTGGGAATTTCCTAATTATCCAGAGAGACCAGTTTTGCAGAAAAACCCTAGACTTCATGCATATAATAATGCATAATGCATCTTTTGCAAAAACATTATATATGTAAAATGCTCAGAATTTTATCTACTTTCATAATCTGCCACTTTCAACCATGTTTAAAATGTTTAAACTGTTGTTTGCATTAATTTGCTTAATTGCCATGTTAAAATGATTTATTTCATAACTAAATAACCGTAGCTCCAAATTTATTAAACTTTATATGTAAATGGGGTGGAAAATGCCTAGTTTATCATGGTGGCTTTACTTTGCATGTTAAACAACTCTAAAATATGCTTTAGGGCAGAACAGTACCAAACCTAAAATATGCATATGAGGATTTTCCAGACTTGTTGCTTGTTGTTCCGGCCTCATTTAAACTTGCCTAGATAGGTAGTTTTCATATGCTTAACCTGTTGCCATGCTAAACAACATTTAAAATTGTTGAGTACATAAACAAGATCGAACTAAATAACTTGTTGTGGTGTTTCGTCAATATGCAACTCGTTGCATATTGAGCTCCACGTAATTTGTAGGATTGCTTGTGCATTTTGCCATGCCATGCTTCATTAAATCAGACATGCATTATACTTGGTTGTGCATCATGCCATGTTTATGTGATGGTTGTTTACCATGTTGGTTGCTCCTTTCCAGTGTTGCTTCTTCGGGTTGGTTCTGATAACGTCGTGTTTGTGAGGATCCGTTCGACTACGTCCGTTTATCTTCTTCATGGACTCATTCTTCTTCCTTGCGGGATCTCAGGCAAGATGACCATACCCTCGAAATCACTTCTATCTTTGCTTGCTAGTTGCTCGCTGAGGGAGTCCTGGATTAGGGGGCCTCCGGACAACCGGATTATATCCTTTGGCCGGACTGTTGGACTATGAAGATACAAGATTGAAGACTTCATCTCGTGTCCGGATGGGACTCTACTTGGTGTGGAAGGCAAGCTAGGCAATACGGATATGGATATCTCCTCCTTTGTAACCGACCTTGTGTAACCCTAACCCTCTTCGGTGTCTATATAAACCGGAGGGTTTTAGTCCGTAGGACAACATACAATCAGACCATAGGCTAGCTTCTAGGGTTTAGCCTCTCCGATCTCGTGGTAGATCAACTCTTGTAATACCCATATCATCAAGAATAAATCAAACAGGACGTAGGGTTTTACCTCCATCAAGAGGGCCCGAACCTGGGTAAAACATCGTGTCCCCTGCCTCCTGTTACCATCCGCCTTAGACGCACAGTTAGGGACCCCCTACCCGAGATCCGCCGGTTTTGACACCGACATTGGTGCTTTCATTGAGAGCTCCTCTGTGTCATCATCATCAGGCTTGATGGCTCCTTCGATCATCGTTAGCAATGCAGTCCAGGGTGAGACTTTTCTCCCCGGACAGATTTTTGTATTCGGCGGCTTTGCACTGCGGGCCAATTCGCTTGGCCATCTGGAGCAGATTGAAAGCTACGCCCCTGGCCATCAGGTCAGGTTTGGAAGCTTAAACTACACGACCGATATCCGTGGAGACTTGATCTTCGACGGATTCGAGCCCCTGCCGAGTGCGCCGCACTGTCACGATGGGCATGATTTAGCTCTGCCATCGAACAGTGCCCTGGAGGCCGCACCCGCATCCGCTCTGACCTTTAATTCGGGGCCAACTGCGTCGACCGAGGGCGGGTGGCTAGACCCTGCCACGGAGGCTGCAGCCTCAATGGCGATCGAGCCGAACACCAACCTTATCCTTCGCGAGGCCCATGACTCCACATTGCCGGATTCTCCTCCGAACTCTGAACCATCCACACCCCTGCCAATCGAATCCGATTGGGCGCCGATCATGGAGTTCACTGCCGCAGATATCTTTCAGCACTCACCCTTCGGCGACATACTGAATTCACTAAGGTCTCTCTCTTTGTCAGGAGAGTCCTGGCCGGATTATGACCGGCAGGATTGGGATGCGGACGACGAAGAAATTTGACGCCCACCCACCACCCATTTCATAGCCACTGTCGACGGCTTAACCGACATGCTCGACTTCGACTCCGAAGACATCGACGGTATGGATGACGATGCGGGAGACAAAGAGGAACCACTGCCCACAGGGCACTGGACAGCCACCTCATCATACAATATATACATGGTGGACACACCCAAAGAAGGCAATGGCGGCGAGACAGCAGAGGATGACCCCTCCAAGAAGCAACCCAAGCGTCGACGTCAGCGGCGCTGCTCTAAGTCCCGTCAAAGCAAAAGTGGTGATACCGGCACAGGAGATAATAACACTCCGGATAGTGCCGAAGATGGCAACAATCCCCTCCAGCACGATCTAGGACAAGAGGATGGAGAGGCCATCCCTCCAGAGAGAGCGGTAGATGGATAGGCGGAGGATGATAATTACATGCCGACGGCGAATAGCCTTAAGAAAAAGCAGCAACAACTTCAAGCTGATCAGGATCTGCTAGCTGACAGATGGACTGAAGTCCTGGCGGCCGAGGAATATAAACTCGAACGCCCCTCCAAGAGTTACCCAAAATGCAGGTTGCTACCCCGACTGGAGGAAGAAGCGTATGATGCGGCTGATCGGCCACCCCGTGGCCGCGACAGAGAGGCATTCCAGCCAAAAGCTTAGCCTACACCCCGACACCATTCAAATAAAAAGGCATGGGGAAATACGCCAGACCTGCGAGACGTATTGGAGGATAAAGCAAAACATGCAAGATCGATCTACGGACCACGAGGGCGCGCCACCATGCGAGACGATAAACATCACGCCGAATACAGTAAAAGTAAATCCGGCTGGGCCGAACACAGCGGGCAAGACTCATTGGACCTGCGTCGCGATATAGCCCAGTACAGAGGCGCCGCACACCCCTTATGCTTCACAGACGAAGTAATGGATCATCAAATCCTAGAGGGTTTCAAACCCGTAAATATAGAATCATACGACGGCACAACAGATCCTGCGGTATGGATCGAGGATTTCCTCCTGCATATCCACATGGCACGCGGTGATGATCTACACGCCATTAAATACCTCCCACTCAAACTCAAAGGACCAGCTCGGCATTGGCTCAATAGCTTGCCAGCAGAGTCCATTGGCTGTTGGGAGGATCTGGAAGCCGCATTCCTCGACAACTTTTACGGCACTTATGTGCGACCACCAGATGCCGATGACTTGAGCCACATAATTCAGCAGCTAGAGGAATCGGCCAGGCAATTCTGGACACAGTTCCTAACAAAGAAAAATCAAATCGTCTACTGTCCGGATGCAGAGGCTCTAGCAGCTTTCAAGCACAACATCCGTGACGAGTGGCTAGCCCGGCACCTTGGTCAGGAAAAGCCGAAATCTATGGCAGCCCTCACGACACTCATGACCCGCTTTTGTGTGGGAGAAGACAGCTGGCTGGCTCGCAGTAATAACATATCAAAGAACCATGGTACTTTGGATACCAGGGACGGCAATAGCAGGTCACGTCACAACAAACATAAGCGCCGCATTAACAGCGACAATACCGAGGATACAACAGTCAATGCCAGATTCAAAGGCTCTAAACCCGGTCAGCGGAAAAAGCCATTCAAAAGAAGCACTCCGGGCCCGTCCAGTTTGGACCGTATACTCGATCGCTCGTGTCAAATACACGACACCCTCGACAAGCCAGCCAACCACACCAACATGGATTGTTGGGTGTTCAAGCAGGCCAGCAAGTTAATTGCCGAAAACAAAGATAAGGGGCCACATAGCGATGACGAGGAGGAGCCCTGGCAGCCGAATACCAGAGGACAGAAGAGGTTCCCCCACAAGTGTGAATGGTGAACATGATATATGCAACCCACATCCCCAAGAGGGAGCGGAAGCGTGCGCTCAGGGACGTATATGCGTTGGAGCCAGTCGCTCCAAAGTTCAACCCATGGTCCTCCTGTCCGATCACCTTCGATCGCAGGGACCACCCCACTAGTATCCATCATCGCAGATTTGCCGCACTGGTCCTAGACCCAATCATTGACGGATTTCACCTCACTCGAGTCCTTATGGATGGCGGCAGCAGCCTGAACCTGCTTTATCAGGACATGGTGCGCAAAATGGGTATAGACCCCTCAAGGATCAAACCCACAAAAACGACCTTTAAAGGCATCGTACCAGGTGTAGAGGCCCATCGCACAGGCTCAGTCACACTGGAAGTGGTCTTCGGATCCCCGGATAACTTCTGAAGCGAAGAATTAATCTTCAATATAGTCCCGTTCCGCAGTGGTTATCATGCACTGCTCGGGCGAACCGCATTTGCGAGATTCAAGGCGGTACCGCATTATGCATACCTCAAGCTCAAGATGCCAGGACCTCGGGGGGTCATTACAGTTAATGGAAACACAAAGCTCTCTCTCCGAACGGAGGAGCACACTACGGCCCTCGCGGTGGAAGCGCAAAGCAGCCTCTTAAGGCAATCCACTAGTTCGGCGTTTAAGGACCCGGACACCTTCAAGCGCGCCTGGAGTAATCGGCAACAGGACCGGCTGGCACGTTCCGAGCTTGCATAGCAATGCGGCCCCCACCCCGGTCCCAGCCAAACGGCGAAATCCGTGCCACGCGTACATAATTACGCATTAAAAATACCATGGGCACATGCGGGGAAGGGGGCACGACTACGGCACGCCCCAAGACACGGCTTAAACCGCACTAGGGGCTTCCCGCTTTGTTATTTTTCTCTCTTTCAGGACATTAATCTCTGGAAACCCTGTCCGGCAGCATGATTGCCGAACACATGATGCAGCAACCAAGGAGGCAGAAAGCTACATCACACCACGGAACTCCTAGCTGGATTACGATAACGAGTGAAATACTTGCTTTAATATTATTCCTCAGCTTGCCCTTGGAGGGGACATAGTCCTACTTTTTGCTTATCGCACCACCTGTATCATTCTGCTCTAATGCACGTTTTTTTAATAAACAATGCATTGCATTAAGGCTATTATTGCATTCTTCTTTATATATATATATGTTCATTTATGACATCTAGCACCCGTACACTTTGGTATGACCAATACACCAGGGGCTTAAGTACCCCACAATATGGTGTGAGAAGTCCGACCACTTTCACAAGTGAGGCACCCCGAACTTATAGCATTATATGCATCAGCTCTGAATCATGTCTTGGGTCAATAGTTGGGTTTGCCCGGCTCCCATGTTTTGGTACCTTATGTTCTGCTATATCGGCTAAGGTAGCACTGGGAGAACTACTGCGATTGTGCCCCGGTTCTGCTGGGCTAAGAACCTCAATAGAGAAAGCTAAAACTAACTGTCATGATAAGGCGAGAGACTGGTCGCTGTTCGAGAGGTTTTCGAGTCCTTAAAGACTTATGTCGCTTAGAGCAAGGAGGCGGCCCTGTCCGGCTTAAGGCGTGTATCGCGCCCCAAATTCGACCTTCCAAATACTAGGGGCTTCGCCGAAATTTAAAATTATAGAATTCTATGGCTAAGTGAGAGTGATAACGCAATATAGTCCGATTGCCTTGTTCATTGTGCTGAGCACCTCCCTCGAAGGACCCAACAATGGGAACAAGAGTGCTCAGGTTTATCCCGAACACCCCAGCGCTCGTGGCGTGGGGGCAGAAGCCGACGACTAGCCATCTCTCAGATTTGATAAACAGCCAAACAGAAGGTAATATTTTAAATTCAAACAAGCGTTGCATAGCACATATGAACAAGTTTTCATAACTACAGGATTACACGAGCAAGTTTACTCAAATATTATATCTTTCATACACTCGTCCGCTACGAGACGAGCACCCTTCAGGACACCCTCATAGTACATCTCGGGGTGGCGATGCTCCTTGCCCTGCGGCGGCCCTTCCTTGATCAGCTTCACGACGTCTAGCTTGGCCCATTGCACCTTCACACGGGCGAAAGCCCGGCGTGCACCTTCGATGCAGATCGACCGCTTGACGACTTCCAGCCGTGGGCAGGCATCCACAAGCCGCCTCACCAGGCTGAAGTAGCTGTTCGGAAGGGCGTCACCAGGCCACAGCCGGACTATAAAGCCCTTCATGGCCTGTTCGACCGCCTTGTGTAGCTCGACCAGCTGCTTTAGCTGGTCGCTCATAGGCACCGGGTGTTCGGTCCCAGTATATTGGGCCTAGAAAAACTTCTCCGTTGAGCTTCCCTCCTCGGCCTGGTAAAACATTGCGGCATCCAACACGCTGCGGGGCAAATCTGCGAATGCTCCTGGAGAGCTCCGGATTCGGGTAAGTAACAAGTAATTTACTTTCACATGCTTGCTCTGCATAAAGAATGCCTTACCCGCCGCTATTTTTTTCATCGCCTCAATCTCATGGAGGGCTTTTTGGGCTTCAACCTTGGCATTTTTCGCGCTTTTGAGGGCCGCGGCAAGCTCGGACTCTCGCGTCTTCGAGTCACGCTCCAACGCCTCATGCTTCCACACGAGAGCTTGGAGCTCTTGCTGCACCTCGCCCACCCGTGCCTCCTGCCTTTCCCGCTCGGTGCGCTCCTTGGCCGCTCTGCCTTCGGCCTCGGATAGCTCTTGCTTCAGGGTCGCCACCTCGGTCGTGGCCCCTGGCAAATTTACGATGATCCTGTCATTTTGCAATCGCGTCTTCTTTTATATATACATATCTATAGACAGGGTATTACTTACCCTTGTTCTCCTCGAGCTGCCTCTTGGAAAGGTCGAGCTCTTTCTTGGACCCCTCGAGGTCCTGCTTCAATACGGCAACCTCCGCAGTCTGTGCGGCAGAGGCCAGCAGCGAAGCCTGCATACGCATATAGACATACTTATGTTAGACTCCTGCGATGTTGTTTGATCCTCTATTCGGCTTTTCTTTTTGAACACCGAACAGAGCATTAGGGGCTACTATCTATGCGGTAATATTTTTCCTATATTTCAAAAACTTACCTCAAAGCCTGTTAGAAGGCTGGCACAGGCTTCAGTCAATCCGCTCTTGGCGGACTGAACCTTCTGGACCACCGCACTCATAATAGTGTGGTGCTCTTCGTCGATGGAAGCGCTGCGAAGCGCTCCCAACAGATTGTCCGGTGCCTCTAGTTAGACAGAGGTCACCGGCACAGGCGTCTTGCCCCTTTTGGAAGGAGGCCGCCTGCCTGAGTCCGAAACCATTGGAGGTTCCGGCGCGGTGTTCGGCTGATGGCCGAACTCGGAGCCCTCGGGAGCCTTGCTCCCTCTGCTCCCGGAGTCCGGAAGGTCGCCTTGAGGCGCCTCCGGGACTGTCTCCCCTCAACCCGGTGTCTCTTGAGACAATACCTCGGCGTTGTCTATAGGGCAAGGGGAGGTGGCGGTCGGAAGTGGATCGCTATCCATATCCGACGAGCCCAGGGAGCCGTCCGACGATATGTCGATACGGGCTCGTGGCGGTCTGCATAATCATAATTCAGTGTTAGGAGAAGCAGTGCAACAAAGGAATGCTATGAGTTACTCTGGTATCTGAATACTTACGACTTCGCCAGGGGCTTGGACCTGAGCAGCCACTCGTCTTCGCCTTCGGCGGTGGTGGTGGAGTAGTCCGGAAGGAGAGTCCTTCCCTTCTTGGACCCTTCGCCCCCCAGTAGGGGCGGCCTTCCTTTTCTTGTCTCCCCCAACTGGAGGGGGAACATCTTCATCTTCCTCCTCGTCTTTGGGGGAAGAGTGCATCGGGAGTTATCGGATGATAAGTCCGGTAAACCCTGGCGTCAGGAACTCTTTCGGGTTCCGTTGGCCTTCTTGGTCTTCTCCGGCACCTTGTAAGGAGCCGGAGTCAGCATCTCCGTCAGGAGAGCGTCCGCAGTGTCTTCGGGCAGAGGGGCCAGACAGTTAATCTGCCCCGACGTCTCCACCCAGTCCTGTCAAAGGCATGGAGCTCAGACCCCACACATGGTTAAGCTGGGGGAAATAAATATTCTACCGGATGTATAGAACTCACCGAATGCGCTTGGCGCTTCGCGCTTAGCCCGCGGTCCTTGGTGAGGGAGGGAGGTACCTCGGCGCCCTTGAACAGCACCTTCCAGATGTCCTTGTGCGTCCTGTCGAAGAGCTCACTCAGAGTCTGGTGCTGGGCCGGGTCGAACTCCCACAAGTTGAAGTCCCGTTGTTGGCACGGGAGGATCCGGCGGATGAGCATGACCTGGACTATGTTGACAAGCTTGAGCTTCTTGCTTGTCATGTTCATGATACATTTCTGGAGTCCGTCCAGCTCCATCGATGAACCCCACGACAAGCCCTTCTCTTTCCAGGAAGTGAGCCGTGTAGGGAATCTGGATCGAAACTCGGGGGCGGCCACCCATTTGGTGTCACGCGGCTCGGTGATGTAGAACCACGCCGATTGCCACCCCTTTATGGTCTCCACGAAGGAGCCTTCGAGCCATATAACATTGGGCATCTTGCCCACCATGGCTCTGCCGCATTCTGCTTGTTGGCTGCCCACGACCTTCGGCTTGATATTGGAGGTCTTTAGCCATAGTCCGAAGTGGGGGCGGATGCGGAGGAAAGCCTCACAGACGACGATGAACGCCGAAATATTGAGGATGAAGTTCGGGGCCAGATCATGGAAGTCCAGACCATAGTAGAACATGAGACCACGGATGAATGGATGAAGGGGAAACCCCAGTCCGCGGAGGAAGTGGTGGAGGAAAACTACCCTCTCATGAGGTTCCGGGGTAGGGACGATCTGCCCCGCAGCGGGCAGCCGATGCGCGATATTCACGGCTAAGTATCCGGCTCCGCGCAGCTTCTTGATGTGTCCCTCCGTAACGGAGGAAGCCATGCATTTGCCTCCCGCTCCGGACATGATTGGAGAAGGTTGAGGGGAAGGATGTGGACTTGGGCGTCGGAGCTCGAGTGTGCGAAAATGGACGAGCAAAGGAGGAAGAAGGCGTGGATGAAAAGGTGAATCCTTGTCCCTTTATATGGGTGGCCGAAACTATGCGCCTCCACTAGCCTGGTAAAACTCACTTATCCCCCAAGCGTCGTAATCAATAGCGCGGTTGGGTTACCCATGCCCGTATTGATGAGAATCCTGTAATAAGGGGAACACGATCTCTGCTTTGACAAGACGTGTCAAGAAACTGCCTCGCGTTGTGTGCGGGGCTAGTTAAAGGAAACAGTTCAAATAATTACCGGGCCATGGCATAATGTCATGTTGCCAAAACGTGTTAGCAGATTAGATTTGTGGAAATATTATTCTCTCTACAGTGGTATGTGGAACTTATTTTGCAGGGTCGGACACTATCCTTGTATTCAAATTCTTCCGTGATGTATTCGGAGGAGGAACCCGCCTTGCAATGCCGAAGACAATACTGTGCGCCGGACTCATCGTCATTGAAGCTTTGGTTCAGGGGCTACTGAGGGAGTCCTGGATTAGGGGGTCTCCGGACAGCCGGATTATATCCTTTGGCCGGACTGTTGGACTATGAAGATACAAGATTGAAGACTTCGTCTCGTGTCCGGATGGGACTCTACTTGGCGTGGAAGGCAAGCTAGGCAATATGGATATGGATATCTCCTCCTTTGTAAATGACCTTGTGTAACCCTAACCCTCTCTGGTGTCTATATAAACCGGAGGGTTTTAGTCCGTAGGACAACATACAATCAGACCATAGGCTAGCTTCTAGGGTTTGGCCTCTCCGATCTCATGGTAGATCAACTCTTGTAATACCCATATAATCAAGAATAAATCAAGCAGAACGTAGGGTTTTACCTCCATCAAGAGGGCCCGAACCTGGGTAAAACATCATGTCCCCTGCCTCCTGTTACCATCCGCCTTAGACGCACAGTTGGGGACCCCCTACCCGAGATCCGCTGGTTTTGACACAGACACTCGCTCTATTGCTATGCCGCGATACCTACCACTTGCTTTATCATGCCTCCCATATTGCCATGTCAAGCCTCTAACCCACCTTTCCTAGCAAACCATTGTTTGGCTATGTTACCGCTTTGCTCAGCCCCTCTTATAGCGTTGATAGTTGCAGGTGAAGATGAAGTTTGTTCCATGTTTGGAACATGGATATTGTTGGGATATCACAATATCTCTTATTTAATTAATGCATCTATATACTTGGTAAAGGGTGGAAGGCTCGGCCTTATGCCTGGTGTTTTGTTCCACTCTTGCCGCCCTAGTTTCCGTCATACCGGTGTTATGTTCCTTGATTTTGCGTTCCTTACGCGGTTGGGTGTTATGGGAACCCCTTGACAGTTCGCTTTGAATAAAACTCCTCCAGCAAGGCCCAACCTTGGTTTTACCATTTACCTCACCACCACCTACTTTTCCGTTGGGAGTTGCACTCCCGAGGGTCATCTTTATTTTAACCCCCCCGGGCCAGTGCTCCTCTGAGTGTTGGTCTGAAATGGGCAGCGTGCGGGGCCACCTCGGGGCAACTCGAGGGTTGGTTTTACTCGTAGCTTGACCTATCCGGTGTGCCCTGAGAACGAGATATGTGCGACTCCTATCGGGATTTGTCGGCACATCGGGCGGCTTTGCTGGTCTTGTTTTACCATTGTCGAAATGTCTTGTAACCGGGATTCCGAGTCTAATTGGGTCTTCCTGGGAGAAGGAATATCCTTCGTTGACCATGAGAGCTTGTGATGGGCTAAGTTGGGACACCCCTGCAGGGTTTTGAACTTTCGAAAGCCGTGCCCACAGTTATGGGCAGATGGGAATTTGTTAATGTCCGGTTGTAGAAAACTTGAAACTTAACTTAATTAAAATGTATCAACCGCGTGTGTAGCCGTGATGGTCTCTTTTCGGTGGAGTTCGGGAAGAGAACACAGTTTCGTGTTATGCTTGAACATAAGTAGTTTCAGGATCACTTCTTGATCATTCTAGCTTCTTGACCGAGCTTTGCTTCTCTTCTTTCTCTCATTTGCGTAAGTTAGCCACCATATATGCTAGTGTTTGCTGCAGCTCCACCTCACTACCTTTTCCTACCCATAAGCTTAAATAGTCTTGATCTCGCGGGTGTGAGATTGATGAGTCCTCGTGGCTCACAGATACTTCCAAACAGTTGCAGGTGCCGATGATACCAGTGCAGGTGACACAACTGAGCTCAAGTGGGAGCTCGATGAAGATCGTGTTCGTTGTGTTTTTTTGTTTCCTTTCGATCAGAAGTGGAGCCCAGTTAGGGCGATCGGGGATCTAGCATTAGGGGTTGTCTTCTTTTATTTTGGTTCCGTAGTCGGACCTTGATTGTATTCTGGATGATGTATGTTTAACTTGTATTTGTGTGAAGTGGCGATTGTAAGCCAACTCTTTATCCCTTTCTTATTCAGTACATGGGATTGTATGAAGATTACCCCTCTTGCGACAAACCTACAATGCGGCTATGCCTCTAAGTCGTGCGCCGACACGTGGGAGATATAGCCGCATTTTGGGTGTTGCATGAAACCTAGCTTGACGATAATTCCCATGTGTCCTCGGGAGCGCTTTTCTCTATATAAGAGTTTGTCCAGGCTTGTCCTTTTCTACAAAAAGGATTGGGCCACCTTGCTGCACTTTATTTACTTTTGTTACTTGTTGCTCGTTACCAATTATCTTATCACAAAACTATTTGTTACCTATAATTTCAGTGCTTGCAGAGAATACCTTGCTGAAAACCGCTTATCATTTCCTTTTGCTCCTCATTGGGTTCGGCACTCTTACTTATCGAAAGGACTACGATAGATCCCCTATACTTGTGGGTCATCAACATCCATCGTAACGGAACGCGTTAAGCTATTGGGTCTGGTTTTGGATCCGATAACCCGTTAACAGCCCCAACCAATGGGGATTTTCCACATGTAAAATCATCATTGGCTGGAGGAAACACGTGTCGGCTCACCGTTGGGACAGATGTCATCCACTCATTGGACCCAAAGCGCCTATGATATGTCGACACATGGCACGGCCCAACAGAGGCTCATTCCTGTGAAAAGGTCGGCCCGTTTGACTTGGTCAAAAGGTGGCGGGCCGGCCCATGTCAAGCCTGTTAATGGCATGTTCGCATATAGCCCATTTACAGCCCGCTAACCCAGGGCCCGTTTATGGCCTATCCGAATTAGGCCCAGTAGCATCATCTGGGTCGTCCAATATAATTCCAGCCCGTTTTAACTTCCGGCCCATGTATGGCCCATGACGTCTTTCGGCCCATATGAGGCCCTTAGTAACCCTCGGCCCATTAACGACACATGGTGAAACTGGCCCGTAATGAACAGTGTATCACTTTATACCCATTAACAACCCATTATTATGTTGGCCCGTTTCCAGCCCATGTTATCTTTCGGCCTTCTCAGGACCCATTTATTCTTGGGCTCATTTCCAGTATTCATTTACTTACGGCCCGTTACTGTCATTTTTTGCTTGTGGGCCAAATCCAGCCCATGGTTGCAGTCGGCCCGTTTGTGGCCCATTAATACGTTGGGCCGTTTTTATAGCGTCATCAAATACGACCGATTAATGACGGCCCGTTATGGTCGGCCCATGAACGGACGATTTCAACTCTAGCCCATTTACGACCATAATGTGGTCTGTTGTTGGCCCATGTTTGGCCAACCGATCATACGGCCTGGAGAAGGCCCATTGATGATACGGCCCGTAGAAGGCCCATTGTGTCTACGGCCCATATAAGGCCCATTGTTTCTACGCCCCGTAGAAGGCCCATTGTTTCTACGGCCCGTAGGAGCCCTATGTTAACTACAGTAAATATGTAGCCCATGGTTATTGTGGCCTAGTTTTAAAAATATAGGTTATTGTGGCCACTAGCAAGCCACGGAAAAAGAACTGCACTGACTACAAGAAAACAAATAAACAAGACAATAAGGAAATAAATTAGCAAGCAACTTACGCTAGGCTATCACGACTATTACACATATTACATCCACTGGGCATCAAAGTTCACCACCAGTGCAAATATAGGGAACAAAGCAGCATATAAACGCCGCAGCAAAACAAGTCCAGAATTGAAACCACTTCAGAAGAGCTCAAGAAACAATATCCTGGGTACCCATAATGCTGGCAAGATGCTTAGCAAGCTTATTAACTTTCTCTTGTTTGGCGCTTCAATCCTCTAGCACTTGTTGTTGCACCAGAAAGTATGCATCTGAATTCTGCAGAGACTTCCTCAGTCCTTCGGCTTCCTATTGCATAACATCTGATCGATGTCTTTCAACTTGAAGTTGAGACTCAAGAAGCCGAACTGATTCAGGCAGCGAGTTCGAAGAGCTGGTGCCAGTAGTAGTAGCCAGTAACTCAAACACTACATCAAGACAGGACTTTGGGGTTGTCTCAGTGTCTTCAATATAGTTTTTATCAGCTTTCTTGGAGACCAACAGGGATGTCTCACTATCTTGAACCTTATCTGCATTACTTCCTTTACCATTGCATAACGGGGTGCTCTTCTCCAATATTTTATCCGCGTTCTAAAAGAGAAACAAACAAACACATCACATGTTTACAATGTAGTATATGAAACTCATTTTGGTAAACAAGTTCAGTAGTAAGGTGGACAGGATAACAACATGAAACAAACATATATCTATGTAGTATGGTCACTGTATGGTCTATATCATTCTAGTTTATGTTGCCAAATCAAGATAGATACGGTTTGAATCATATCTATTTAAGACAAAGCAGCATAGACGGAATATAAGTGTGGGAAACTACACAACAATAACAACACTTGTAATGTGCATGGCATGAGAACATAACTTTTTATTCAATTGAAACTGAATTCAACATAGAGCAAGTTACAACAGCAAACACGTTAAAGAAACATGTTTAAAATATACCTGTTGCGCCATTGGAGTTTCAATTGCATCCTTCAAATTTGAAATTAGTTGGTATGAGTAAATACAGTGATGCAAGAGCAAAGTAGTATGAACCATAGCTACAGAACCTGACCTGAGAACAATTCTTCTTCTGCTTTAAGCATTGACTTGGGGTTCGGAGTGGTGGTCCTCGTGCTTTAGGCACTGCAGTTGCCTTACTAACTACTCGTGTTTGGGTGCTCTCTGGTGGAGACGGTGCTGTGTCAACGGGAACTAGGTTACTATCTGCTGGGGTTGGGGTTAGAAGGGGTGTAGCTGGTTCTCTGTCCAACTGGGTAGGGGTACAATCTGCGTGAGTCTGGGTTATGTGTGGTAGGGCTGGTTCTTGGGCAAGTACAACCATGGTTCTATCTCCATCGACAGGTAGCACAATCTTTTCTGAAGACCGTGTTTTTACTCACACAGATACTGCCATCACCCCCTCCAATTGAAATGGCTAATAAACAAGAAAAGTAATTGAATGTATAGACATTGTAAGATAGACAGGTGCAATGGATAGTAGGGAAGAAAACAGGGCATGAAATAATTCACACTTATGTGGTCTAACCAAACAGAATAGCAGGACATAATTTCACATATATGATGGCTAATTAAACAGGATAGCATGACACAATTTCACATGTATGATGGCTAACTAAACAGGATAGAATGACATACTTCATAATATGATGACTATGTAAACAGGATGACATGATATAACTATACGATGTGTCTATTAAAGTGGTTGGCATGCCATAAATCACAAACATGTCGTCGATGGAAACATGATAGCATGATATAATTCACGGATAGAATGACATAATTCAAAATATGATGACTGTGTAAACAAGATGAGATGATATAACTATATTATGTCTTTAGAAAATGGGTTGGCATGCCATAATTCAGATACATGCTGTCTATGTAAACATCATGGCATGATATAATTCAAATATATGATTTATATACTAAGGAAGTGAGCAGAGGGCAATCACACATATGATGTGTCTACTAAGGAGATGGCATTGAATATCGTGTATATGATGTAAAAACTAAGCATTGCAATACAACATATGCATGATATGAGTAATGTAACCCTGCCAAGTTAGAGCATACACCTCAGGGGGATAATAGGATTGGTCATCTGCCTCTGAATCCTCCTCTGAAGAGCTATCTGTAACCAGCAAGATATCTGCTTCAGCAGGTAGCATTGTCTGCTATGAAGACCTTGTTTTCACTCCAGATTTCTCCATCACCAATTCAAATGGATGATGCACAGGAAAAGCAGTTGAATATACAAACATTGTCAACAAAAGCAATGAGAAATACAAAAAAGGACGACATGATATAATTCACATATATGACACTTGGCTAAACAACATGGCATTACATAATTCACATATATAATGCCTTGCAACAAGATAGCATTGCATAATTCACATATATAATGTCTTGCAACAAGATGGCATTGCATAATTCACATATATGGTAATTAGACACTAAACATGTGGCATTCATACAAAGCATGTCTAAACTAAGCAAATGACATAGCAATGCAAGATACCATACGCACGATATAAGCAACATAACCCTGCCAAGTTAGAGCATGCACCTCGGGGGGGAGGACTGGTCATCTGTCTCTGAATCCTCCTCTAAGGAGCTATCTGTAGCCAGCAAGACATGCACTTCGTCAGATAGCATTGTCTGCTCTGAAGACCTTGTTTCCACTCCAGATTTTTCCATGACCGTGTCGAATGGCTGATGCACAGGAAGAGTAATTGAATGTACTAAAATTGTTGACAAATTTAACATGTAATAAAAAATGATGTCATGATATAATTCACATATAAGATGACTGTCTAACCAGGGTGGCATTGCAAAATTCACATATATGATGCCTAGCTAAACAAGATGGCATTGCATGATTCACATATACGATAAAGAAACTAAACAGATGGCATTGACACAAAGCATGTCTAAACTAAGCAGATGACATTTTTGATGTATACAATAAGCAATGCAAAGCACCATATGCATGATATTAGCAACATCAGCATGCCAAGTTAGAGCGAAGACCTCATGGGGTAAATAGGAGTGGTCTTCTGCTTCTGAATCCCCCTCAGAATAGTTATCTTCCTCTTGATTATGATCCGAAATGGGTGGAGGGGGGCTGCCTTTGCGCCCACCATGGAGCGACGTCTGCATGAAATTTTATTGCCACGCAAGGCTCGTCTCTTTTGCTCTACATGTTTAGTTCCATTGTGTACAATAACTGACATGCATAGGAATAAAACATAGCGAGATTATGTAAGGAGTGCATGCACAAATCTAGAGTGATGGTAGCAAACAGTGGATAGACCCAAAACCAATGATAGCAGGCAGATAATAGCTTTAGTTAAAAAATACAGATAATGGCTCCTTTAATGCTTGTTTGCACCCAACATGAAACTCCTAGTAGACACCCGAGATTAACCAGATAGTAGACAGATAGTACTGATTGCTGCCCCAATATGTACCCCACAACCATTTAAAAACTCAAGTTTCAGCATAAGTTTGGACCTGACTCGGAGTCTAATAGGTGAACACGATGATAAAATAGCATGTCATCATATTAAGCGATGCATAACGTAAGTGAACACAGAAGAGTGCGACCTCTCTTGCGGACCCGTGTAGTCCTCAGAGTCATCTGCTCAGTTGATATGGTAATGCATTTGTCGTGGTTGCCGACGGCAGGGAAGAAGATCTGAGGCGGCGAAATACAGTCTGGAGAGCGAGTCCCTACTGTGGTGAACCCTTCCGTCGTTGGAGCAGTTGAGCTGGGGTGGAACACAACACCACAGGAGCAGGACAAACCACACAAGGTTTTCTTTGACACATATCTGTAACAGAAGTAATTGTGTAACGGCTTGTTTGAATTTGAGGATTTTAACAATGCAGGGATAGGAAATAGACAGGAATAGGATAGGAATGCACGTGCAAAACAAAGAATTTAAAAACATAGGATTTCTGCCAATCTGGGTGTTTGGTTCACAAGAATTAGAAGAACACAAGATGCAAAGAAGCATGGTGAGATTAAGTTAAACCACAAGAAAATGTACGGTTATAATGCTATTATGCTACTATCTCTTAGTCTTGTGCTTCATGAATAGGAATTTGAAAAGGAGGACAAGTGGAATTCCTACGGTTTTTCTTTCAAGGAGACACTAAAGGAACAAATCCTACAATTTTCCTTTGCTCCATTCCTTTGCACCAAATTCATGAAAAGTAGTACCATAGGAAACTTTCCAATTCCTATGTTTTTCATTCACTTTTCCTTTCAAGCACTGGCGATTCTAGTAGGCAGGCTTGAGCAAGGAAAAGCCTACACTAAAAAAATGTTTTTGTGCTACTTCTATTACTTTGGACCCAGGTCACTGCCCTACTAGCTCAGCTCCCAGGGCCATTGACAAATGCACAGCTCAAATGCGTAGAGATAAATAATGATGGCGTTCAAGAGAGTCCATCACGGATAGGTAAGTTGCATGGTACCTCACTGCTTGTCATATAGTAGGATAAAATAATCGTATTTCCCGTTACTCCGTGTGCTTAGTGGACAATATATATAACATGCAGAGTAAAAAAGAGATGCAACAAGTGTACAACCTCTTTGGTGAAGCCATGTCGATCTCAGCGTGATTGGGTTGGCCGGTGAGGATGCTTTGGCTGACTTGGCTGTCGGAGGAGGGGAAGAAGATCTTAGGCGTCTGGAGATGGAGCCCGAGGTACTGCTCCGCTGTGATGGAGGGTTTCGTCGTTGGAGCAGCTCCGGTGAGTTGTATGACACTGAGGCTGAAGCAGGACAAGAGAGACAACATTAACCTGAGTGGAAGTCTAATAGCTTCTCCAATAGATGACGTAAAATACATAACCACAAAGTGCTAGATGTAAAATACATCAGCCGCTCATCTCTGAACTTAACTGTCGAAACTGAATTTAACTGTCGAAACTGAAGTTAACTCTTGAAACTGAATTTTGCTTTCGAAACTGAATTTTGCTATCGAAACTGAATATTACTGTCGAAACTGAACGCACTAGAGGTGAGGCTATAAGTGAGCCGACTGACTTTTTCATCTCTAGTCAGTCGATTTTGCAGCCGTTGGATACGAAATCAAGGGCATGCAGTTCATCTTCAACCTCCACCCCCCTGAGCCGCCAGCCACCACCGGCCAAACAGCCGCCCACGGCCGGTGGTGCGCCGCCCCGCCCGCCCCGAAAACACTCCCCACCACCGGTCTGCCGCCGCCCCGGACATCCCTCTAGGCCCCACATGCCGAGATTTTTCTCCGGCGATCCCCACGCCACCGCCCCACCACCGCCGGCGACCACCGCCCCCACCCTAAACCCTAAGATAGATAGTGAGGTACCTCTCCGGCGAGCCCCCCTCCTCGCTTCGGTTGGTTCTTCCTTAACTCCGCCCCCCTGAAAATCGACTGACGCAAAAGTCGATTCAGTTGACTAAAGTGTAGATAAATCGGAGTAGCATCGCAAGCAAGAGCAAGAGCGAGAGCAGTAGCACGAGCACGAGCAAGAGCAGACAAGGCAGGGGACCGAGAGCAAGAGCAGAGCAGCAGCGCGAGCGGGAGCTAAAGGAGCAACAACTCCTACTGATGTGGACGTCGCCGCCGAGGGAGCGACGCCATGGAGGAGTGGCCGGTGACGCCGCCGTGGATGGAGCCGCGCCGTGTCGGCTCGGGACCGAGCGCCGACAGCACCGTGAGATCGAATCAAGAAGAAAACATGGTGATTAGTGTACAACCTCTTTGGTGGCGCCGATTAGTACATAGCTTCATCAGAGGAAACGATGACGATGATGCTCTTTCGGTGGTGCAGGTGAAGACGGCGGTGTGGGAATGGAGGTGGCGTGAAAGACGAGGGGAACGTCGGGGAAGCTCCTTGGAGGTGGAGGACGGGGTGGCTGAACCGGTGGGACGACCAGATCAACGACAGATCCTCATCCGGTATGGTGGATGAGGGACGTCGAGGTGTTGTTGTGGACGACGTCATCGGGGAAGAGGCTCCGGCTAGGTGGCGGACGGAGGAGGGTGTGGGGATTCGTGGGTTTTCCCGGCCTCGGTGTATGAATGGGTGGACGGATGGGATGGGAGTGGGGAACCATGGCTTAGGGACGCGCTTGTCCGAAATGTGGGGTAAGTTACGAGAGTAACCCCACCAATTTGAGGCGGTTCTTTCGGTTCAGGGGTATCACGGGCATTTCGCGTGTCGGGATTTCACAGGAGGTGGGAGTTTTCGCGCGCGTTGTAATTTTGGAATAGCAAGGCGCGGGTTGAGATGGAGGGTGTTGTCGAAGCACAACAAGACAAAGACATATCTTAAATATTTCGGGCTAACAAGGCGCGGGTTGAAATTTCTAGACAAGCCTAACATGTACTGTACCAAATCAATTCGCACTACAAATGTCATTCAAAACTTTGAATTCATGTTATGTTCAATTAAAATATTTCGCTACGTGTATAATGCATGCAACCTACTACGCAAATGAATGTTTTAGTGCATTCCAAACGTATATACTACCGCTTCAATATGAACTAAATTTGAATTCGTTTCTCTATTGAATAAGATCTACAATAATGATTGTTGTGAAGTCAAAGCATTTGAATTTGTTTCTCTGTTTTAATAAGATCTACAATCATCATTATTGTCAAGTTAAACCATCATTTGTGTATTATCTTCACAGCACACCACATGATTAGTCTCGAGTTACATATGAACTATGTGTACTATATGAACTCGAACTCAATTTTTTGAATCCGCTTTATGTTGATTTCAAATCATAGTACATTTCAAGCTCTATCTAGATCTTCATAATCTAAACCATGTCTCATATGTATAATGTGTTTATCACATTATGTATGGTGCCCCTTCCCCTACGCCTACAAGTATTTAGATGTGAGTTGCAAACACCACACATTACACAAATTCAAATAAAATGTGAGAATGTTCGATATATAGTATTGTTTAGATTGTTCGATATTTAGTTGTAAGCTGCAAACACCACACATTATCACAAATTCAAATAAAATGTGAGATTGTTCAATGTATAGTATGGTTTAGATTGTTCGACATTTAGCTGTGAGTTGCAAACGCCATACATTATCACATTATGGTATAACATGTGCAAAACCATAACACGCGTATCACCGCTATATTCATGCATGCATATGTTTAAAACACTATGATCTCCTATTCAAATATATGAATCCACTTTCATATCAAATTATGATCTTTGTTAGTCTCTTACACCCACACAATCCTCTAACCTTTGTAGCTACCACTAACTTTCTCTCGTGCATGCACACGCCCTCGCCCTCCCCCTCCCTCAGCAATCTATCCATCGCGCACATTCATTTTTCTTTTCTTTAGGTCGCTCTCCCACAGTCTCCACAACTCGTTTCCGACACACACCGATCGATAAACCTCTCCAGCGATGTCTGCCTAAAACATACACACACACCTTCAATCTCCTCCTTTATGTGTCCTTGCCTCGTGTCTCTCATACGGTCCCACACATGTGTAAACTCTCGCCCCTCTTTTCATCGATCTCACAACCGCACACTCCTCCCCCTATCTAGCTAGTAGCTGGGCCTCTCGCACCACCTCCTAGCTCCATTCTCTTTGTCTATCCGTCTCACCGGGCCTTATTTGCCTCTAACAAATGGACGTACACCGACCGATCTCCCGCTATATATAGCTAGCTAGGTCCTTATAACTCGTTATTCCCCATGCGTCGATCGATCTACCTCATTAGTTACGTCTCTCCCTTCCTCTGACAAAAAACAATTGATCTACCGATCTAGTTAGGTTTGCTTACCAAACACATGGTTCCCCTTCATCATCCATGGATGCATCTCAACAGATCTATCACACACAGGCACACACAGAAACACATCCCCACTCTTATTGATAATATTGCAGTTCCACCCTCAGTCTGTCTAGTAGGCCTCTTCCACCATCTTCGAGAAGCAACTCCATCACCCATCCAGCACTCTACCCCTCTCCCTCCCTCCCTCTCTCCTCTCTCTTTCTCTCCCATCCTATTTCTCGTCCTTCAGTTATGTATGGATGTCGACCGATCTCCCTCAAGACATAGCTGGGTCTCTCCTTCTCAACACATACATGAGTCATTCTACCTCTATAGTTAGGCCTCTGCCTACCCCTCCCCCACCCCCTTTCCCACACACACACCGATACATCGAGCGCTCTAGTCATGTCTCCCTACCACACACAAACTTGACATGTGCCCTCTGACGTTCCAGTAGGTCAGTCGCCCTATATCTTTGACTTGCACACACACACACACAATTTCGATGGCTCTCTTCATCGATCTCGCACCCACCCACTTGATCCTCTCTCCGACTCTATCGATATCTATGACCCCTCCCTCTCTTATTGTGGATCGCCCGACCCTCTATATATGATATGGATAGGCCTCCATTTCACACACATTGCATGCAAAATTTTGTTTGAGATGTCATCGACACATATTCTCACAAATACATTCACGAAATCAACCTTCCCCCCCAAAACAAAAAACACTCACGAACGCACAAGCCATTTGTCTAGGTTTGTATCTCTCACTCACACCCACGTAGGTGGGGGACGTGCACGAAGAGAAGAGGTGCACGCACGGCGCACGTACTCCCATCTCTTTCCGAACCACACCTGCGCGGGTACACGGTGGAGCTCATTTCTGTATGAAAAGGAAGCCCATGTGGTAATTTGACACGTGTACTGGTTTTCCACTAGATGGAGGGAGGATCGTCTACCACGGGTGAACAAACAAATTGCGACTTGACATGATATGTTAAAAAGGAGGCAAACCATGTGGGGCCTACATTAGAGGCAAGGCTCTATACACTGGAGTACTTTTGATGTGTCCCGTCAACTCGTAGAACGAGGAGAAGCTTGCTTAGTATGCCGTCTCCCCCGCCCACGGGCGTGGTGACTCGCAGGATGAGGTGAAGCTCGCTTACTAGTAGTAGTTGTATGCCTTACGCCCGCTCCCTCGCCCACGCACGCGGTGGCTCGCAGGACGAGGAGAAAAATTTACTACTACCTCCGTTTACTCCTCGTCCCTACTACCTTGGTTAGAGAGATTATAATATTGTTTGGAATATATATGTCCTTTAGTAGATTTCAATATGAACTTCTAGTACATATGCCAAACACTGATGTATATAGACGTATTTTAGAGTGTAGATTCACTCATTTTGCTCCGTATGTAGTCCATATTGAGGCCCTGTTTGGTTCACAAGTCCTAGGACTTTTTCTAGTCCCAACTAAAAAGTCCATACTCCTTAAAAAGTCCCTCCAGGTTTGTTTTCAGGGACTAAAGGCTAGTTTGGTTGCATGCCTGGGCCTTATGCCTGGACGAGACCGCTGCCTGGCCTGGGCCTGGGATTTTGCTTTTTTCGGCCTGGGCAGGCATGCCTGGGGAGGGCTTGCTTGGATTGCGACCTGGCCTGGGAACATTAAAAAATATTATAACTCACCGAAATAACCCGCTACCCATTTGTAATCGTGTGCATTAGTATCAGGTAGGCGTTCGCCTGACTCCAGGCGACCGGATGGGGATGTCTGCCAGGCTAATTGCGTTGCCTGGTTCTCCAGGCCAGGCTGGTAGCTTTTTTCCCTGGACAGGAACCAAACAACCTCCAGGCACGTTACCGGCAAGCTCCAGGCCAGGCATCTTGTGACCAGGACATCAACCAAACTGACCTTAAAAAGTCCCTAGTCCCTCCCTAGAGGTTATTGAATGACCATGCTACCCCTAGTATACAGAAAAATAACAACCAAACAACACCATGGGGCGGCGGGGCAATGGGTGCAGGGAGGGGCGTTGTTGTAAAAGTCCCAAAAAAGACTCTCCTTGAGAGTCTTCTTCATTAAGTTCCAAAAAGCAAGTTTTAGTCCCTAGTAGTCCCTCCTGTTTGGTTAAAAAGTCTCTAAGAGGGACTTTTTCTAGTCCCTACACTAAAAAGTCCCTGGAAACAAACAACCACTGCATAAAGTTGAGACACTTATTTTGGAACGGAGGGAGTACATATTTGCTATGATCTGTCAATCATTGAAATGCAATAGCATGCATGTTAGTCCCCTTTCTATTTGATGAATTGTTGCAACGAGCAACCTTGGACGCAAGATACATGTAACAGAAGCTGGAAGCTTCATAACATTGTACTATCTCGCTGATAAATTACAGTACATACTATACTAGTACTTCCTCCATTCCTAAATATAAGTCTTTGTAGAGATTTCACCATGAACCACATACAGATGTATATATATGCATTTTAAGTGTAGATTCTGTTGGAAATATGAGCAATTTACCAAATGATTTTATTAACAGAAATACTAGATAAGGCATGACTAATATAGTAGAGATAAAACAAGTCATGCGTTCTGACAGAGAGAAGGTAAAAAGCTTCTGCATATATGAACTGTAACCTATCATATCTATAGCAGACAGTAGAACTAGTTGCATATATGAGGTAGAACCTAACATATTTAGGGCAAGAACTAGTACGAGAAAACTGTGGCAGGATATCTAACAGAAAGAAGAACACATACGGGACAGCAGCAGCAGTAGCACTGGACTTGGGGTCGGTGTCCTCGCTAGCCATGTCGTCGAGGAGGTTGTCAACGTCGGGGAAGAAGTCGTCGTCCGGGAAGTAGTCGTCGGAGTCCGGGGCGTCCGTGACGAAGGAGTCAGTCAGTAGTCGCGCAGAGCGCTCCCCAAAAACCTTATCACCCTTCTCCCGTACAGGACTCAAAGAGGTGCGATTCGGAGGCCTACTGTCCCGACCTGCGGTGCACGCCGCAAGCCGGGATGAGGAAGACAGCAGCAGCTCAGAGATTGGAACCGGTGGCGAGAGGAAGGAGAATTTCTGGTGCACCTCTCTGGGAGGAGCGACCTCCCTTTTATAGGCGCAAGAGAAGGAGGCGAGAGGGCAGCGACGGGAGGCGAAACGAAGAGATGGAGGCGAAGTGAACAGCCAGCAGCCGAAGGGCTGCACCGTTCGCATTCGAACTCCACTTTCGCAAAAATCTTTTCAGCTTCCGTGTGACCTTTCGTATACCCGTAGTGCGTGGCAAAAATTTAGATATCGGCTCGGCTCATTCCCGCAACCCGCGGCGCGGCGCGTCGTGACGAGGCGTGGCGAGGCGGGCGGCGGAGGAGGAGCGCGCGTGGATATCCCTCTTGTTCTCATGCTCGTACAAATGGGGAAAGAACCTCCCTTATAAGGAGGTCCAACTCCCACTCAACTAGCAATGTGGGACTAAACTTTAGTAGTATCCCTTGCCTTGCACAAATGGGCTAAGTGGGCCTCTAGGATTTATTAGGAATTTCTGAAATAGTTATTGGGCTGCCCAAAATAGACTAAATTCTAGCAATCCCCCACCAGATCCAGAGGCACACAGAAATTTGCCTTTGGTTCCAAAACACTGTTTTATATACCGGTACTGCAGTGGAGACTGTTAAGTTGAACTTCCACCTAGAACTCTATGCTACACTAGTAAGCAACTTAAACAGTGGACTGGGCCTTGAACTGCAAGTTTTCTGCGAATCTAGCTTCACATAAAGCCTTGACTGATACGTGGCTACCGTGGGTCTTCCCCGCGGGTGGAGCTTATGCGTCATACTCTGAGACCTTTCATGAGTTTACTAGAGAGAACTCTACTCTCATAGATTGCGGCGTTTAACAATCAGACTCATATAGGTGCGTTCTTCAAAAGATGTTCTGCAGGACAACATCTCTGCTTCAAAGAGCCACTTAGAACACATTAAGATATACATCAACCTGCCATGCAGATTATGAGAGTATTGCATCTTTATGGAGTGGTATTTTAACAGTAAGGGTACTCTCCTCCCAGTTGACCAACAACTTGTCTTCCACATCTAATTCACGGGATCTCCGAACACAAAGAATAGGTTACCACTATGAACAACTCATATTGTGGGTCTCATACCCATCTCCCTCGATGCATTATCTATCACATTACGTGATAGACCCTTAGTAAAAGGATCTGCCAGATTTTTAGACATTTGGATATAATCCAATGCAATAACTCCGAAGTTTCTCATTTTTCTGACAGACTTTAACCTTCTCTGAACGTGTCTTGATGACTTCATGTTATCCTTTGAGCTGCTCACTTTTGTGATCACAGTTTGATTGTCGCAGTTCATAAGAATACCCGATACAGGTTTCTCAACACCGACAAGTCATTCAAGAGCCGACGAAGCCAATCTGCTTCGACCCTAGCTGTATCTAGTGCTGTGAGTTCTGCTTCCATTATTGACATCGTTAAGATGGTCTGCTTGCAAGACTTCCAAGAAACAGCGCCACCTCCATGAGTGAATACATATCCGCTCGTGGCCTTTATCTCATCAGCATCTAAGATCCAGTTTGAGTCACTATACCCTTCAAGCACCTTTGGGTGCCCGGTGTAGTGAATTCCATAATTTGCAGTGCCTTTCAAATAACGCAAAACTCTCTCTAGAGCTTTCCAATGCACATCTCTTGGTTTTGAAACAAACCGACTCAGTTTGCTAACAGCAAAAGAGATGTCAGGTGTTGTAGTACTGGCTAAGTACACAAGCGAGCCAATAATCTGAGAATACTTCAATTGGTCTCTAGCAATTCTTCGATTCTTTCGAAGCAACACACTAGCATCATATGGTGTTGGAGAGGGCTTGCAGTCACTATAGCCAAAGCGACTCAAGATCTTTTCCACATAGTGAGATTGAAGCAATGTAATCCCACCATCATCGTCTCTCAACAACTTGATGTTCAGAATGACATCAGCCACTCCTAAATCCTTCATCTCAAAACAACGAGATAGGAAATTTTTGACCTCCTTAATAACATTCAGATTTGTTCCGAAAATCAGTATGTCATCAACATACAAGCAAAGGATAACTCCCTCGCCCCCACCATGGCGATAGTACACACATTTGTCAGCTTCGTTTACAACAAAGCCTGTAGCTGTTAAAGTTCTTTCAAACTTCGCATGCCACTGTTTGGGTGCTTGCTTGAGTCCATACAAAGACATCAGCAACTTGCACACTTTTCCTTCTTGACCATCTAGTACAAACCCATCTGGTTGTTCCATATAAATTTCCTCGTCCAACTCTCCATTTAGGAAAGCAGTCTTAACATCCATTTGATGAACGAGAAGACCATGTGAGGCAGCTAGTGAAAGTAGAACTCAAATAGTGGTCAGTCGAGCCACATGTGAGTAAGTATCAAAGAAGTCTTCACCTTCCTTTTGGGTATAACCCTTAGCCACGAGCCGAGCCTTGTACTTTTCAATAGTACCATCAGGCCTAAGCTTCTTCTTGAATACCCATTTGCATCCTATAGGTTTGCACCCATAGGGACGATCAGTTATCTCCCAAGTTTCATTCGCTAAGATGGAATCCATCTCGCTACGAACCGCTTCCTTCCAGTAGTCAGCATCTTCAGATGCATAAGCCTCTGAAATAGAACTGGGAGTGTCATCTACGAGATACACAAGAAAATCATCACCAAAGGACTTTGCAGTCCTCTGTCTCTTGCTCCTAGTAGGAACTTCATTGTTTTTCTCCACAGGACTTTCAAAGTGTTCTATCGAAATGGCAGGTTTGGTAATTGTAACTGGTTCCTGACTCGATGAACTAGGCATCTCCTGATTAGATGAGGTAGCCATATCCTTCATGGGAAAGATATCTTCAAAGAAAGTTGCATCATTCGACTCCATGATCGTACCGACATGCATGTCAGGTACCTCCGATTTTACAACCAAGAATCTATAGCCAATGCTATGAAAAGCATATCCCAGGAAAACACAATCCACAGTCTTTGGTCCAAGCTTCCGCTTCTTTGGAATTGGAACATTGACTTTCGCCAAACAACCCCACGTTCACAGATAAGAGAGTTTTAACCTTTTCTTCTCCCATTCCTCGAATGGAGCTATCTCTTTGTTCTTTGTGGGGACTCGGTTCAGGACATGACATGCTGTCAGTATCACCTCCCCCACCATGCCTTGGAGAGACCCGATGTGTCTAACATGGTGTTAACCAAATCAGTTAGAGTACGGTTCTTTCTTTCGGCCACCCCATTTGACTGAGGTGAATAGGGAGGCGTCCTCTCATGGATTATACCATGTTCCGCACAAAAAACATCAAATTCATTGGAAAAATACTCTCCACCATGGTCGGACCTAAGCCTCTTGATTTTTCGATCAAGTTGGTTTTCCACTTCAGCTTTATAGATCTTCAAAAAATTCAAAGCCTCATCCTTAGATTTCAGAAGATACACACGACAGTATCTAGTGGAGTTGTCAATTAACGTCATGAAATATTTCTTTCCACCTTTTGTCAAAACACAATTCATTTCACATAGATCTGAATGTATGAGCTCTAGTGGTGCAAGATTCCTCGTTTCCGCAGTCGTGTGAGACTTACGAGGTTGCTTAGCTTGCACACACACTTGACACTTAGATCCCTTGACAGTGGTGAAACTAGGGATTAAGTTCAACTTTGCTAGTCGCGACATGCAACCAAAGTTAACATGACAAAGACGTGAATGCCACACATTTGATTCACTATTGTTGCAAATATGATTAACAACTTTATTGCAAACGTCTGATAAGGATAAACGAAACAGGCCTCCTAAATCATAGCCTTTACCAACAAAGGTTCCATACTTGGATATTACAAATTTATTCGACTCAAAGACAAGCTTGTAGCCATCTCTACACAGAAGAGATCCGCTAACAAGATTTTTATTGACGGAGGGGACATAATGCACGTTCTTCGGCCGCACGATCTTCCCTGAAGTAAACTTCACATCGACCGTGTCAACACCACGAACATAAGCACTTGAACCGTTGCCCATCAGCACGGTTGAAGTCCCCGCGGTCTGATAAGACAAAAACATGGAAATATCACCGCATACATGCACATTAGCACCCGTGCCAATCAACCAGTCAGGAGAATGACATACTGAAAGAATAGTGGGAAATATACCATACCCAGCATCCTTCATGTCAGTGTCTCCAATGACAACATTAGCGGTCTTGCCGCCTTTCCCAGGATGACGCTTGTCATAGCGATTAGGGCAACTAGGAGCCCAATGATCAGAATCCCCACACACATGACAAGCACCTTTCTTCTTGTCATTCTTCTTCTTGAAGTTCGTGTGTTGCACAGCCTTGTTCTTCCCATCAAACTTTGCTTTACCATCAAACTTGCCCTTGTTCTTGAACTTGTGGGGCTGGAAGTTCTGCTTCTGTACCACATTGGCACTAGATCCTCCCTCAATGCCTCGAGCACGTGTGTCCTTTGCTCTCACTTTTTCTTCCACATCAAGAGTGCCAATGAGATCTGGGACGGAAAACTCCTGCCTCTTATGCTTCAGCAAGGTAGCAAAGTTCCTCCATGAAGGAGGAAGCTTAGTGATGATACCTCCAGCAACAAACTTGTCCGATAGCGTACAACTGAAGTGCTCAAGTTCTCTAGCAAATGATTGTATCTCATGAGCTTGCTCAACCATAGAGCGCTCTTCAGTCATCCTGTAATCATAGAATTGCTCCATGATGTATAGCTCAGTGCCAGCATCCGAGACCCCAAACTTGGCCTCGAGTGCATCCCACATATCTTTTCCATTATCAATTGACGCATAAGCATCAACTATGTTCTCACCAAGAACACTCAAGAGAGCAGCCTTAAACAGAGTATCCATTTTCTGAAAAGCTTGTGCTTGTTGAGCATCAAGCTCTCCTTCAGGTTTGCCGAGAGTGGCGTCATAGCAACTCATGGTTTGAAACCATAAGACTGCTCTCACGCGCCACCTCTTATAGTGGATACCCTGAAACATAGGAGGTCTCATGGAAGCCGCAAAACCACTCGGGGTAAATTGCCTATAATAAGGTTTTTGGATTGTTGGAAATATGAGCAATTTACCAAATGATTTTATTAACAGAAATACTAGATAAGGCATGACTAATATAGTAGAGATAAAACAAGCCATGCGTTCTAACAGAGAGAAGGTAAAAAGCTTCTGCATATATGAATCGTAACCTATCATATCTATAGTAGACAGTAGAACTAGTTGCATATATGAGGTAGAACCTAACATATTTAGGGCAAGAACTAGTACGAGAAACTGTGGCAGGATATCTAACAGAAAGAAGAACACATACGGGATAGCAGCAGCAGTAGCACTGGACTTGGGGTCGGTGTCCTCGCCAGCCATGTCGTCGAGGAGGTTGTCGACGTCGGGGAAGAAGTCGTCGTCCGGGAAGTAGTCGTCGGAGTCTGGGGCGTCCATGATGAAGGAGTCAGTCAGTAGTCGCGCAGAGCGCTCCCCAAAAACCTTATCACCCTTCTCCCATACAGGACTCAAAGAGGTGCAGTTTTGGAGGCCTACTGTCCCGACCTGCGGTGCACACCGCAAGCCGGGATGAGGAATACAGCAGCAGCTCAGAGATTGGAACCAGCAGCGAGAGGAAGGAGAAGTTCTGGTGCACCTCTCTGGGAGGAGCGACCTCCCTTTTATAGGCGCAAGAGAAGGAGGCGAGAGGGCAGCAACGGGAGGCGAAATGAAGAGACGGAGGCGAAGCGAACAGCCAGCAGCCGAAGGGCTGCACCGTTCGCATTCAAACTCCACTTTCGCAAAAATCTTTTCAGCTTTCGTGTGACCTTTCGTATACCCGTAGTGCATGGCAAAAATTTAGATATCGGCTCAGCTCATTCCCGCAACCCGCGGCGCGGCGCGGCGCGGCGTGACGAGGCGTGGCGAGGCGGGCGGCGGAGGAGGAGCGCGCGTGGATATCCCTCTTGTTCTCATGCTTGTACAAGTGGGGAAAGAACCTCCCTTATAAGGAGGTCCAACTCCCACTCAACTAGAAATGTGGGACTAAACTTTAGTAGTATCCCTTGCCTTGCACAAATGGGCTAAGTGGGCCTCTAGGATTTATTAGGAATTTCTGATATAGTTATTGGGCTTCCCAAAATAGACTAAATTCCAGCAGATTCATTCATTTTGTTCCGTATGTAGTCCACCTAATGGAATCTCTACTAAGACTTATATTTAGGAACGGAGGGAGTACTATGTAAAGAGTTAGGTGTCGCACGGTGTCCAGAAAATATGGTGATAGTGTGAGGTGGGCCATGTAATCACTGAGCCTGCGAGTTTTCACTGCTCTTGCACTCCTCCGCCGTAAGGATGGAGAAAATTGTAATCTAGTAGTACCTCCTTTCGACGAAAGCATGGGACATCCAGCAGTCCTACCACCTTAGTAATAATGACCAATGAGCCGTCAAATCACATAGACCCAGCAGTAAGTTGGACGAACGAAGCAACCATCACTCTTGAATCCGCTTCTCCCTTCAACGCAGGTGCCAGTGAGAGGTCGCGTATGCTCTGCCCGGGCATGAATGCAGCACCGATTATGTGGAGCGGCGCTGACTGTTTCGAGCGGGAAGCACGCGTGGGCGATGGAGGGGCTTTGGGTGGGCCAGGCTGGTCAGGAGTGGGCGTGGCAGCTATCCACCTGTCCCTACCGGACGCCCGGAAACGAGAGGATGCACCAACTATCGCGGCTAAAATCGTACACTACACACCATCTCTCTGTAGGAGTAGGTCGATTTGTCGCTCTCTCTAACACACACATGCTATTAAACACACACACACACATGCACACGCACACACATGTTCATAGAATAGGAAAATCGTGCGAGTGCGAAGCCACAGGAAGTGAGATACAAATGGAGTACGTACAAGAAGTGAAGAGGTGACGAATATTCCATCAAACCTGGACTGAGGATTAGTACTCCCTCCGTCTAGGTGTTAAGTCATCTTACGGAAATCAGATATTCCCAAAATGTTCAGGCGTCGTCCATTAACTTCGCATCTCAATCCCCTCCTAGCCTCGTTGCTAGCGAGCGTTGTTACTTAGGGAGCATTTGGATCCTTAGCAATAACAGCTTATAGCATAGCCGGGCAAGGTTAGGCATTTGGAACTGTTAAAATATTTTAGCTTTTGTGGGCCAGCTAGCTTGGGTGGGCTAGAAAAACCTTGCTAGCTCAGGAGAGCCATATCGGCTCGCTTCCGATGGCAAACTTCACGTAGTAGTAACATAGACTAGTAACATATGCATGTTACTAGTCCAAGTTACTCCACTATGACTAGGCTAAGCAATGTAACCAAATGCTCCTTACTCTGCCTTGTTATCTCCCCCGGAAACCCAATGCATGGAGCGCAACTACACGTTGATCAATCAAGAAATCAAAGTCGGCTTGCATGCGAGTTAATACGTGGCCCTGCATGGTAGCTAAAACGGTATCTCTTAGTTGTTTGGATTAATTGTTGCGTTTAGAGACAGAAATCAGGGCTTTGATTGGAGGAATGACCGGTCAAGTTTCTCCTTCTCCTCCAATCTGCTTGCACCTTGGTCCCGCTGCACCTTCTAACGCGACTTATTACACCTAGATGAAGGGAGTCGTACGAGATACGGTCGCACACTGACTTAGGTCGAATACAAGTGCCCAAAATTGTGTGCATGTTATAATAAGGATTCACTTAAAATAGTACGTGAGTGAACAAAGGGATCAATTGGACAGTGTTCCCGAGCAGTAGAGAGATGTAAGAGGTAAGATACACTGCTGGTGCTTTTAATTTTTCTTATTAATTTGTTTGTTTCACCCTCTGACTGGTGGGACCCAACGTACTACATGGAGAGAGGTAAGGTGACTAAGGCTGCATTATTTCTGCACCACTGTGGATAGTCTTACCACCAAAGCCACATGACATGATTATGATTTAAATCCCAATGACTCCCACACACAAAAAACACGGCATGCTTGTCACATGAATGCAGGAATGTATAAAAGGTTATTTTCCTCTCGTTGAACATAACGGGAGGGTTGTGTAGCTGGTTAGCCTGTTCTCTCATCAAACTTGAGGTCTCAGGTTCGATAACTACACTTGAGCATAATTCGTGCCAAGAGGATTCTTTGACTGCTCAAGATGGATGGATACGGAGCTATACGATCAGCTGCAGCCTCGGCGCTTGTTTCTAGGGTTTGCACTCTTCACACTCTCTCGAGTATATATATACATGCTGGAGCCTCAGCGCTTGTAGTTGCTCTCTTCACACTCTCTCACCCTCTCCAGATCTAAACAAGACTTCGTTGGCCCCTCTCTCTCTCCCCTCACTGCTGGTCTGCTTGTAGTTGCTCTCTTCACACTCTCTCACCCTCTCCAGATCTAAACAAGACTTCGTTGGCCTCTCTCTCCCCTCACTGCTGGTCAAAGAGCCGGCAAGATTCGTCCGCCGGGAAGGCAAGGAGGCTTAACGCTGTCGCTGTCAGCAAGGGAGGGAATCCACTACCAGCGCAGCTGTCCACTTTCACCCAGCGGCGGCGCGGGAGGGCCTCCGACCCCTTCTTCTTCGCCACCATACATAGTGTGGGCTGAACGGCCTCCGGTCGCCCACCGAACCACACCCCAAGAACCTTAAGGTATAATTTACTTATTCCACATGCATTGATGTAGCTGCATGTGGGCTTTTTCCGCTTCTGCACTCGAATCTAGGTGTTGGATCAAACATGAAAGTAGTGGGGAAAGTTGTATACCATGAATCTAGGTCGTGGTTCAAAGAGGAAAGGAACAGGGGAAAGTAGTGGGAAAAGTTGTATAGCATGAATCTAGGACGTGGTTCAAAAAGGAAAGGAAGGGGGAAAGTAGTGGGGAAAGTTGTATCGCATGAATCTAAGACATGGTTCAAAGAGGAAAGGAATGGGGGAAAGTAGTGGGGAAAGTTGTATAGCATAAATCTAGGACGTGGTTCAAAGAGGAAAGGAAGGGGGAAAGTACTAGTACAGACCGGCTATCCAGCACCTACGTTGGTCGAAAAGGGAAAACAATGGCAAACGCAGTACGCACATCTGTAACAAATTGATCTTTTATTTTGGGGGACAAGGCTGTAGAGTTTGAGCAGGACTAGATTTGCTGTGCTCACATAGGGAAAGGTGTTTAAAGATAACAAAACTGGGACCAACACAAATATGCTCCTTGGTTGTTTGTTCTTTGTTGCAACAGACTGTGCATCACCCCAGTACATCGGTAAATGCACATGGTGCTGGTGCGTCCACTGTCCCGTGCAACACTTTAGCTGTTGTTAATCTAAGGCCCTGTTTGGTTAAAAACTCCCTAGTCCCTACCTGCTTGGTTCCAGGGACTAAACATGGAGTAGAGGTTATTAAATGACATGCTAAAATACCATGTTACCCCTAGTAATGAACTAATAGAGACAAGGTGCGATGCATGGCAGGGTCTTTGTTCTTTAGTCCTAAATGCCCACTTTTAGTCCCTAAAAGTCCCTCATGTTTGATTTAGATGGGACTGACACGGAGTTTTTTTAGTCCCTCCACCAAAATGTCCCTGTAAACAAACAAGCTCTAATAATGCCGCTAGAAAATTGATGCAATGCTATAGTTAAAAGCAAATTACATGTTTAACGAATTTTATTATTAATTTAATCTCTCTGTTAATATTAATCAATGCCACAGTTTGAGAAATGCTACTGTCTTGCTTTCTTTCCCATTTAGATAAGGTAGATGCTTCTTTTTGTTGGCTTCTGTGTCATCCACCGTTATTGACCACTAGTTGTTTCCATTGCACCTCTGTGTAAATAGGGTTATCTACTTCACCTCGTTGCCATTGTGACCTTTTGTTGCACTGCACAAAAGACTTTTGTTTTAAGAGTGTTTTGTGCAGTTCAACCAAAATGTCACACCGACAACATTGCTTGATTGCTTGATTTTAGTGGAACTGCGCAAGAGGAGATCTTACTTCCTATTTGTGTTGGCAAATTTGGTTCAGATCTTCTTCTTGTGAGTTGTTTGAATTCCATGTCATGAGAGGTCAGTACTAGCCTTCTTTCACGTGATTCTGCAGTGTGCTTTCATATGTTGTGCTACTTGTACGATAATATTGCTTGATTTTAGTGAACTTGACAAATGGAGACAAGACTTCTGATCTGTATGTGCACCGTAATATCCCATTGAGGTAAGATAAGGATAGTTCACAATTGTTGGCCTGTATTTTGCCACTTTCATCAGAAAATTAATGTCATTGTTTAGTGCTATACTCGTGCAACCTAATTGACATGCCAAATCTTACATTGAAGGTGAAGCTTGTTTGTTATTGAACCAAGTGATGAAGGGGAAGAACAAGCGGAAGAAAAACAAAAATCAACTCCCGGTGCTGTAATGAAGCACTGGAACTATGGTGACACAAGTAATGATATAGTTTTGCATCTTAATTTATTGCTATGGCTGGAACGAGCAATTGTTTTGCCACTGATTTGATGCCACTCTTAATGTAATACGTAATTATCTCTACTTGTGCAAACAGGGATCTTCTTTGAAGATACCATATATTTTAGTGGAACTGCACAAGAAGATGTTGGAAACATTAAACTAATCGAGGAGTATATAGTAAGCATGGCCACCATAGTAGATAGCAACAGATGGTTCCGAAGAAATGCTTCATCAGTATGCTCTACACAATAAGCCTCCTAACAAAGGTTGGTACTCGCCCACTGATTTCATCCATATGATCGAGCTTTGTCATCTATATTGGTGTTGTGCTACTGTTTAGATATTGTCATCAAAAGTGGTATTGTCCTTGAGAAGTGCTTCATCTGTGTTGTTTTAAATATTTCCTTCCCTTTTCTTCGAGAAAACAGGGATGCTAGCATTTACTTGTCCTCTTGTCTTTGCACAATAGGATCATCCTCTGAAGAAGAAGAATATGGAGTACGTGAAGTGACTACTTCCGATTATGCCAGGATGAAGAAGCCCTGTCTATCTTCTCATTAGAAGGAGCAGTTGAAGGATGGTTACATTACCCCCCACAAGACCAAACTAACTTTAGATCAGAAGGACTAACAAATCTCCATTTTCTTGCTGTGATGCACGAGTACAATGTTGTTCTAGGATTCTTTCCGGTGAGTTCCATTTTTCTAAAAGTGTGCTCTACATGGACCATGTAAGTGTCTGTTTAAACTGTCAATTCATAGTACAGTTTGCTTTATACTAATCACTTTTTTGTATTTGTACAAACAGGGGTGCTCAACTTGATTTCAATGGAAACTGCACAAAATGTTCATGAATACATCGAATCATTCATTTCCACCACAAGAAAGGAGGTGTCGAGCGAATTTGGTTGATTTTGGTGGAACTGCACAAGAAGAACAACTGGTTTATTTAGCACGAGGTGCCATGTCAATGTCTGAACTGATGGAAAACCCTGCCCATTCCACAATCGTAGGCATTTGATATTTTGTCATGGGACAACCTTGTCAAATTTTGCTCATTGATTTTAGCAAGAAGACATGTGTTTGATATTTTCGAATGGGACGCCCTTTGCTGTCAGCAGCATCGATCCATTTTTCTTTATTCTTTAGTTATGAAGTAAATGTTGGCTCTGACATATGAATCACTGAGATGCATAATCATCGATTGTTTTGAATGTTCTCTATGAATTGCCAGGCTTGTGTGTTTGATTGCAATGTACAGGAATGCTAAAAAGCTGCTCAAACTCTTTGTACTCCTTCTGTTCCTTTTTACTTCGCACATTGTGAAAGTGCATACTTTTTTTCTATAAGATTGGTCAAAGTAGAGATACTTTGACTGCAGACAAAACTTGTATGCAGACTAGAAAGGACCGGAGGGAGTACATTTGAAACTGCTGTAAACGAGGTGATCACCCTGGGAATAATGCTAGTACGTATTGTTTTGCATGTTCATCCAATGCCAGTGATACGAGAATTCAAACTAATCAAAATAAATTCATTCATACACGATAGGATTTCATATAAACATGCCGGATTTCATTACATTTCATACATTCTTCAACTAAAAAGGGGTGCGTTGGATGTATAATTAATTAACCGAAGCTACCCACCTGTGTCCGGTAGCATACAACTGAAGTGCTCAAGTTCTCTAGCAAATGACTGTATCTCATGAGCTTGCTCAACCATAGAGCGGTCTTCAATCATTCTGTAATCATAGAATTGCTCCATGATGTGCAGCTCAGTGCCAGCAACCGAAGGGTAGCAGCGGTGGCCTTACTTGGACCCGAGCGGCGTCGACCTACCGTGTTCTACTCTTTCTCGTTTTCTATGTGGCGCAGCCTCGTTGGAAGTGGGGCGGGGCCTCAGCGGAGCCGGCGATGTCCTCTGTCTCGTTGCCGGCGGGTGGCACCTCGGTGGAGTGGGGGAAATCCTCCCCCTCGTTGCCGGCAGGGTGGGGCCTCGGCAGAGTCGATGGTGTCCTCTGCCTCGTTGTTGGCGCCGCGGGGCCTCGGCGGAGCCGGCGGTGTCCTCTGCCTTGTTTTTGACGCCGCGGGGCCTCGGTGGAGCAGGGCCTCGTCGACCCCAGCGGAGCGGGGACTCGTCGGAGCCGGCATTGTCCTCTGCCTCATCCTCGGTCTCGCCAAACAGCGCCTCACCCGCTTCATCGCCCTCTTTGTAGGCTTCCGTAGCCTTTGCCACCCGCATGCAGTACCGCCAGCGCTCGAGGCGGCCCTTGCGGGCGGAGCGGTATGAGTCGAGCAGCGCCTCCTGCTCCGCCCGCTCCGCGGCATCTGCTCCTTCGCCTGCAGGTGCTCCTGGAGGAGATGGTGGTTGTAGGCGGTGTCGGCCAGCGCCTCCCGAAACTTCTCCTCACGCTTCTGCCTATGGACACGGGCCTCGCTGATGGTCATGGTGCAATGCACCGGCGAGGATGGCGCGGAGGAGGGGGTTGGCGCCAGATTGTCGACTACCATGTTCTCCATTGGGACGTCGTCATCCTCCGGCTGCCTACCGGCCAGCCAGTCGGCAGCAATGGTTGCCATCTCCTTGTGGTCCGTCGTTCGCCCGCCCAGAAGAGCGCTGGAGCGCGAGAAATCCATGGTGGGTAGTAGTGGTGTGGACAGGAGAAAGGGAACAGATGCGGATGACTGCGGCTATGACCGACGCAACAGTTTATATAGCAATGGTGGGCGGCGGAGGGACGGACGTGTGGCTCCGGAGTAGCCGCCTCAGCAACCGCGTATCATTAATGTGGGTGGCAGAAGGACAGACAGACGACACTTGTGTCGTTTGAAGGCGAAGCAATCACCTGCACCGGGTAGCGGGGCGGGCGGCGCTGACCGTTTCGGGCGGAAAGCACGCGCGGGCGAGGGAGGCGGTCTGGGTGGGCCAGGTCAGTCAGACTCATGCTTGGCACCGGGTCGGTCCAGCAGCCGGACATGCTGGCTCTCCAGCTAGCTCGCCGAGCTGAGCGACGACAATCAGACGATGGATGTAGCTTCCGACCAGGAGCCGGCGCCAGTGTCCAAGCCGGTTCATGTTGTGTTCACCATAGAGCAGGTGCGGCCGCACTTCAACGCCCTAATGGCAGAAGAGCTACCAGCGCAGGAGGACCTGTGCTGCAACCTCTGTCTCCTCAATGAGCACCGGTGAACAAGAGAAGACAATGTCGTCGCGGACATGTGACCCTATGATCCTGGCTTCCCGAATAAGCAGCGGGCGCTGTATCAGACCGTCCGTAGGGCATGCGAGGCCCTCTCGGTCGTCCTTCGAGTTGTTGCACTCGCCGTGGCACCGCCGTCTCGCGTTGTCAACATGGTCAACGGACATGAGGATGAGGAGATGACTTTACTTGGAGAGGATGACAGTGGGGACCCACCAGGGCCATAGCTGCACGTACGTAAGTGCCTCCTTATTAGTATATAAAACTACAATTTTTTTGCTTCCTCCTGGTTTCCTGACATCACGGTCCCACACCATTGTCAACCTATGTAGTCAATAAACGAGAGAATTGCACAAGAAGCGGCCGACAGCTGGGACCAAGCAGCTCGACCAATATTTGTGTTTTTGAGGTGTGAGCACTGCAGAGTTTTTCTTCAGTGATGTTTAACCCAGATATTAATTTTTCTCCTCTGAACAACAACGAAAACATCGCTGCAGGTATTAACTGGGTGGGCTATGGCCCGTCTAGCCCAGGCCAGATATCCAACCCAGATATTAATTGTTTTAGGAATACCCAGGCAAGGTCAAGTTGTTATTCTTCGCCCCGCTGGGCCGCAAATCTTTCCTAGGAGGGATGCATTAGGCTTAACAAGAAAATGGGCTTTAAGAAATAATAAATGGGATATAATTATAAAAACTGGGCAGTAACTATAAAAAATGCACCAAACACGTAATTACTTTATAAAATATTATTTTTGGATATTGAAATTTTTAATTCCATTAATTGTTGCGAGCGCAATGTTTCATTGGTTTTTTATGTAATATAAATTTATATTGAAATTTTATTTAATCTGACTAGAAATTTCAGGATAAAAATATTTCGGTTCCCATCGAAATGTGGGAAATTTTATCGAATTATGTTTTGAATGGTTGGTTGAAATGGGCTGTACTTTTAACAAAATGTAAATGGGTTGTAGTAAATTCCATTAGAATTCAAAAATTGGCTGCACATTCTTACAAATCTCAAATGGGCTATAAGTTCTCTGCCACACACTTGTGGCCTTACTAAGTTGATACGTCCCCTAAAAAAAGAGAGTTGACGCGTATGCAAGGCTTTGTCAACTTATAGTCAACACACAGTTCTAGCAGCAGTGGCTGTTGGATGTCCATCCAACGGATGTCGTGCTTCTTCTTCAATCTCGGATATTCTAGCTTCACCCGCCCAAAAAAATGATTCCTCCCCCTGACATTTGGGGCGCATCTCAGAAGCTGACCTGTGGGCCTACTAAGTTGATGCCTATTGTCGGTGTCCAAACCGGCGGATCTTGGGTAGGGGGTCCCGAACTATGCATCTAAGGCGGATGGTAACATGAGGCAGGGGACACAATGTTTTACCCAGGTTCGGGCCCTCTTGATGGAGGTAAAACCCTACGTCCTGCTTGATTATTCTTGATAATATGAGTAGTACATGAGTTGATCTACCACGAGATCAGAGAGGCTAAACCCTAGAAGCTAGCCTATGGTATGATTATATGTTGTCCTACGGACTAAAACCCTCCGGTTTATATAGACACCGGAGGGGGCTAGGGTTACACAGAGTCGGTTACAAGGAAGGAGATCTGCATATCCGTATTGACAAGCTTGCCTTCCACGCCAAGGAGAGTCCCATCCGGATACGGGATGAAGTCTTCAATCTTGTATCTTCACAGTCCAACAGTCCGGCCAAAGGATATAGTCCAGCTATCCGGATACCCCCTAATCCAGGACTCCCTCAGTAGCCCCTGAACCAGGCTTCAATGACAATGAGTCCGGCACACAGATTGTCTTTGGCATTGCAAGGCGGGTTCCTCCTTCGAATACTTCATAGAAGATTTTGAACACGAGGATCGTGTCTGGCTCTGGAAAACAAGTTCCAGATACCACCGTAGAGAGAATAATATTTCCACAAATCTGATCTGCTGACGTACCCTGTAGCGTGGCATCACACCACAACCAGGTCTTTATTCGAATTGTTTTTCATAACCTATCTCAGCGTGTTTCGCGAGGCGGTTTCCTTGGCACGTCTAGTCGAAGCAGAGATCGTGTCCCCTTATTACGGGATTCCCATCAATAAGAACATGGGTAACCCAACGGCGCCATCAATTACGGTGCTTGGGGGATGAGCAAGTTTTACCAAGCTGGTGGGGGCGCATAGTTTCGTCCGCCCTTATAAAGGGATAAGGTTTCACCTTCTTCTACCCACGCCTTCTTCCTCCTTGCTCATCCATTTTCGCACACTCGAGCTCTAGCGCCCAAGTCCACATCCTTCTCCTCAACTCTCTCCAAACATGTCCGGAGCGGGAGGCAGTGGATGGCCTCCTCCGTCATGGAGGGACACATCAAAAAACTACGTGGAGCCGGATACTTAGCCGCGGATATCGCGCACCGGCTGCCAGCCGCGGGGCAGATCGTCCCTACCCCGGAACCTCACGAAAGGGTGGTTTTCCTCCCCCACTTCGTCCGCGGACTGGGGTTTCCCCTCCATCCATTCGTCCGCGGCCTCATGTTCTATTATGGGCTGGACTTTCATGATATGGCCCCGAATTTCATCCTCAACATCTCGGCGTTCATCTCGTGTGCGAGGCTTTCCTCCGCATCCGGCCCCACTTCGGCCTATGGCTGAAGACCTTCAATATCAAGCCGAAGCTAGTAGGCGGCCAACAAGCGGAATGCGAAAGGGCCATGGTGGGCAACATGCCCAACATTACATGGCTCAAGGGCTCCTTCATGGAGACCATAAAGGGGTGGCAATCGGGGTGGTTCTACATCACCGAGCCGCGTGACACCAACTAGGTGGCGGCCCCCGAGTTTCGATCTGGAATCCCCACGTGGCTCAGTTCCTGGAAGGAGAAGGGCCTGTCTTGGCCTCTTGGGGCTCATCGGTGGAGCTGGACGGACTCCAGAAGTGTATCCGGAACATGACAAGCAAGAAACTTAAGCTTGTCAACATAGTCCAGGTCATGCTCTTCCGCTGGATCCTCCCATGTCAACAATGGGCTTTCAACTTATGGGAGTTCGACCCGGCCCAGCACCAGACTCTGCGCGAGCTCTTTGACATGACGCATAAGGACGTCTGGAAGGTGCTGTTCAAAGGCGCCGAGGTCCCCCCTTCTCTTACCGAGGACCGTGGGTTAAGCGCGAAGCGCCCTGCGAATCCGGTAAGTTCTATACACCGGGTAGGCTATTTATTTCCAATAGCTTAACCATGTGCGGGGTCTAAGCTCCCATGCCTTTGACAGGACTGGGTGGAGACATCGGAGCAGATTAACTGTCCGGCCCCTCTGCCCGAAGACCCTGCAGACGCTCTCCTGACGGAGATGCGGACTCCGGCTCCTTATGAGGTGCTGGAGAAGACCAAGAAGAAGGCCACGGGAACCCGAAAGAGTTCCCGGCGCCAGGTGGTATCGGACACATCGTACGATAACTCCGAGACGCACTCCTCCGTGAAAACGAGGAGAAGGAAGATGAAGATTCACCCCCTCCAGCCGGGGGAGACAAGAAAAGGAAGGCCGCCCCAACCAGGGAGGCCGAAGGGTCCAAGAAGGGAAGGACTCTCCTTCCAGACTGCTCCACCACCGCCGCCGACGGTGAAGACGAGTGGCTGCTCAGGGCCAAGCCCTTGGCGAAGTCGTAAGTATTCGGATACCAGAGTAACTCATAGCATACTTTTGTTGCACTGCTTCTCCTAACGTCGAATATGATTATGCAGTCCGCCCCAAGCCCGTATTGACGTATCCTCGTCGGACGGTTCCTTGGACTCATCGGACATGAGTAGTGATACACTTCCAACCGCCTCCTCTCCTTGCCCTACGGACAATGCCGAGGTATTATCTCAAGGGGCACTGAGCCGGGGGGAGACAGTCCCGGAGGCGCCTCAAGGTGACCTTCCGGACTGCAGGAGCAAAGGGAGCAAGGCTCCCAGGGGCTCCAAGTTCGGCCCTCAGCCGAACACCGCGCCGGAACCTCCAGTGGTTCCGGACTCGGGCAGGCGGCCCCCTTCCAAGAGGGGCAAGCCATCTGTGCCGGTGATCTCTGTCCATCCAGAGGCACCGGACGACCTGCTGGGAGCGCTTCGCGGCGCTTCCATCGACGAAGAGCACCGCACTATCATGAGTGCGGTGATCAAGAAGGTTCAGTCCACCAAGAGCGGACTGACTGAAGCATGTGCCAGCCTTCTAACAGGCTTTGAGGTAAGTATTTAAAATATAGGAAAAATATTACCGCATAGACAGTAGCCCCTGATACTCTATTTGGTGTTCACAAAGAAAAGCCGAATAGAGGATCAAATAATATATGCAGGAGTCTAAAATAAGTATGTCTGTATGTGTATGCAGGCTTCGCTGCTGACCTCTGCCGCACTAACTGCGGAGGTCGCCGCACTGAAGCAGAACCTCGAGCGGTCTGAGAAAGAGCTCGGCCTTGCCAAGAGGCAGCTCGAGGAGAACAAAGGTAAATAATACCTTGTCTATATAAAAAAGAAAATGTGGTTGCAAAATGACAGGATCATCATGAATGTGCTAGGGGCCATGACCAAAGTGGTGACCCTGAAGCAAGCGTTGTCCGAGGCCAAAAACAAAGCGGCCAAGGAGCGCACCGAGTGGGAGAAACAAGAGGCACGGGTGGGCGAGGTGCAGCAAGAGCTCCAGGCTCTCGTGAAGAAACACGAGACTTTGGAGCTTGACTCGAAGACGCGAGAGTCCGAGCTTGCTGCGACCCTCGAGAGCACAAAGCATGCCAAGGCTGAAGCCCAAAAGGCCCTCCAGGAAATTGAGGCGATGAGGAAGATAGCGGCGGGTAAGGCATTCAATATGCAAAGTAAGCATGTGAAAGTAAATTACTTGTTACTTACCCGAGTCCGGAGCTCTCCAGGAGCATTCACAGATTTGCCCCGCAGCGTGTCGGATGCCGCGAAATATTACCAGGCCGAGGAGGAAAGCTCGACGGAGAAGTTGTTCTTGTCTCAGTATACTGGGACCGAACACCCAATGCCTATGAGCGACCAGCTGAAGCAACTGGTCGAGCTGCATAAGGCGGCCGAACAGGCCATGAGGGGCCTTATAGTCCGGATGTGGCCTGGCGACTCCCTTCCCAATAGCTACTTTGGCCTGGTGAGGCGGCTTGTGGATGCCTGCCCCCGGCTGGAAGTCATCAAGCGGTCCGTCTGCATCGAAGGTGCCCGCCGGGCTTTTGCCCGTGCGAAGGTGCACTAGTCCAAGATGGACGCTGAGAAGCTGGTGAAGGAGGGGCCGCCGCAGGGCAAGGAGCATCGCCACCCCGAAATGTATTATGAGGGTGTCCTGAAGGGTGCTCGTCTTGTGGCGGACGAGTGTGCGAAGGATGTAATTTTTGAATGAACTTGCTCGTGTGATGATGTATTATGAAAACTTGTTCATATGTGCTATGCAAAGCTTGTCTGAATTTAAAATATTACCTTCTATGCAGCTGTTTATTAAATCTGAGAGATGGACAATCGTCGGCTTCTGCCCCCATGCCCTGAGTGCTGGGGTGTTCGGGATAAATCTAAGCACTCTTTTTCCCATTGTTGGGTCCTTCGAGGGAGGTGCTCAGCACAACGAACAAGGCAATCAGACTATAATGCTTTACCACTCTCACTTAGCCATAGAAGTCTACAATTTTAAATTTTGGCGAAGCCCCTAGTATTCGGAAGGCTGAATTCGGGGCGCTATACACGCCTTTAAGTCGGACAAAGCTGACTCCTCGCTCTAAGCGGCATAAGTCTTTAGGGACTCAAGACCTCTCGAACAGCGACCAGCTCTCGCCTTATCATGACAGTCAGTTTTAGCTTTCTCTACTGAGGTGCTTGCCTAGATGAACCGGGGCACAATCGCAGTAGTTCTCCCAGTGCTACCTTAGCCGATATAGCCGAACGTAAGGTACCAAAACATGGGAGCCGGGCAAACCCAACTATTGACCCAAGACATGATTCGGAGCTGATGCATATAATGCTATAAGTTCGGGGTGCCGCACTTTTGAAAGTGTTCGGACTTCTCACGCCGTATTATGGGGTACGCTTAAGCCCCTGGCATATTGGCCGTACCAAAGTGTACGGGTGCTGAATGTTGTGAATGAACATATATATATATATATATATATATATATATATATATATATATATATATATATATATAAAGAAGAATAGAGAATGCGGTAATAGTCTAGTGCTATGCATTGTTTATTCAAAAAGGTGCGTCGAAGCAGAATGATACAAGTAGTGCGATAAGCAAAAGTAGGACTATTTGACATGTCCCCTCCAAGGACAACCTGAGGAATGGTATTTGAAGCAAGTATTTCACTCGTTATCAGAGCCCACCTGGGAGTTCCATGGTGCGACGTAGCTTTCTACCTCCTTGGTTGTTGCATTGTGTGTCCGGCAATCGTATTGCCGGACGGGGTTTCCAGAGATTAACATCCTGAAAGAGAGAAAAATAACAAAGCGGGAAGCCCCTAGTGCGGTCGAGCCGCGTCTTGGGGCGTGCCGTAGTCGTGCCCCCCTCCCCACCTGTGCCCATGGTATTTTCAATGCGTAATTATGTACGCGTGGCATGGATTTCGCCGTTTGGTTGGGACTAGGGTGGGGGCCACATTGCTATGCTAGCTCGGAACGTTCCAGGCGGTCTTGTTGCCAATTACTCCGGCCGCGCGTGAAGGTGTCCGGGTCTTTAATCGCCGAACTGGTGGATTGCCTTAAGAGGCTGCTTTGCGCTTCTGCTGCGAAGGCCGCAGTGTGCTCCTCCGTGCGGAGAGAGCGCTCTGTGTTTCCATTGACTGTGATGACCCCCCGAGGTCCTGGCATCTTGAGCTTGAGATATGCATAGTGAGGTACCGCGTTGAATCTCGCAAATGCGGTTCGCCCGAGCAGTGCATGATAGCCACTGCGGAACGGGACTATATCGAAGATTAACTCCTCGCTTCGGAAGTTATCCGGGGATCCGAAGACCACTTCCAGTGTGACTAAGCCTGTACAATGGGCCTCTACACCTGGTATGACGCCTTTGAAGGTCGTTTTTGTGGGTTTGATCCTTGAGGGGTCTATACCCATTTTGCGCACTGTGTCCTGATAAAGCATGTTCAGGCTGCTGCCGCCGTCCATAAGGACTCGAGTGAGGTGAAATCCATCGATGATTGGGTCTAGGACCAGTGCGGCGAATCCGCCATGACGGATACTAGTGGGATGGTCCCTGCGATCGAAGGTGATTGGACAAGAGGACCATGGGTTGAACTTTGGGGCGACTGGCTCCAACGCATATACATCCCTTAACGCACGCTTCCGCTCCCTCTTGGGGATGTGGGTTGCGTATATCATGTTCACCGTCCGCACTTGTGGGGGGAACCTCTTCTGTCCTCTGGTGTTCGGCTGCCGGGGCTCTTCCTCGTCATCACTATGTAACTCCTTATCTTTGTTTTCGGTGTTTAACTTGCCGGCCTACTTGAACACCCAACATTCCCTGTTGGTGTGGTTGGCTGGCTTGTCGGGGGTGCCATGTATTTGGCATGAGCGATCGAGTATACGGTCCAAACTGGACGGGCCCGGAGTGCTTCTTTTGAAAGGCTTTTTCCACTGACCGGGTTTAGAGCCTCTGAATCCGGCATTGACTGCCGTATCCTCGGTATTGTCGCTATTGACGCGGCGCTTATGTTTGTTGTGACGTGACATGCCATTGCTATCCTTGGTATCTGAAGTACCATGGTTCTTTGATATGTTATTGCTGCAAGCCAGCCAGCTGTCTTCTCCCGCGCAAAAGCGGGTCATGAGTGTCGTGAGGGCTGCCATAGATTTCGTCTTTCCCTGGCCAAGGTGCCGGGCGAGCCACTCGTCGCGGATGTTGTGCTTAAAAGCTGCTAGGGCCTCTGGATCCGGACAGTCGACGATTTGATTTTTCTTTGTCAGGAACCGTGTCCAGAATTGCCTGGCCGATTCCTCTGGCTGCTGAATTATGTGGCTCAAGTCATCGGCATCTGGTGGTCGCACATAAGTGCCCTGGAAGTTGTCGAGGAATGCGGCTTCCAAATCTTCCCAACAGCCAATGGATTATGCTGGCAGGCTGTTGAGCCAATGCCGAGCTGGTCCTTTGAGCTTGAGTGGGAGGTATTTGATGGCGTGTAGATCGTCACCGCGGGCCATGTGGATGTGCAGGAGGAAGTCTTCGATCCATACCGCAGGATCTGTTGTGCTGTCGTATGATTCGATATTTACGGGTTTGAAACCCTCTGGGATTTGGTGATCCATTACTTCGTCTGTGAAGCATATGGGGTGTGCGGCGCCTCTGTAGTGGGCTATGTCGCGACGCAGCTCGAATGAGTCTTGTCCGCTGTGTTCGGCCCGGCCGAATTTACTTTTACTGTATCTGGTGTGACGGTTATCGTCTCGTGTAGTGGCGCGCCCTCGTGATCCGTAGATCGATCTTGCGTGTTTTGCTTTGTCCTCCAATACGTCTCGCAGGTCTAGCGTGTTTCCCCGTGCCTTGTCATTCTTATTTGAGTGGCGTCGGGGTGCGGGCTGAGTTTTTGGCTGAAATGCCTCTCTGTCGCGGCCATGAGGTGGCCGATCAGCCGCGTCATATGCTGGAGATGTAGGTTTTAATGCTTCCTCCTCCAGTCGGGGTAGCAACATGTGCTTTGGGTAACTCTTGGAGGGGCATTGGAGTTCATATTCCTCGGCCGCAAGGACTTCAGTCCATCTGTCAGCTAGCAAATCTTTCTCAGCTTGAAGCTGTTGCTGCTTTTTCTTAAGGCTATTTGCCGTGGCTATAAGCCGGCGCTTGAAGCGCTCTTGCTCGGCAGGATCCTCCGGCACAACAAATTCGTTATCGTTGAGGCTTGCCTTGTCTTCGGAGGGAGGCATGTAATTATCATCCTCCGCCTCTCCATCTGCCGCTCTCTCGGGAGGGCTGGCTTCTCCATCCTCCTGCTCTAAATCTTGCTAGAGGGGATTGTTGTCATCTTCGGCACTGTCCGGAGTGCTATTATCTCCTATGCTAGTGTCACCGCTTTTGCTTTGGCGAGACTTAGAGCGGCGCCGCTGACGTCGGCACTTGGGTTGCTTCTTGGAGGGGTCATCCTCCGCTGTCCCGTCGCCATTGTCTTCTTTGGGTGTGTCCACCATGTATATATCATATGATGAGGTGGTTGTCCAATGCCCTGTGGGCAGTGGTTCCTCTTCGTCTCCCGCATCGTCGTCCATACCGTCGATGTCTCCAGAGTTGAAGTCGAGCATGTCGGTTAAATTGTCGACAATGGCTACTATGTGGGTGGTGGGTGGGCAGCGAATTTCTTCGTCATCCGCATCCCAATCCTGCCGAACATAGTTCGGCCAGGACTTTCCTGACAGGGAGAGAGACCTTAATGAGTGCAGCATGTCGCCGAAGGGCGAGTGTCGAAATATATCTGCGGAGGTGGACTCCATGATTGGCACCTAGTCAGATTCGATAGGCACGGGCACAGGCGGTTCGGAGTCTGTGGCCGGGGAAGAATCCGACAATTTGGTGTCACGGCTCTCGTGAAGGGTAAGGTCGATATTCGGCTCGATCGCCGCTGAGAATGCGGCCTCCATGGCGGGGTCTATCCCCCCGTCCGTGGATGGTGCAATCGGCTCCGAGTTGAGGGTCGGAGCGGTTGCCGGTGCGATCTCCTGCACACTGTCTGACGATAGAGCTAAATCATTCTAATCGTGACCGTGCAGCGTACTCGGCAGGGGCTCGAATCCGTCGAAGATCAAGTCTCCACGGATGTCGGCCATGTAATTTAAGCTTCCAAACCTGACCTGGTGGCCAGGGGCGTAACTCTCGATCTGCTCTAGATGGCCAAGCGAGTTGGCCCGCAGTGCGAAGCCGCCGAATACAAAGATCTGTCCGGGGAGAAAAGTCTCACCCTGGACTGCATCGCTATCGATGATCGAAGGAGCCATCAAGCCTAATGATGACGACACAGAGGAACTCTCAATGAAAGCACCAATGTCGGTGTCAAAACCGGCGGATCTCGGGTAGGGGGTCCCGAACTATGCGTCTAAGGCGGATGGTAACAGGAGGCAGGGGACACAATGTTTTACCCAGGTTCGGGCCCTCTTGATGGAGGTAAAACCCTACGTCCTGCTTGATTATTCTTGATAATATGAGTAGTACAAGAGTTAATCTACCACGAGATCAGAGAGGCTAAACCCTAGAAGCTAGCCTATGGTATGATTGTATGTTGTCCTACGGACTAAAACCCTCCGGTTTATATAGACACCGGAGGGGGCTAGGGTTACACAGAGTTGGTTACAAGGAAGGAGATCTGCATATCCGTATTGCCAAGCTTGCCTTCCACGCCAAGGAGAGTCCCATCCGGACACGGGACGAAGTCTTCAATCTTGTATCTTCACAGTCCAACAGTCCGACCAAAGGATATAGTCCGGCTGTCCGGATACCCCCTAATCCAGGACTCCCTCACCTACCAAGGGCTTTGTCAACTTAGTCAATATAAATGATTCTAGCTGCTGTGACCGTACGATGTCCATCCAACGGCCGTCGTGCTTCTTCAACCTCTGGTCTTCTTGCTCTACCCGCCCAAAACCGCCTGCTCCTGCCTCCCATGGCCGGCTGTGCTGTTGCGGAGGCCTCACCGCCCCCTACTACTCCCACCGCTGGTCAGGTCATCCCTCCACTCACCCACACCCCCTGTTATTCTGCGGCGACGGCAGCCTCACATCGCAGCCGAACCAGTGAACCCTCGTACTCCTCTCCGCGTGGGTATCCACTGCCGCGTCTTCCCCGGCTCCGGGTTGTCCCCTTCCTAGGCCTCACCGTCGTCCACCGCTGATACGTCTCCAACGTATCTATAATTTTTGATTGTTCCATGCTATTATATTATCAACCTTGGATGTTTTATATATATTTATATGCTATTTTATATGATTTTTGGGACTAACCTATTAACCCAGAGCCCAGTGCCAGTTTCTGTTTTTTGCTTGTTTTAGAGTATCGCAGAAAAGGAAAATCAAACGTAGTCCAATTGACCTGAAACTTCACGGAACTTATTTTTGGAAGGAAAGCAACCCGGGAGACTTGGAGTGCACGTAAGGGAAGCAACGAGGAAGCCACAAGGCAGGGGGCGCCCACCCCCCTGGGCGCGCCCTCCACCCTCGTGGGCCCCTCGTGGCTCCCCTAACGTATCTATTCCACCTATATATCTCCATATACCCTAAAACAATCGGGTTGCACAATAGATCGGGAGTTCCGCCGCCAGAAGCCTCCGTAGCCACCGAAAACCAATCTAGACCCGTTCCGGCACCCTGCCGGAGGGGGGAATCCCTCTCCGGTGGCCATCTTCATCATCCCGGTGCTCTCCATGACGAGGAGGGAGTAGTTCTCCCTCGGGGCTGAGGGTATGTACCAGTAGCTATGTGTTTGATCTCTCTCTCTCTCTCTCTTTCTCGTGTTCTTGATTTGGCATGATCTTGATGTATCGCGAGCTTTTCTATTATAATTGGATCCTATGTTTCTCCTCCCCCTCTACTCTCTTGTAATGGATTGAGTTTCCCCTTTGAAGTTATCTTATCGGATTGAGTCTTTAATGATTTGAGAGCACTTGATGTATGTCTTGCCGTGTGTATCTGTGGTGACAATGGGATATCACGTGATTCACTTGATGTATGTTTTGGTGACCAACTTGTGGGTTCCGCTCATGAACCTATGGATAGGGGTTGGCACACGTTTTCGTCGTGATTCTCCGGTAGAAACTTTGGGGCACTCTTTGAGATTCTATGTGTTGGTTGAATAGATGAATCTGAGATTGTGTGATGCATATCGTATAATCATACCCACGGATACTTGAGGTGACATTGGAGTATCTAGGTGACATTAGGGTTTTGGTTGATTTGTGTCTTAAGGTGTTATTCTAGTACGAACTCTAGGGCTGTTTGTGACACTTATAGGAATAGCCCAACGGATTGATTGGAAAGAATAACTTTGAGGTGGTTTCGTGCCCTACCATAATCTCTTCGTTTGTTCTCCGTTATTAATGACTTTGGAGTGACTCTTTGTTGCATGTTGAGGGATAGTTATGTGATCCAATTATGCTATTATTGTTGAGAGGACTTACACTAGTGAAAGTATGAACCCTAGGCCTTGTATCCTATCATTGCAATACCGTTTATGCTCACTTTTATCATTAGTTACCTTGCTGTTTTTATATTTTCAGATTACAAAAACCTATATCTACTATCCATATACCACTTGTATCACCATCTCTTCGCCGAACTAGTGCACCTATACAATTTACCATTGTACCGGGTGTGTTGGGGACACAAGAGACTCTGTTATTTGGTTGCAGGGTTGCTTGAGAGAGACCATCTTCATCCTACGCCTCCTACGGATTGATAAACCTTAGGTCATCCACTTGAGGGAAATTTGCTACTGTCCTACAAACCTCTGCACTTGGAGGCCCAACAACGTCTACAAGAAGAAGGTTGTGTAGTAGACATCAACCGCCGTGGTGCTCTCGGCGCGGCGTGGTCAATGTGGTCAACGACCGACTTCCATCGGAAGAGTACTGTACATGGAGAGGCTGACAGCTGGGTCCACGACCGCCGCAAGGAAGTGCCTCCTTATTACGCGCAAAATAAGTATTCCTCCACCTGATAGCGGGGACCCACCGGACGGGCCACCGTATGTCACGAAAAAAACGTTTCCCCCCTAACTGCTGGGACCCACCAGCTACATCTTCACACGCAAGGAAGTGCGTCCGAAAAAAAAACGATTCGCCCCCTGACTGCTGTGACCCACCAGCTAAATCTTCACACGCAAGGAAGTGCCTGACAGTCGGGACCCACCTAGTCGAAGCGTACGTAGCATTGTCATTCTGGTCGCGAACGTGTACGTACATACTGGTCCATGTAGAGGCACGCACGTGTCATAGTAGAGGAACACACGCAGCATGTACACGTACGTACATCGGCCAGTGTGCAAGAAAGAAAATACGGCCACATACGTACATACGGGCAGGGTCTTGAATGCCTACTCGCGCATATGTACGGCCAGGGCTTGTGTACATGGCTGGGTCGGGACAAAGAAACTACATCGTCGTCGTGTTCATGGGGAGCCAACTGACTGGGTCGGAACGGAATGCATTGTCGTGTTCATCGGGAGGGCTTGGACGGAACATCCGATGGAAATGAGGCCTGGCGTACCGCACAACGGAGGAAACGGCCTTGTGTTCGAGTGGCCACATTTGAAACGGGATCCTGTTCGTCAGGAGGGGTCTGGCGTACCATAAAACGAAGGAAATGGACTTGTGTTGGAGCGCTACGGTCGAAACGGGGGTCCTGTTCATCGGGAGGGGTGTGGCATACCGCAAAATGGGACTCCACAAGATACTGTTCATCTCCATCGTCGACCCCCTCCAGCCTCCACGGGCTACTGTTCATCCACCGTCGACCTCCTCCAGCCTCCACCTACGACTGTTCATCCACGGGCTCCTGTTCATCCAGCCTCCAGCGCACGCTACTCCACCGGCTACTGTTCAACCAGCCCTCTCCACGGGCTCCTATTCATCCACCCATCCATCGTCTACTATTCATCCAGCTCTCCATGGGGTGGTCCTGTTCATCCAGCCCTCCACGGGGTATTGTTCATCCAGCCCCAACTGGCTCGATCGATCGGGGACCTGTTCATCCAGAGGCAACACCACAGGGTCCTGTTAATCCACCCCCACCGGGAACTGTTCATCCAACCCCCCAACAACGCTCATTGTTCATCCAGAGGCAGCATCGATCGGCTTCAGTTAGCAGCAGTAGCAAAGGAATCGCTCGATCGGCTTCAGTTAACAGCCATCGATCGATCGCTCGAGTTCAGTAACGCGTACCCTGCAGTGCAATCGTTCGGGTTCAGTTAGAGCCCAACGCCTCGCACCCACGCGCGTGCGTGTACAAGAGAAACACGCATCACTCGGCCCCGACCACCCACCGTAACCGGGAACACCCTGATATTTTCCTCGCCCTCGCTTCTACCACGGTTTTTTCCGTCATGGACGGCCCAAAGAATGTCATGCAGCTGCATCTCCGGCCCGCCCAGGACGAAAAGCCCATTTTCTGTTATGTTTTTTTGTCATAGAAGTAGGATCCCACCACATCTATGATGATACCGGGTTTTGTCACAATTATCATCATAGAAGTGTCATAAGTATGACGGAATTTTTTTCGTTCGGCCCAAAATGTCACAGATGTGTCTTTTTTTGTAGTGTCGACTATATCATAAGCTTTGTGCATATCATGTTTTATAGCACACAAGTGAACTATATGTCGTATATCGCAAAAACCTTCATCTGGCTGATCGTTTCTGTTGTTATGCTCATCACAAATAGTTCGTATGGATCAACTGTATGCCATGTGTCGCACACGCAACTCTAATATGAAGCGTGCTTGATGACCCCACCATCGCAAACAGTTCGTATCATTTTGACGGTTTTCTTACACCACCGTTTGCGATTAATGCATCGCACACAGTTTCGTCGAATGGGCTCTGATTGTACTGCCACGTTAGGACCATCCTGTAGTAGTGTATGCATTTGGTTCATCGTGATTGGAATTATATATATAATTTTTGGCCTCGTGGAGGAGAAAATATCGCTCAAGCTTGGGCGAGGCATAAATATTTGATGCACACATTCCCCAACCATGAACTTCCAAGCGAGATGATTATACAAAACCTTTATGCTCGGCTTTCTCATAATGATCAATCAATGCTCGACACTTCTTCTAATGGTTTCTTTATGAAGAAAACTATTGAATTCAAATGAGATCTCTTGGAAAGAATTAAACATGACTCCGGAGACTTGGAAACCAACAAAGGCATGAGTCAGGTATAAATCTTGCGTTTGAATGTGTTAAATCTTTTATGGAAATCATTTGTTGCAAAATATGGAGTCGACTCTGAGATAGTAGCTACTTTATATGAATCATTTGTTGCTCATATTGTTCTCCCTAAGGAGAAGCAGTTTAAATTTCATCCACCTATTGAAGAAATTTGTGAGAAATCTGTTATAGCTAAACCTGGAATGCTACTAACAATCTGAGAACCTATGATCTTCCACCAAATAAACCAACTAGCATCAACTTCAAGATGTAATCAACACTACTAGCAATCCATATGAACTCCTAATCGGGGGAAAGCCTAACGTCAAATACTTTCGGGTATTCGGTTGTAAGTGTTTCATTCTAAACAAGAAATCCTGGTTAGCTAAGTTTGAGCCTGGAACTTATGAGGGCATATTTGTTGGATATGCATCAAACTCTCATGCTTATCGAGTTCTCAATAAATCCACTGGATGCATTAAGGAAACGGTAAATGTGGAGTTTGATGAATATAACAGCTCCCGTGTGGAGCAAATTGTTCCTAGTGTTGTAGGTGATGAGGCTCCTTCACAAGCTATAAGGACGATGGGGATAGGCCACATTCTTCCACAAGAAACACCCCAAGTCCAAGTAGAAGAAGAAGGAGTAAGAGCCCCCCTTGTGGAATCTCCACAAGGGAAGTCATCACCGGCACCACTTGTACAAGATGCTACGGGAGATCATGAACCTATCCGAGAACAAGATCAAGTCCCTCATTTTCTCGAGCAAGATCAAGGGCAAGCTCATTCAAATGGAGAAGAACCAATTATTGAGGCTGTCAGATTTCGGGTTCCGGCAGACCCTTGAGGTTCGAACACTGGGGTGCGCGCGGAGATTTCGCCTCCTACCTACCTGCACCCCTCCGCCACGCTAGGATCAAAGCTATGGGAAGAACAGCATAAGAGACACAGGGTTTATACTGGTTCGGGCCACCGTTGTGGTGTAATACCCTACTCCAGTGTGTGGTGTGTGGATTGCCTCTTGGGCTGACGATGACGAACAATACAAGGAAGAACAGCCTCGCGAGGGTCTGTCCTTAGTTGGGGCGATGAACCGCTGGGAGGAGTTCAGTCACCTTTCTCTCCCTCTCTCTCTCTGCTTCTAACCTCTCTAACGAGCCTCTTTCTTCCTACCACCCAACCCCCGAGACCTTTTTTTCTTCCTGCTATGTGGGTGGCTGGTCCTATTTATAGAGGCCCTGGTCCTCTTCCCAAATATTGAGCGGGAAGGGAGCCAACAATGGCGGGCTAATTTGAAGGGGGACAACAAGTATCAGCTATCTTGACAAAAGTAGTCTTCGCCTGCGCAAAGCTCTGGTGATGACGCCGTCTTGGGCTCCACGGTGACCTCCATCTCGTAGTCCTTGTGGTCTTGGTCTCGTTGCACCGAAATGGCAACCTTTGCCTGATGCCTCGGTACTCCGCAGCTGCGCTTGCCCCCTTTGCACCAAAGAGGAAAGGAGGACGCTGCGCGGGCTGGCACCCGCCTGGCGCCCTGGGTCGTCATGGCTTGCGTCACGGGCACCTCGCGAGGTACCCCGCCTTGATCTCTCCGCCTCCTCTCGAGCCAGCCTGACGAGGCCGTGCCTGAGGAAGCTCCGTGTCGTCCGCCCCGCGAGGCTTGGTCCCTCGCGAGGGTCTTGAGTTTGTATTGATGAAGATGGGCCATGCTGGGCCCCCCTTTGAGCCACGCCACAGGCCGCAGGCAGGCAAGTCTGGGGACCCCCGTTCCCAGAACACCGACAGTAGCCCCCGGGCCCATGGCGCACCCGGACTTGGCCGTGCAGGGAGGCGGAAGGGCAAGAGCGAAGCGCCGCGGGCCCTAACAGCGTGCGGCCTTAGGCGCCGCGCAGCAGTTGATTGGACGTGGGCGGCACTGTTCCCCCACGCCCTCCTTATTTTGCACCTTGCTAGGCGGACCCATAGTCGTACACAGCTATTCCCCTTATATCGCTCGAGCGCGTCCTATCCTTCCTCCGCTCGAACTCTGGTTTCTGTTTTCAATTCAATCTCGAATCCTCCCCCCCTTTCCTATCGCCATGGCCCCGACAAAGAAGGGAAGAGGGAAGAATCTCGTGTCTCCGCCTCGCCCGCCGCCGTTGGCGGCCCCAGCCGAGGGCTTGGGTAAGGTCAGCTTGGCTCTGGCCACCATCTTCAATGAATGCGGGAGAACGACGGCCTGGCCTGCGTCCCACTTCTCCATCGACAAGATAGTTACCGAGGTCCCATATTTTGCCGATGCCCTGTGGGCAGGTCTGGTTCCCCCCTTTTCTGATTTCTTCAATGCTGTGCTCTCCCACTATCAGATCCACATGATGCATCTAAGTCCTGAGTCCATCACCCTCCTTTCGGTCTTCGCCTTTGTTTGCGAAGCCATGGTGGGCATCCCTCCTTCAGTTGCCTTGCTGCGCCACTTCTTCTCGCTGCATCTTGTCGACCCTACCCAATGCTGGGCGTGCGTGAGCTTCGTTGCCACGTCTGAGACTGCGGCCTCTGGAATTGACTTCAAGCTCCCCCTGCCCGCGGTTGGGTTCCGCGAGCGGTGGCTGTATGTGGACGCAGGGGTGCCCAGCCCCCTGCTATCGGAGCCGACCTCGCCTGCTGTCCCCAATTCGGGCTGGGGCCAGGAGACGCTCGAGAGCCCCCGGCTCGTCTTCGTCTGGCGCCGCTTCGCGCTCTTGAGGTCGCTTGGCGTGGCAGCGCCCAAGGTGGTGAAGGAGTTTCTGCTATGTCATGTTGCTCCCCTTCAACGCCACTCTCGCCGGATGTGGGCCTTCCGTGGGTGCGAGGATAGTATGAGGCTCCAGGAAGAGGACCTGGCTCCTGACGTGCTGAAGACGGCGCTCTTGACCTTGGCCGGGGACCCCAACCCCGGCAGCGTCCGGCAGGGAGGGGCCTTGTTGTACCTCTGCCAGAGCAGGGTCGACTTCGTGAAGCAGATGCCTGTCTTTGATGAGTGGGGGCTGCGCCCTGCCGGCCTTCAGGGACCTCGCGAGAATCCAGTGGTGGTGACTGCCCTCCCAATCGGCCAAGGCGACTCTTCCTCAAGTAGCGGAGCAGGGAGGCACGAGGCGCCAGAGGCCGAGGGGGCTCCCGGCGTGGTGACGGCACCGGGCGAGGTTCATGAGGAAGCAGTTATCGGGGCCTGTACCGCTGAGGCTGAGGGTGACAAACAGCTGCCCTCTGCGCCTACGACTGGGGCCCCTGAGGCTCCAGCTGCTTCTCTTGGGGAGGTGATTGGCGGCGCACATCAGGCAGGCGCCCCTGATGCTGATCGTCTTGACGCTCCATCTTTGTCGCAGGTCGATCCCCGCGCCCGACTCTTAGGCTGCTTCCGCGTGGACTTTGGGGCCCTCCGGAAGAGAAGGGAGGCCCTGGGCGACGGTTACCCTTGTCGCCGGCTGAAGCGCAGAAAGTACTTCGCCACTGATGAGTAAGCCTTCTCCTTTCCCTGCTCCTGATCCTTCTGTTGCTCTTACTGACCCTTGCTCCGCAGGCCCCTTCCAGCCGAGCTTGTTGTGACGGCTGAGGAGCCGTCCCCTTTGGCTTCGCCCCCCCCACCGTCCTCGAGCGCTTCGAGCAGCGGAGCCCTTGTGGTGAGGGCGATCGAAGAGGCGAACCATCCCGAGGCGTATCGTGGCCCCGCGCACCTTGCGATCCTCCTTCACGAGCCTTCTCGTGGCATAGCCAACCTGCCATGGGCTTCTCGCCTGGTCGTGGACTGCGATCAGCTGAGGCGCTTCCTGCGCTCTTCTCCTGAGGTCGGGCTGGCCCCAGGCCGGGCTTCTGACACGGCGTGCCCGGCCGTCGCGAGGGTGCTAGCCCCCAGCCGGAGGGGGAGTGCTGACTTGCAGCCCCCGGCGCTTGCTTGGGGCAGATGATGGTGTGGAAGACGTGCTTGAGCGCGCTCGGGAGCGTCGCGCTCTCCGCCAAGGATTCCTTCGAAGGGCGACTAACGCAGTGAGCCTGCTTGGTGAGGAGCTTGCTGATGAAGACGCACGCCTTGAGGCCGAGGGCTACGCCTGGCTGTAGAGAGGTGCGAGCTAGAGGGTGCCATCGCCCTTGCGCGCCGTCAGCGCGACCTTGATGAAGCAGGGGCCAAGGCGTCGTTGGTGGCCTCTCGGGAGGCCCGGTCTCGGGCTGCCGAGGAAGCTCGGGAAGCTGACCGGCGGCGAACGGCTGCGGAGGAGCGGGCTCGGGAGCTCCTGGCCTGGTGCCACTCGCTAGAGGAGCAGGTGGAGCTGCGCGAGGCAGCCCTCGCGTCGATGAAGGTGGCCTCAGGTGACTCGGTGGAGCTCCAGAAGCGTGAGGAGGCGCTGACGCTGGAAGCCGCCGAACGTACCCATGAGTACGAGCATCTGGAGACGAGGGAGCGCTTGGTGACGCAGGCGGAGGACGATGTCGCTGCACAGGAAGCCCGTGTCCTGGAGGAGGTCGGACGTCGGGTGGCGATGGCGCATTTGAACCTCGAGCACGAGTTCGAGGAGAAGCTGGGGTTGATCCGGGCCGAAGCCGAAGGCAGGACTGCTGCCCTGAGGGCCAAGCTGGAGGAGGTGACGCGGCGGGCCGATGCTTCCCGGGCCGCCCTTGAGGTGGCGCAAGGTGAGCTAACCACCTCCCAGGCTGAGGTGCTCCTTCTTCGCCAGCGGGTGGAGGAGGCTGAGGCCATCGCGCGCCAGAACACGGACGAGATACATCAGCGGCGGATCCTAGAGCATGAGCACGACCCCATGCTCACCACGCTCTAGGAGAGGGCCAACGCGGCCTTGGGCAACATCTGCGAGGAGACCATCGGCGAGCCGCACGCGGGCAATCTTCAATTATTCACTAACGTGGTGACACAGCTGGAGGCACGGTCGATCAGGGCTAACAGGTTGGTGGAGGAGAGGAGCCGCGCCCTGCTCAGGCGCACCTTTTCTCGCGTCTTCAGCCATCTCCGGAGCATGGATCCCCACTTTGATTTCGACGCCGCCATCGCCCTAGTCCCCCAGGCCGTCCGAGGTGAGCTGGCGCACTGGGTGGAAGACAATGTGGAGGCTCTTATCAGGGCCTTCGCCTCGGACAACGATGACGCGATCGTGGCAGCCGAAAAGGGCGGCGTGAGGGGCGTCCCTGACGCCGCTGGTGGCAACGCGGGCAGCGATGGCGAGTTCAGCGACGCCAGCAACGGCCCCGATGGCGCTCCTGAGGACGCATTGGGAGATTCATCTGACTGATTGTGCATTGTTCCTGCTTACCCTGCATGAATAGAACTCAGGTTTTGGCCTGATAGCTGTGAGAGCATTTTGGAGGGGGAGCCCCTCATGTAAAACTTGTGTTTATCATATCAGTAGGAGCTACATTACCCATGCGCCCGCGTCAAGTGGTTGGCTTAAGCGACGCGCTGGTCGGCTAATTTACCTTTGTCCCGTGCTGGCCCTGGGGCAGTCCGTAGGAGGCTGTGGCGCCCTGAGTGTTTCCTGATTGAATCCGTTGGACCTGCAGTAAGACGCCCTCCCGAGAGGACGCGGCGGCGGTAGTCTGGGCTGCACGCAAGCTAGGCCTGACCCGGCTCGCGAGGGGCTCACGAGGGGAGGCAGCTGAGGCAAAGTGGTAACCGAAACGCAAGAAATTGCTCGAACGAGACTAAGCACCCCTTCCCCGAACACACGCAAATCTCAAATTCGAATCCAACTTGAATCCAGCGGGGGAAAGCGACAACCAAAGGGAAGAGCAACGAAAGCAAACAAAAGGCCGCGTTCGGCACCTAGTCTAGTCTTGGATGTCTTCTCACCAGTGCGGAGCTAAGTGTTGCCACTGGGCGTGGGAGGGAGCCCCAGGGCCTGAGGCCGGCACCCCTGAGACTCCGGGGCGTGTACAACCCCACTCATTATTACGTGAGAGTGTCACGGGGCGGTGAGCGTCACAGGCATTGGGTCTTCTTCACAGGTACTGGCCTTGCTTCATATCGCTAGATGAGGGCCCTGCCCTATGCCACACTCTAGTGCCATCAGCAACGACTGGAAACCAGGACGCCGCCCGATGGGGTAGAGCGGTCGCTAGCGGTTCCCCCGATGACCACGGGTCCTCCGCTGGGGGCAGGCCCTGGGGCACCTCCCCAGCGGAGGGCCTACCTCCTGAGAACGCCTTGCTCCGAACGCCGCGGTGGTGATGTCGGATCCCTGCCCCTCTCCTGCAGCCCCCTGCGCCCTCCTCCTGAGGGGTAGGAGACTGTAGGAGTGAGGCAGCTGCTCGCCGTGGCAACCTGCACCTCCTGCGATCCATGGTTAGCGTATACCTGCCCCTGAAGAATTAGCGGTACCCGATAATCGTTGCCTCCAGCGTGGCCAGTGGGACCGTCCCGGGGCTCCTGGAGAGGCTCAACTTCTAGTGCCTCGTCCCCCCAGCTTGGGATGAGGAGCGAACCTTGTCCGTTCTCGTGAGGGTGCCCTTGGTCCATCATGAGGGGAACGTATTCCTCCGGCGCCGTTATCCTGAATGCCACGCCGTAATGCCCCGCATGCCACGCGGTCCTGCCTGACGCGCCTACCGTGGGGTGGCAGCGCGGCTGCCCACTGAGGCCGCGGGTCGTGTTGAGTCCTTCTTCCTCGCGGACCGGGGGCGGGGGCAGCGCCGCCGCCGGTCCGGCGCTGACAGCTTCTTTGGCGCCGGAGTAGCTTTGGGGCCCGCGGGCGCGCGCGGAGCCCCCGCGCGGGTCGCCCTGGGCTTGAGATGGGAGCTGGGTGGAGAAGGGGTGAGCCCCCGAGGCGGCGGAGCCCAGGAGCTCTACCACTCGCTCCAGCAGCACGTCGTGGCCGCCCTCCAGCAGTCTGCACTGCAGCAGCTCTCGGGCCACCGTGAGCGCAGCCCTCGAGTTTGCCTGCTCCCGGCGGGTGTACGGTGTTGTGGTCGCGGCGTGATTGGAGGCCCTTGCTGCCGACCGCGCCTGCCGCAGTGTGAGAGCTGTCGAAGCCTGTCCGCGTCGCCCGCGGCCCACAGCGCCCTGCGGACCGCGAGCTGCCTGAGGCACGGGGTCGCCCGAGGCGAGCGGCTCTGCACGGGCGGGCCACGCCGCCCATGGGTCTGGGTTGCCCTCCTGGTCGCCGGGCATGGTGATGACGACGCTATGGGGCACGGAGCGGTGGAAGACGAATTCCAGCGCACCCCTACCTGGCGCGCCAAATGTCGGATTTCGGGTTCTGGCAGACCCTTGAGGTTCGAACACTGGGGTGCACGCAGAGATTTCGCCTCCTACTTACCTGCACCCCTCCGCCACGCTAGGATCAAAGCTATGGGAAGAACAGCACAAGAGACACAGGGTTTATACTGGTTCGGGCCACCGTTGTGGTGTAATACCCTACTCCAGTGTGTGGTGTGTGGATTGCCTCTTGGGCTGACAATGACGAACAATACAAGGAAGAACAGCCTTGCGAGGGTCTACCCTTGGCTGGGGCGATGAACCGCTGGGAGGAGTTCAGTCACCTTTCTCTCCCTCTCTCTGTCTCTGCTTCTAACCTCTCTAACAAGCCTCTTTCTTCCTACCACCCAATCCCCGAGACCTTTTTTTCTTCCTGCTATGTGGGTGGCTGGTCCTATTTATAGAGGCCCTGGTCCTCTTCCCAAATATTGAGCGGGAAGGGAGCCAACAATGGCGGGCTAATTTGAAGGGGGACAACAAGTATCAGCTATCCTGACAAAAGTAGTCTTCGCTTGCGCAAAGCTCTGGTGATGACGCCGTCTTGGGCTCCACGGTGACCTCCGTCTCGTAGTCCTCCTGGTCTTGGTCTCGTTGCACCGAAATGGCAACCTTTGCTTGATGCCTCGGTACTCCGCGGCTGCGCTTGCCCCCTTTGCACCAAAGAGGAAAGGAGGACGCTGCGCGGGCTGGCACCCGCCTGGCGCCCTGGGTCGTCATGGCTTGCGTCACGGGCACCTCGCGAGGTACCCCGCCTTGATCTCTCCGCCTCCTCTCGAGCCAGCCTGATGAGGCCGTGCCTGAGGAAGCTCCATGTCGTCCGCCCCGCGAGGCTTGGCCCCTCGCGAGGGTCTTGAGTTTGTATTGGTGAAGATGGTTCGTGCTGGGCCCCCCTTTGAGACACGCCGCAGGCCGCAGGCAGGCAAGTCTGGGGACCCCCGTTCCCAAAACGCCGACAGAGGCTCAAGAGAAAGCTCAAGTTCGTAATCAAGATCAAGATAAAATCCAATCATAAGATTCTTCATCATCATCACGTCCCAATGAACAAGAACTTGTGGTTGCAAAGAGAAGGGTGTTGAAAGGATCGATACGGTTGACTAGAGAGGGGTGAATAGGAGACTACAAATTTTAATATTTCTTGTCAATTTTAAGGTTAAGCGGATAAATAGGGTTCACTAGATATGCAACTAGGTGAACACAACCTATATGACAAGAAAGCTTAAAGCAAGATATGCTAGGCAACCATCTAATTAGCAAGCCAACAAGTATACAAAGCAAAGTAAGGTGCGGGAAAGGATTAACCACAAGTGAGGCGAGGACGCAGATTTTATCCCGAAGTTCACTCTTCCTTGGGGAAGAGCTACTCTCCGTTTAGAGTGGTGCCAGAGCCAAAGCTTACGAAACACCACGAAGGCTCACTGTAGTCTCTTTTGAGTCACCCCAACGGATGAGCCTCGAATAACTCGGGGTTGGTCTTGAAGGCGACCACCACACCTTTACAAACTTCTCCGGAGCACACCACAAGCAAGGAAGCTTCCGGAGGAATCTTGCTACCTCTTGAGCACTGTGTTGGTTTACCCCGAAGAGGAAGGGATGATGCAGCAAAGTAGTGTAAGTATTTCCCTCAGTTTTTGAGAAACAAGGTATCAAACCAGTAGGAGGCTACGCGTGAGTCCCTCGTACCTGCACAAAACAAATAAATCCTCACAACCAACGCGATAAGGGGTTGTCAAGCCCTACACGGCCACTTACGAGAGTGAGATCTGATAGATATGATAAGATAATATTTTTGGTATTTTTATGATAAAGATGCAATGTAAAATAAAAGCAAAGTAAAAGCAAAAAGAAATAACTAAGTGTTGGAAGATTAATATGATGAATATAGACCCGGGGGCCATAGGTTTCACTAGTGGCTTCTCTCGAGAGCATAAGTATTCTACAGTGGGTGAACAAATTACTGTTGAGCAATTGACAGAATTGAGCATAGTTATGAGAATATCTAGGTATGATCATGTATATAGGCATCATGTCCGAGACAAGGAGACCGACTCCTGCCTGCATCTACTACTATTACTCCACTCATAGACCGATATCCAGCATGCATCTAGAGTATTAAGTTAATGAAAACAGAGTAACACCTTAAGCAAGATGACATGATGTAGAGGGATAAACTCATGCAACATGATGAAAACCCCATCTTGTTATCCTCGATGGCAACAATACAATACGTGCCTTGCTGCCCCTACTGTCACTGGGAAAGGACACCGCAAGATTGAACCCAAAGCTAAGCACTTCTCCCATTGCAAGAAAGATCAATCTAGTAGGCCAAACCAAACTGATAATTCGAAGAGACTTGCAAAGATAACCAATCATACATAAAAGAATTCAGAGAAGATTCAAATATTGTTCATAGATAGACTTGATCATAAACCCACAATTCATCGGTCTCAACAAACACACCGCAAAAAGAAGATTACATCAAATAGATCTCCACAAGAGAGGGGGAGAACATTGTATTGAGATGCAAAAAGAGAGAAGAAGCCATCTAGCTACTAACTATGGACCCGTAGGTCTGAGGTAAACTACTCACACTTCATCGGAGGGGCTATGGTGTTGATGTAGAAGCCCTACGTGATGGATACCCCCTCTGGCGGAGCTCCAGAACAGGCCCCAAGATGGGATCTCGTGGATACAGAAAGTTGCGGCGGTGGAATTAGGGTTTTGGCTCCGTATCTGATCGTTTGGGGGTACGTAGGTATATATAGGAGGAAGGAGTACGTCGGTGGAGCAACAGGGGGACCACGAGGGTGGAGGGCGCGCCTGGGGGGTAGGCGCGCCCCCTACCTCGTGGCCTCCTCTTTTGTGTCTTGACGTAGGGTCCAAGTCTCCTGGGTCTTGTTCGTTGAGAAAATCACGTTCCCGAAGGTTCCATTCCATTTGGACTCCATTTGATATTCCTTTTCTTCGAAACCCTAAAATAGGCAAAAAAACAGCAATTCTGGGTTGGGCCTCCGGTTAATAGGTTAGTCCCAAAAATAATATAGAAGTGGATAATAAAGCCCAATAATGTCCAAAACAGTAGATAATATAGCATGGAGCAATAAAAAATTATAGATACGTTGGAGACGTATCAAGCATCCCCAAGCTTAATTCATGCTCATCCTCGAGTAGGTAAATGATAAAAACAGAATTTTTGATGCGGAGTGCTCCTTGGCATAATTTTAATGTAATTCTTCTTAATTGTGGCATGAATATTCAGATCTGAAAGATTCAAGACAAAAGTTCTTATTGACATAAAAATAATAATACTTCAAGCATACTAACTAAGCAATTATGTCTTCTCAAAATAACATGGCCAAAGAAAGTTCATCCCTACAAAATCATATAGTTTCGTCATGCTCCATTTTTGTCACACAAGAATACTCTCATCATGCACAACCCCGATGACAAGCCAAGCAATTGTTTCATACTTTAGTAACTCAAACCTATAAACTTTCACGCAATATATGAGCGCGAGCCATGGACATAGCACTATGGGTGGAATAGAGTATAATGAGGGGGATTATGTGGAGAAGACAACAAAGGAGAAAGTCTCACATCAACGAGGCTAATCAATGGGCTATGGAGATGCCCATCGATTGATGTTAATGCAAGGAGTAGGGATTGCCATGCAACAGATGCACTAGAGCTATAAATGTATGAAAGCTCAACAAAAGAAACTAAGTGGGTGTGCATCCAACTTGCTTGCTCACGAAGACCTGGGCACTTGAGGAGGCCCATTGTTGGAATATACAAGCCAAGTTCTATAATGAAAAATTCCCACTAGTATATGAAAGTGACAAAACAAGAGACTCTCTATCATGAAGATTACGGTGCTACTTTGAAGCACAAGTGTGGCAAAGGATAGTAACATGGTCCCTTCTCTCTTTTTCTCTCATTTTTTTGTTTGTCCTTTCTCTTTTTTTATATGGCCTTCCTCTCCCTTTTTTATAATTCCTCACTTGGGACAATGCTCTAGAAAATGATGATCATCACACTTCTATTTATTTACAACTCAATGATTACAACTCGATACTAGAACAAAAGATGACTCTATATGAATGCCTCCGACAGTGTACCGGGATATGCAATGGACCAAGAGTGACATGTATGAAAGAATTATGAACGGTGGCTTTGCCACAAATACTATGTCAACTACATGATCATGCTAAGCAGTATGACAATGATGAATGTGTCATGATAAACGGAATGGTGGAAATTTGCATGGCAATATATCTCGGAATGGCTATGGAAATGCCATAATAGGTAGGTATGGTGGCTGTTTTGAGGAATATATAAGGAGGTTTATGTGTGAAAGAGCGTATCATATCACGGGGTTTGGATGCACCGGCGAAGTTTGCGCCAACTCTCAATGTGAGAAAGGGCAATGCATGGTACCGAAGAGGCTAGCAAGGATGGAAGGGTGAGAGTGCGTATAATCCATGGACTCAACATTAGTCATAAAGAACTCACATACTTATTGCAAAAATCTACAAGTCATAAAAAACCTCGGCACTACGCGCATGCTCCTAGGGGATAGATTGGTAGGAAAAGACCATCGCTCGTCCCCGACCGCCAGTCATAAGGAAGACAATCAAATAACACCTCATGTTTCAAATTTGTTACATAATGTTTACCATACGTGCATGCTATGGGACTTGCAAACTTAAACACAAGTATTTCTCAATTTCACAACTACTCAACTAGCATGACTTTGATATTATTACCTCCATATCTCAAAACAATCATCAAGCATCAAACTTCTCTTAGTATTCAAAACACTCATAAGAAGATTTTACTAATCTTGAATACCTAGCATATTAGGATTTAAAGAAAATTACCATGCTATTAAGACTCTCAAAATAATCTAAGTGAAGCATGAAAGATCAATAGTTTTTATAAAACAAATCCACCTCCGTGCTCTAAAAAGATATAAGTGAAGTACTAGAGCAAAATTATATAACTCAAAAGATATAAGCGAAGCACATAGAGTATTCTAACAAATTCCAAATCATGTATGGCTCTCTCAAAAGGTGTGTACAGCAAGGATGGTTGTGGTCAACTAAAAAGCAAATACTAAAATCATACAAGACACTCCAAGCAAAACACATATCATGTGGTGAATAAAAATATAGCTCCGAGTAAAGTTACCGATAGAAGTAGACGAAAGAGGGGATGCCTTCCGGGGCATCCCTAAGCTTTGCCTTTTAGGTGTCCTTAGATTATCTTGGGGGTGCCATGGGCATCCCCAAGCTTAGCCTCTTGCCACTCCTTGTTCCATAATCCATCAAATCTTTACCCAAAACTTGAAAACTTCACAACACAAAACTCAAAGTAGAAAATCTCGTGAGCTCCGTTAGCGAAACAAAACAAAAGACCACTTCAAGGTACTGTAATGAACTCATTCTTTATTTATATTGGTGTTAAACCTACTGTATTCCAACTTCTCTATGGTTTATAAACTATTTTACTAGCCATAGATTCATCAAAATAAGCAAACAACACACGAAAAACAGAATCTGTCAAAAACAGAACAGTCTGTAGTAATCTGTACGTGAGGAATTTATCTATTAATCATATTCAAAAAGAATTAACTAAATATCACTTTCAAAATAAAAATGACATTAGTTCTCGTGAGCGCTAAAGTTTCTGTTTTTTACAACAGGTTTAACAAGACTTTCCCCAAGTCTTCCCAACGGTTCTACTTGGCACAAACACTAATTAAACACAAAAAACACAATAAAAACAGAGGCTAGATAAATTATTTATTACTAAACGGGAACAAAAAGCAAGGAATAAAAATAAAATTGGGTTGCCTCCCAACAAGCGCTATCGTTTAACGCCCCTAGCTAGGCATAACAAGCAAGTATAGATCTAGGTATTGCCATCTTTGGTAGGCAATCCATAAGTGGCTCTCATAATAGATTAATAAGGTAATTTAATTTCCTTTCTAGGGAAGTGTTCCATGCCTTTCCTTAATGGAAATTGGAATCTAATATTTGCTTCCTTCATATCAATAATTGCACCAATCGTTCTAAGGAAAGGTCTACCAAGAATAATAGGACATGAAGGATTGCAATCTATGTCAAGAACAATAAAATCTACGGGCACATAATTCCTATTTGCAACAATAAGAACATCATTAATTCTTCCCATAGGTTTCTTAATAGTGGAATCCGCAAGGTGCAAGTTTAGGGAGCAATCATCAAAATCACCGAAACCTAACAAATCACACAAAGTCTTTGGAATCATGGAAACACTAGCACCCAAATCACATAAAGCATAGCATTCATGATATTTAATTTTAATTTTAATAGTTGGTTCCCACTCATCATAAAGTTTTCTAGGGATAGAAACTTCCAATTCAATATTTTCTTCATAAGATTGCATCAAGGCATCAACGATATGTTTAGTAAACGCTTTATTTTGACTATAAGCATGAGGAGAATTTAGCACGGATTGCAACAAGGAAATACAATCAATCAAAGAGCAATTTTCATAATTAAATTCCTTGAAATCCAAAATAGTGGGTTTAGTAACATCTAGGGTTTTAATTTCTTCAATCCCACTTTTATCAATTTTAGCATCAAGATCTAAAAACTCCAAATTCTTGGAACACCTTCTAGGTAAAGGTGGATCATATTAAGTCCCATAATTATCAAGATTCATATTGCAAAACAAAGATTTAATAGGGGACACATCAATAACTTTTAGATCTTCATCTTTATTTTCATAGGAACTAGAAGAACACGCCCTTATAAAGGCATCTTTCTTAGCACACATTCTAGCGGTTCTTTCTTTGCACTCGTCAATAGAAATTCTCATGGATTTGAGATACTCATTGATATCATGCTTAGGTGGAATAGATCTAAGTTTCAAAGAATCAACATCAAGAGAAATCCTATCAACATTCCTAACTAACTCATCAATCTTAAGCAGTTTTCCTTCAATCATAGCATTGAAATTCTTTTGCGAAGTAATAAATTCTTTAATATTAGATTCAAAATCAGAGGGCATCTTATTATAATTTCCATAAGAATTGTTGTAGGAATTACCATAATTATTAGAGGGATAACTAGGATAAGGCCTAGGATTGAAATTTCCTCTATACGCGTTGTTACCAAAATTGTTCCTACCAACAAAATTCACATCCATAGATACATTATTATTCTCAATCAAGGTAGACAAGGGCATATCATTAGGATCAGAAGAAACACTCTTACTAGAAAATAATTTCAGAAGTTCATCCATCTTTCCACTCAAAACATTAATTTCTTCTATCGCATGCACCTTTTTATTAGTAGATCTTTCAGTATGCCATTGGGAATAATTAACCATAATATTATCTAGGAGTTTAGTAGCTTCTCCTAAAGTGATTTCCATAAAAGTGCCTCCCGCGGCCGAATCTAAAAGATTTCTAGAAGCAAAATTCAATTCGGCATAAATTTTTTGAATAATCATCCACAAATTCAAACCATGAGTAGGGCAATTACGTATCATTAATTTCATTCTCTCCCAAGCTTGTGCAACATGTTCATGATCAAGTTGCTTAAAATTCATAATATCGTTTCTAAGAGAGATGATCTTAGCGGGAGGAAAATACTTAGAGATAAAAGCATCTTTGCACTCATTCCATGAATCAATACTATTTTTAGGCAAAGATGAAAACCAAGCTTTAGCACGATCTCCAAGAGAAAAAGGAAATAGCTTCAATTTAACAATATCATTACCCACATCTTTCTTCTTTTGCATATCACATAAATCAACGAAGCTATTAAGATGGGTAGCGATATCTTCACTAGGAAGGCCGGAAAATGGATCTTTCATGACAAGATTCAGCAAAGCAGTATTAATTTCACAAGATTCAGCATCGGTAAGAGGAGCAATCGGAGTGCTAATAAAATCATTGTTGTTGGTATTGGTAAAGTCACACAATTTAGTGTTATCTTGAGCCGTCGTGACAAGCAAGAAAACTAACACACAAGCAAACAAAAAGCAAGCAGGAAAAAAAGAGGCAAACGGGAAAGAGAAGGAGGGTAGAGAGAGAGGGCGAATAAAACGGCAAGGGTGAAGTGGGGGAGAGGAAAACGAGAGGCAAATGGAAAATAATGTAATGCGGGAGATAAGGGTATGTGATGGGTACTTGGTATATTGACTTTTTCATAGACCTCCCCGACAACGGCGCTAGAAATCCTTCTTGCTACCTCTTGAGCACTGCGCTGGGTTTCCCCGAAGAGGAAGGGATGACACAGCAAAGTAGCGTAAGTATTTCCCGCAGTTTTTGAGAAACAAGGTATCAATCTAGTAGGAGGTACGCGCGAGTCCCTCGTACCTGCACAAAACAAATAAATCCTCGCAACCAACGCGATAAGGGGTTGTCAATCCCTACACGGCCACGTACGAGAGTGAGATCTGATAGATATGATAAGATAATACTTTTGGTATTTTTATGATAAAGATGCAAAGTAAAATAAAGCAAAGTAAAAGCAAAAGGAAATAACTAAGAGTTGGAAGATTAATATGATGAAGATAGACCCGGGGGCCATAGGTTTCACTAGTGGCTTCTCCCGAGAGCATAAGTATTCTACGGTGGGTGAACAAATTACTGTTGAGCAATTGACAGAATTGAGCATAGTTATGAGAATATCTAGGTATGATCATGTATATAGGCATCACGTCCGAGATAAGTAGACCGACTCCTGCCTGCATCTACTACTATTACTCCACTCATCGACAGCTATCCAGCATGCATCTAGAGTATTAAGTTAATGAAAACAGAGTAACGCCTTAAGCAAGATGACATGATGTAGAGGGATAAACTCATGCAATATGATGAAAACCCCATCTTGTTATCCTCGATGGCAACAATACAATATGTGCCTTACTGCCCCTACTGTCAGTGGGAAAGGACACAGCAAGATTGAACCCAAAGCTAAGCACTTCTCCCATTGCAAGAAAGATCAATCTAGTAGGCCAAACCAAACTGATAATTCGAAGAGACTTGCAAAGATAACCAATCATACATAAAAGAATTTAGAGAAGCTTCAAATATTGTTCATAGATAGACTTGATCATAAACCCACAATTCATCGGTCTCAACAAACACACCGCAAAAAGAAAATTACATCAAATAGATCTCCACAAGAGAGGGGGAGAACATTTTATTGAGATCCAAAAAGAGAGAAGAAGCCATCTAGCTACTAACTATGGACCCGTAGGTGTGAGGTAAACTACTCACACTTCATCGGAGGGGCTATGGTGTTGATGTATAAGCCCTCCGTGATGGATACCCCCTTCGGCGGAGCTCTGGAACAGGCCCCAAGATGGGATCTCGTGGATACAGAAAGTTGCGGTGGTGGAATTAGGGTTTTGGCTCCGTATCTAATCGTTTGGGGGTACGTAGGTATATATAGGAGGAAGGAGTACGTCGGTGGAGCAACAATGGGCCCACAAGGGTGGAGGGGGTGCCTGGGGGGAGGCGCGCCCCCTACCTCGTGGCCTCCTCTTTTGTTTCTTGACGTAGGGTCCAAGTCTCCTGGGTCTTGTTCATTGAGAAAATCACGTTCCCGAAGGTTTCATTCCGTTTGGACTCCGTTTGATATTCCTTTTCTTCGAAACCCTAAAATAGGCAAAAAAACAACAATTCTGGGTTGGGTCTCCGGTTAATAGGTTAGTCCCAAAAATAATATAAAAGTGGATAATAAAGCCCAATAATGTCCAAAACAGTAGATAATATAGCATGGAGCAATAAAAAATTATAGATACATTGGAGACGTATCAAACCTCTAACCGCCTAGGAGCCCAAGCTCCAAGAGTAACAAGTCAATGGGGAAGAATTGTTGCGGAGCACGTGATTTGGTTTGGTCAAGATGCAGATCGGGTCTTGCTCTCCCAAACCCCAAAGTTTTAACAAGTTTGGGTGGAGGGATTGAGAGTATTGAGCAAAATGAGGTGTAGCAATGGTGGAGCTTAATAAGACATTAGGGTTAGGGATGAAGGAAGAAGAGGGGGGTTTATAGTGTTTGTCCCGGGGTGGCCGTTTCTGCCCGTTGGACCCCGTGCGCACGCGCACAGGGTACTCAGAGACGTTCACACCAACCCGTGCGTACATGGGTCAAAAGACCCCGTGCGCACGGGGTACTCAGAGAGTTTATGCAGTACCCCGTGCATGCGCACGAGGGTCAAAAGACTCCATGGGCACGGGGTACCCAGAGAGTTACGCAGTACCCCGTGCGCACGGGGGTCCAACGACCCCGTGTGCATGGGGTACCCAGTAAGTTTCTGTTGCAATCACTCTGAGTACCACATGCACACACACACACTATGTTTTTAGATGTTAGGAATGGGTAGGCTGGTGTATAAGGTTCGGCGATGGCATTCCCACACAACTTTTATCCACACCGACCCCTCTTAATTGTGCAGTCTTTCCTACGACTCAAAGAAAACCAAAAACTAAAACCTTCAAAACGCCGGTAGACCATGCCTTTGACCTTTTAGAATTGGGGGGTCGCACATCTCCATCATGAAGCACTTGGAACCAATATCCTGAGATAAACTTTAGCAATCAATATTAGTTCAACTAACCACATTGTCATCACACCAAAATATAGTATAACTGCCACTTGCACTTTCAATCTCCCCATTTTTGGTGCATTGATGACAACGTGATTAGAGCATGGCATAGAAGATATAAATATTTGAATAGCCATGAGACCATGAATGATCATGGTAACTCCCCCTATATGTTCGCCTGGATAAAATGAATGCTCGAGAATGCATCAAGCACACACATAGGAGGCTCCACCAAGTCATCATTGTAAAGACATGAGATCAACATAATAAACCTATAACGGTGCCTAGATCTCATGAATTGGTGTGGTGAGCAAATATCATGAGACACATAATAAACATGATATGATCATAGCAATAGGTCCAATAAAAAAAGCTAGAGACTCACGAGCACAAATGAGTAGCTCACAACCACACAAGCGAAAAGCAAATAAAAGTATCTCAAGCCAGCTAAAAACAACCAACAAAGATAAACACGAGGCTTGAGATCTCAACACACACTAAGAACACCCACACCCACCACTTCTCCCCCTTTGTCATCAAGACAATAAAAAGGAGACAAATGGTGACACACAGACCCACTAGACAAGAGGAGGAGCGCTCGAAGCATCATCATCATCATCATCATCATCAAAATGCCATCCTGCCATCGGAAAGGACCTAGCTGTGGCCTCACTGTCACTGTCCTATGAACCTGGTCCGACCTCCTCACCAGCTGCAGCCCTCGCTGCCTTCTGTTGATGCCTCACATGCTTCTCCTTGTTGATCTCCTTAATTTGGCGGCGCTTGATAGACTGACACAGTTTGAACATGTTGCTCAGAGTCTTGAACAGGGACTTTTTCTCCCCTCTGGCGAAAACGGCCTCAAAACCAAAGGACTTGGCCTTACCACGAGGGATCCATGTAGTGGTGGACATGCCCAGAGTGAATGTGGCACAATCCTCAGGCCTAGGATTGCGCCCCTTCTTGATAGGCACATATGGAGCAGGAGCAGCTGGGGGCCAGTTGGAGTTGCGCTTGGGAGTAGAAGTCTTGTATGAAGCAATATACTTAGCTGGGAAGATGGCCTCAATCAACGCGTGGATGAATGGAGCATAGATCAAGGACTTGTTCTCTTGCACACACTGACGGAGCTCATAGAACATGAAGTCCAGAATATCCACCCTCTTCTTCGGATGCAGGTACACAAAGACATCCAACATGGAACTCCGAATGTTATGGGAATCACCGGCCTTTGGCGTGAGACTATACCTCAAGATATGGCGCATTTATAGAGGGGCACAAGGTCTTTGATGGACCCGGTAACAAACGACTTCTCTTGCTTGTATGCAAATGCAGTCTCATCCTTAGTGCGCTACCCACTTTCACGGACTCTACCAAAGTCATCAGATGCAGCCTCTTCATCAATGAATGGATAAGGAATGATCTCAGGAAACTTAGCCATAGGAGCGAAGCACCAATGCGTCCCGGACATGGGTGCGAGCAGAGTCATTGGAGAGAAACAATGTGGCAAAGAACTGCATCACCAGATCCTCATTGTATGGATGAGGTTGAATGTGATGAAGGGAATGAGGCCCAATATCCCAAGAGCTGAGTATACACCGGGATACAGATGATCATTTTCTTGCAGACTCTCAGTGTTAACCTGCTTGTGCGGAGCAAGCTTCTTCGACTTAGTCATGAGAAGCTCATGATATACTCTTTGCTAAACCTCATTCTTGAAACGGGGATCCAATCCCAAACCCGTGGCAGCCGCATAAGGATGACTCTGTCTCTCAGCCCAAAGCTCTGGCTTGGTCCACTTGGCAAAGGGGCATGTTCCAGAGGTCTTGCCCGCCCGGAATGGCTTGCTCGGGACTAGACTACTCTTCTTCCTCTTCATCCTCATCACCTCCATCAACACCATCATCCTCCTCCTCCATCTCTTCATCATCATCGGGGTTGACATAGTGAGCATCATCTTGAGAGTCATACTCTTCCTCAGACTCATCGGAGGCCTCAACAACGGCCGCTTGGTGGCAGCACGATGAACACGGCCCTGGCTTGACCCTGATCCCTGACCAATGCCCTCAGAAGGCTGGCAACGAGCAACCGTGAACTCCCTGGATCCTCCCTTTGGGCGCTTACGACGGAGCTCGGCCCTCTTCTCAGCGGAGTCTGAAACACACACCAACACCCAACATCATAGCGCAGAAAACTCAAATGAGTACAAGTGCTTGATAGATGGCATAGGGAAAGGCAAACATACAGGAGAAAATCCCCTGGATACCTCGTGCGCACGTGGGGTTTAGACCACATGGGCATAGGGGTCCCGTGCGCATGATACACGACCGTGGGCATGGGGCCTCGTGCGCACGGTGGTCAAATACCCCGTGGACACGGGGGTTTCCCAGCGGCAGCCACTTCTAGATCGAGATCTTGGAGTGGGTGCAGTAGGGTAACCCTAGGAATTGTGCACCTGGATTCTACCTAGGAAGGAGGAGCAACCACCCTAATCTAAGAAAGACAAGAAACCCTAGAACCTAGGAATGCAACCATGGAGGAAAGAAAGGATCAAGGGAAGGGGAGGTACCGGAGGAGGACCCCATCCCGCACGAAATCCACGGAGCAGCAAAGCCTGACGGTGCTCGGAGGAGCACCAGCGAGAAGAGGCAATGGCGGCGGCGCTGGAGACTTCTGGGAGTGGATGGGGCGACTAGGTGGGAATGAACCCAAGCCCCCCCCCCCCACGCCCCGCCTCTTCAGGGCCAGGAACCGCAGACCTTGTGCGCATGGGCTAAGTGGACCCCGTGCGCACGGTATAGAGCCCGTGGGCACGGGGGGCCCGTGCGTACGGTACAAGCCTGTGGGCACGGGGTATTCAGGAACTTTGACTTGAGGTGCTTTTTGAAGGAACGGTCGAGTGTATACTCTTACCATGCCTTCGCAAAGAACTCGGTCTATGTTTCTGAATACATCGCGAGAGAAATCCTATCACTACGAGAAGGGAATATGTGGAGCACTTGTACCAGAAGAGAAAAAGACACATCCAAGACAAAAACAGAGAGAAAACACAAGAAAACCAACAACACACACACACAAAAAAAATAGACACAACCCTCAAAGGAGGGCGGTTGCCGAGGCCACCATGTTTGAGTTTTTTTGGTATGGCACCGCGAAGATATGAACCTTGGGCCCAAGACCAATACTCATCTTTGAAGCACAAGTGCCACCTAAAGTGGCTAATGTGAAAGATTTTGTTCGATTTACGCACTTCTAGGACAAGATAACTCATGAGTTGAGCTAGCTCCCCTAGACATGTGCCTACATCTAAGCAAGATATTAGAAGAGTATGTGTGCATGAGCAAGAATTTCAACCAAAGTTACTTATATCCATGATATTTAACTCATGCCTTAACTCGTGGAATCTTGCTTCTTCAAGTGGCTTGGTGAAGATATTGGCTAGTTTATTCTCGGTGTTGACATGGAGTAATTCAATGTTACGCTTGGCCACATGATCCCTAATGAAGTGATGACGAATCTCAATATGCTTGGTCTTGCTGTGTTGAACCGGATTCTCGACGATCCCGATTGCAGTTTCATTGTCGCACCAAATAGGCACTTTGTCACATTTGACACCATAATCCATCAAAGTTTGCCTCACCCATAATAATTGAGCACAACAACTTCCGGCGGCAATGTACTCGCATTCGGCCGTCGAGAGAGATATACATTTTTCTACTTTGAAGACCAACTTACCAATGATCTCCATAGGAATTGACATGAACTGGAAGTGGACTTGCAGTCAACCTTGTCTCCGACCCAATCTGAATCTAAGTATCCCATTAACTCAAATGATGATCCTTTGGGATACCAAAGACCCAAGTTTGGGCTATGACCAAATATCGAAGGATTTTTTTCACTGCCGAATAGTGGCTCTTCTTAGGAGCGGATTGAAATATTGCACACATACACACACTCAACATAATATCCGGTATAGATGCAAAGAGGTAAAGCAATGAACCGATCATGGAGCGATATACCTTTTGATCCACTTCTTTACCATTGGGATCAAGATGAAGTTGACCATTTGTGGGCATGGGTGTCTTCAGTGGCTTGACATCTTGCATTTTGAACCTCTTGAGCATGTCTTGAATATAACGAGATTGGTTGATGAAGGTTCCTCCTCTCAATTGCTTCACTTGAAAACCGAGGAAGAACTTTAACTCTCCCATCATGCTCATAGCAAATTCCTTGGTCATAAGATTCTCAAACTCAACGTTAATAGCATGGTTAGTGGATCCAAAAATAATATCATCAACATATATTTGGCAAACAAACAACTCTCCATTTACCCTCTTTGTGAAGAGAGTGGAATCTATTACCCAAATTTAGAACCCTTTCTCTCTTAGGAACGACGTAAGGTGATCATACCAAGCACGAGGTGCTTGTTCGAGTCCATAGGGTGCCTTATGGAGTTCATAAACATGAGAGGGGTGATCGGGGTCTTCGAAACCGGGAGGTTGCTTGACATACACCAACTCTTTAAGAGGACCATTAAGAAATGCACTCTTCACATCCATTTGGTATAACTTAAAATCATAATGAGAGGCATAAGCAAGCAAGATGCGAATGGATTCGAGATGGGCGATGGGGGCAAAAGTTTCACCAAAGTCAAAACCTACAACTTGGGTGAAACCTTCTGCCACTACGTGTTATGATCCGACAACCCCAGAGTGACAATAGTCGAGACATTCCCGGTGATGACCGTAGTTTGAGGAGTTCATGTATTCACTAAGTGCTAATACTTTAGTCCGGTACTCTATTAAAAGGAGGCCTTAATATCCCTTAGTTTCCAATAGGACCCAGCTGCCACGGGAGGGTAGGACAAAAAATGTCATGCAAGTTCTTTTCCATAAGCATGTATGACTATATTCGGAAGACATGCCTACATTATATTGATGAATTGGAGCTAGTTCTCTGTCACCCTATGTTATAACTATTGCATCATGAATGCTATCCGACATAACTATACATCATTGATCCATTGCCTACGAGCTCGTTTCATATTGATCTTTGCTTCGTTACTTTTCTGCTACTACTATTACAATTGCTACGAAACTATTACCGTTACTTTTGCCACCCACTACAAGAAATATGTCAACTAGTGACGTTCTATCAGTGACCCTGGAAGAACTGGTCATAGATCTATGACCATTTGAGACCAATTGGTCAAAAGCTGTTCGGGGGGCTCCAAACCCTCAACTATATCGACCATTTTGGTCAGAAAGGTTGTAATTTTCTTACATGAAATGGTCATAAAGCAAACAACACTAATCTGCTGCCTTATTTCTAGCTGATCACGACCAATATAGAGGGTCATAACCTTGTAAATTGTGGTGGATTGCTATGACTAGGCGCCACCTCATCAGTTTTGCCTATGTGTCATGTCCATGTGTCAATTTTTGCCCTAGGTTGTGAAGCAACCTATATTTCTGTCATTCCCAAAATTGCCAAAAAAATCTCATAAATTCTTTGGGTCATATCTTCATCAAATGTGTAAAAATACTTCCTTTCCTAGTTCAAAAATAATTCAAAAATATTCATTTTCCTATTTTGTTCAGAACATCACTTTGTGAAGGAAGTAGTATTTATATATTCTTGATTGCCCTCAAAATTTTTGGGCACTCTTTCCTATCCAAATCATTGCCTCATGACAAAATTCAGCTCCATTTTCCTAGTAAATCTTCCTCAGAAAATTTCCGAAGTTTTTGTCCACCTAAAAGCATTGTGAAGGAAGTAAAAGATAGAAATATCGTAAAGAGTTGAATTTTTGCCACATATTCTATATGCCAAAGTCATAGCTCTACACAAAAGTTTAGCTTTATCTAACAATACATGTGAGCTCACCATCGAATCTTTGTTTCTGGTAATATTTTTAGTTTGTGAAGCAACTAAATTTTATATTGCTTTATAATTGCTGAAAATTTACCAGGACATTACCCTGACTATAGAAATCCCCTACACCAAATTTCAGCATAATCCAATCATCTATGTAAGCCCAGCTTCAATTTCTATTTTCTGTCCAAATTGGCACATTGTAAAGCAAGTGCTATCTAGACACCTCCTATTGTCCTCAAACTTTTTTTGCCATCTTAAATATACAAATCATTGCCACATTCCAATATTCAGCTCCATTTTCCTATTAAATCTTCCTCAGCAAATTTTTAAAGTTTCTATCCAGAGAGAAGCTTTGTGAAGGAAGTACAAGCTAGGATTATCGAATTGGTATAAATTTTTTACAGTGCTTTACTATGCCCAACTTACCATACTCCACAAAATTTCAGCTCAATCCAATTATCCATTTGAGCCCAACTTCACCATCCATATTTCTGCCTGATGTGGTACTTTGCAAAGCAAGTGCCATCCAAATTCCTCCATTTGAGCTGAAAATTTGCCAAGACAGTCTCCCTAGTAGATGATCATCCTGAGCTAAAACTCAGGCCCATTGGCCTTGTGAATTTCCCGTACCGCTAATCAAACACTTGGCTGCTAATTCATGTTTGAGCATAGTTCGGTCTTCTCATGAGATTATTCTATTGTTATTTTATTCCTAGCATCTACTTGGGGAGTGCCCAACCTACTAGACATGCCTAAGCTGCCCAAAACGCATGGCAACGTGACGGTCACGCGGTGACCATGCAGCGGGCATGCGAGTCTACACGCTTTGGAGTTGGGGCCCTGGGCCACCGTCCAAACCTCGACGTATCACTACTGAACCATGTATTTATGCTTAAATAGATACTTATGTACCTAGAAATGATTTTTGGAAAAAATAAAGAGCAAACTATGAGGCAGCTGCAGTTCAAATTTTACCCACTTCCTACTAAATCGCTAGAAATTTGTCTTTTTCACGAGAGGTGGATCGAAACTTTTGACACCCAACCATTTGGTCAATTGTGCATTATATATGGCCTAGTATTTTATAAAAATGATTTGGTCCAATATTGCAACAAATATATGGTAGGTCCTTCATAAGAAAACTCATTTTGGGCACACGAGAAATAGAAAATGAATTTTTCGTCCAAAGAAAATGAAAACTTCCTCACGCAACATTGTTTGCCATCCCAAGATGCACCCTTGTGCATAATATGAGATCATTTGAACAAACTATGCCATGAATGTGTCCATAAGATTGATCATTTGGCTTGAAAGCCATGCATCTTCACGCATCATAGCTTGTTTCTGAGAACACTTTTTAAAAATAATTACCGTAGTACAAGTTTATTATTTTTCCTGGTAACTTGGTCACATATAATGACACAATGCGAAGGTTTTCCAATTTTTTGATTTTTTTGAATTTTTTATGCCCGTTTCAAAATGCGGTCAAAACGACGGGCATGGCCGTTCCTAGCTAGTGGTTGAATCTTGGAATTTTTTTGTGTTTGTCTGGTTAAATAGATACTTATGTACCAAGAAATGATTTTTGGAAAAAAATAAAGAGCAAACTATGAGGCAGCTGCAGTTCAAATTTTACCCGCTTCCTACTGAATCGCCAGAAATTTGTCTTTTTCACGAGAGGTGGATCAAAACTTTTAACACCCAACCATTTGATCAATTGTGCATTATATATGGCCTAGTATTTTATAAAAATGATTTGGTCCAATATTGCAACAAATATATGGTAGGTCCTTAAAAAACTCTTTTTGGGCACACGAAAAATAGAAAACAAATTTTTCGTCCAAAGAAAATGAAAACTTCCTTAGGAAACATTGTTTGCCATCCCAAGATGCATCCTTGTGCACAATATGAGATCATTTGAAGAAACTATGCCATGAATGTGGCCATAAGATTGATTATTTGGCTTGAAAGCCATGCATCTTCACGCATAATAGCTCGTTTCTGAGAACACTTTTTAAAAATAATAACCGTATTACAAATTTATTATTTTAATGGTAACTTGGTCACATATAATGACACAATGTGAAGGTTTTCCAATTTTTTGATTTTTTTGAATTTTTTATGCCCGTTTCAAAATGCGGTCAAAACGGCGGGCATGACCGTTCCTAGCTAGTGATTGAATCTTGGAAATCTTTTTGTGTTTGTCTGATTGAATAGATACTTATGTGCCTAGAAATGATTTTTGGAAAAAATAAAGAGCAAACTATGAGGCAGCTGCAGTTCAAATTTCACCCGCTTCCTACTGAATCGACGGAAATTTTTCTTTTTCACGAGAGGTGGATCGAAACTTTTGACACCCAACCATTTGGTCAATTGTGCATTATATATGGCCTAGTATTTTATCAAAATGATTTGGTCCAATATTGCAACAAATATATGGTAGGTCCTTCACAAAAAAAACTCATTTTGGGCACACGAAAAATAGAAAATGAATTTTTCGTCCAAAGAAAATGAAAACTTCCTTACGCAACATTGTTTGCCATCCCAATATGCACCCTTGTGCACAATATGAGATCATTTGAACAAACTATGTCATGAATGTGGCCATAAAATTGATCATTTGGCTTGAAAGCCATGCATCTTCACGCATGATGGCTCGTTTCTGAGAACACTTTTTAAAAATAATTACCGTATTACACGTTTATTATTTTTCCTGCTAACTTGGTCACATATAATGACACAATGCGGAGGTTTTCCAATTTTTTGATTTTTTTGAATTTTTATGACCGTTTCAAAATGCGGTCAAAACGACGGGCATGACCGTTCCTAGCTAGCGGTTGAATCTTGAAAAACTTTTTATATTTGTCTAATTAAATAGATACTTATGTACCTAGAAATGATTTTTGAATAAAATAAAGATTAAACTATGAGGCAGCTGCAGTTCTAATTTTACCCGCTTCCTACTAAATCGCCGGAAATTTGTCTTTTTCACGAGAGGTGGATCGAAACTTTTGACACCCAACCATTTGGTCAATTGTGCATTATATATGGCCTAGTCCAATATTGCAACAAATATATGGTAGGTCCTTCACAAAAAATAACTCATTTTGGGCACACGAAAAATATAAAACAAATTTTTTCGTCCAAAGAAAATGAAAAGTTCCTTAGGCAACATTGTTTGCCATCCCAATATGCACCCTTATGCACAATATGAGATCATTTGAACAAACTATGCCATGAATGTGGCCATAAGAGTGATCATTTGGCTTGAAAGCCATGCATCTTCACGCATGATAGCTTGTTTCTGAGAACGCTTTTAAAAATAATTACCGTATTACAAGTTTATTATTTTTCCTGCTAACTTGGTCACATATAATGACACAATGCGAAGGTTTTCCAATTTTTTGATTTTTTTGAATTTTTTATGTTCGTTTCAAAATGCGGTCAAAATGACGGGCATGACCGTTCCTAGCTATTGGTTGAATCTTGGAAAGCTTTTTGTGTTTGTCTGATGAAATAGATACTTATGTACCTAGAAATGAATTTTGGAAAAAATAAAGAGCAAACTATGAGGCTGCTGCAGTTCAAATTTTACCCGCTTCCTACTGAATCGGCAGGAATCTATCTTTTTCACGAGAGGTGGATCGAAACTTTTGACACCCGACCATTTGGTCAATTGTGCATTATATATGGCTTAGTATTTTATAAAATGGATTTGGACCAATTTTGCAACTAATATTTGGTTGATCCTTCACAAAAAAAAACATTTTGAGCACTCGAGAAAAGGAAAATGAAAACTTCCTTAGACAACATTGTTTGGCATTCGAAGATGGACTCTTGTGCACAATATGAGATCAATATTTGATTTTTTTCATGTGAAACAGTAGAATAAAAACAAAAGAAAAAACACAACTATATGTGCTCTATTTCCATTGGTGAAATTCGCTGTCACACGAATCGATGACATGATGTCCATCCATCCATCCATCTCTCCATTTATGTACAGAAAAAAAGAAAATGAAAACGAAAACCCCACCCGCATCCACGTACCCAAGCCCTACCCAGATCCCATCGATCCCCTCCTCCTATCGCACCCCTCCTCCCCCATCTCGTCGCCGTCGCCATCGACGGCGCTCCCCTCGATCCCTCCCACCGCCGTCTCCCTCCCTCAGATCGAGCTCCCCCTCCCCTCTCCCTCCCACCTCTCGAAGCTTCCGCGTCCCACCGCCGGGCACCATGCTCCTCTGCAGCTTCTGCGGCAACGTAGCGGCCAGTACCCGTACTACTACGGCGGTGGCGCCGACGCCTTGTGCCGCTGTGGCAGGCCGGCGACGATGACCGTGCCCACCGAGGAGGGTTTCTTCGACGACATCTTCGGCGCCCGTGCACGTCAGTTGCGGTCGAGGTCCAGGTCCAAGTCCACCAAGTCGTCGTCGGTGATCAGCTCCGACGAGTTTGGCTCCGGCCGCTCCGCCTTCCGGTCGGCGACCACCAGCGGCGGCGCGGTAAAGCTGCTCTCTCCTCCTTCACGTCCAAGCTCAGGTGAACCAGACGTCAGGTGCGATTCAGGCAACGCCGCCCTCTCCTCTCCCACCCAAGATCCCTATAGTAGTTCAATCTGTAGTTGTGTTATTAAGTAGCCAGATCCCCATTTCGTGTCCATGTAGTCGTAGCACCATTAGAGGTCAACCAAACCAATCAAGCAAGCAATGTGTTCATGCAGATGTAGCGGTTAATCAGCGTCAATGGCGGGCAACTCTAGTTATTAGTCAGTAGTAGCATTTGTTGTGATTCTGAACATGTTGTTCTATTATTGCACTGCATTCTGTACCATTCCGTCACAAGGTTTAGTTAAGATTCAGTTGCAAGCTTTGCATGTTATTGAGATTCTGGAAGATGATTTGGTTCACTTCACCCAATGATTTCGTCGTCATAAACTGAGCATATGCGGTTTCTTCAGGAACCCTCCTTATTGAAGTGTGCATCCATTCCATTGAGATTGCTATTGCAAGCAGCAAAGTTTTGTTGATAACAGTTCGTGTGCTTGCTCACTAACAAGTTTGCATTTCTTCCCAATAACAGGTTCCACTTCTTGGTGGAGCGATGTGCGCGTGCACCTAGCATTTCTTCTAAAACTCAGTGTCTCTCAAGGTAACATATTAACCTGAAGGCAAAGCAGTTGCATTCCCTTTGCTACTAATCATCGATATCAGCTACACCGCAGGACTCAACCGTACCGTATGCCGGGCGTCGTCGTGGTACTAACGGCCAGGCCACCGACGCCGGCGCCGACCCCCACCAGAGATCCGCCGCCGCCCAGGACCCCAAGCTGCTGGACGACTTCGAAGACGCCGAAGCCGACACCGAAGTTTAACTACCACCTCCAAATCAAATCTTGGGCTTCATTCATGGCTGTCTAGTACTGCTAGTTAATCCTGGGGCTTAATTACCATTAGTCCACATTTCATATTATTCTTGGAGTACCATACTGTAGCAGCAACATTGTACTATAGCAGCAGCATTAGTGTTGTACTGTAGTCTGTAGGATGCACCTGCATATGCACCTACATGTGTAGTCAGTAACTAGTGCTACTACTTGAACTCAAAATTTCTTTTACAAAGAATAAAAAGATGAGCATTTCTCCAGCCAATGTTTGCAGTAGTTGCTGCTATGTAATCATCGTCTGGACCTATGCATTTCATCAAAATTTGCAATGATGTTTGTTGCCTAAGAAACTAGCGAATTATAGAGGCCTGAGATTCTTCTTTTGTTGTACTTGTACATGTAGCAGTGTTCTTCGCACTATGATCTAAAGCAATCAGTCGGCCAATTGCAGTCTTGGCATGCTCTGTTGCTCTCCTAGTTGTTAACCTATGTGTAGTAGTACGTAGGAATAGAGGTATGCTAAATCTGGCATTTTCAAGTATGTTGTGTTGCTGTGACTGCTCTCAGTTTAATAATTTTAACTCTTCTGGCATTTTCAAGTATGCACAGTGTATTAGTGTATCATCATCTGTGTTATACGTTTCCGCCACGGAATCAACGAAATGTTTCTGCAATGAGATGTATTTATTTAGACGAAGTATCCACTTTCCCTGACATAATATGTTCATGTTCACGACAGGCCCCCTGCAAATTGCTGGATGCAACATCAATGCAGCTCTGATCCAGAACCTGGTTCTTGGATGCAACACGCATTGTGCTGGACAGGTATAGCCCCGGTCACACCATAATATGTTAGTGCTCAATCATGTATGCATCTCCATGTTGCAAGCCTGCCATACTTGATAGGATCAGTACTTATTAACTGCTCATATGTGCTTGTAGAGAAGAATACAATTATTATTTGACCAGTCTAGATTTTTAACATTTGATGTGCTTCCAAGGGACACGGGTCTCTACTCTTCTATATAATCCACACTTTGTTCTGGAAGCAAGTCAGTTGTACCATGCTGTTACATCACAACAAGGTGTCATTTGATGTACTGCTGCTGTTGATGCTCCGTAGAGTCTAGATGAAGATGTACTGCTGCTATTGATGCTCTAGCTGTAGCATGTACTATTGCTGTTTTGCTACTGCAGTGTTAGTTTCGCTGCTGCTAGCTGTTGGCTGCTACTAGTTAGTACTTAGTAGTTACTGCTAGTAGTGCTAGTAGTTGCTGCTGCTTCTATTGCTTGTGCAATTGTGCTAGTAGCCAGTAGATGTTCATTGCATGACATGCACTAGTAGCTAGTAGATGTGTTGGTACCTGTACGCTAGTACTATTGGTGTGTTGAATGTCTTAGTAGAACATCATCAGGTTGATGTGTTGTAGTCATGTTTTGGAAGTTTTTCCATGCCATGCTTACTGTTTACTGAACTGAGGTATTTGGGCATTTATGTGTAATTTTTATTCTCTTGAATGGATATTTTTTATTGGCAATCATTTAAGTTCCACTATATCTTACTTATAATTTATGCAGATCAGGATCTCATGTTGTTGAGGTGGCTGCTGTTGTGACCATGAGATGTGCACAATAGTTTTAGTTGATGTTACCACCATGTTTTGGTGCATGTGTATTTCTTTTTGATTGTGCAGACGTGTATGTGCTGTTGTGAGTTTCATTGAGTGATTTCTGGATTTGATCATTTAATTGTGAGAATTATTGATTGTTTACTGTTGAAATGTGTAAAAGAAATCTGTCAATGAAAAGGCTGAATGTTCTATTGGATCGAATAATATTTGGGCTCTAAAAAGGCTATGGCCCAAACAACAGTGGACTGGAATATTGCGCATTTATGAAAAAGGTATAAAAAGGCTTAATTAAATGGACTATGAAATGGATGAGGCGTAGAAATAAAAAGGCTGAATTGTTGGGCTTGGCCCATGAAGCCGATCAAAAATTGATAGATTTTTTTAATAAAAAGGATGAATTAGTGGGCTTGGCCCATGTAAGGCGTCGAATTGGACCGAGCTGAATCTTATCAAATGACCTTTTTAATTGGTCGTAATTTGGCCACGTTGGATCTGACGTGGCGAGGGCAGAGAGCTAGCGACCAAAATAGAAGGTCATAGAATCAATGACCTTTTGTTTTGGTCGTGGAATTCCACGACCTTCTCACGGAGAAGGTCGTTAATTTCAGTTTACGACCGCCAGCCTTTGACCTTCTGTTTTTGGTCACAAAAAGGTCGCAAATGAAAAACAATGACCTTTCAGTAACCAATAGTGATGGTCGCAAGTTGACATATTTGTTGCAGTGATCGTTACCGTTACTTCCATACTACTTTGCTACTAAATATTTTGCTGCAGATATTAAGTCTTTCAGGTGTGGTTGAATTGACAACTCAGCTGCTAATACTTGAGAATATTCTTTGGCTCCCCTTGTGTCAAATCAATAAATTTGGGTTGAATACTCTACCCACAAAAACTGTTGCGATCCCCTATACTTGTGGGTTATCAAGACCTTTTTCTGGCACCGTTGCCAGGGAGCATAGCTCTATTCTCTGAGTCACTTGGGATTTATATCTGTTGATCACCATGAGGAATCTGAAAGATCAAAGAACCAAGATTGTTCCCTCAACTACGAGGGGAGGTAAGGAACTACCATCTAGCTCTAAACTTGATTCACCTTCTGTTTTGAGTAAACTTGCGACACCTACACCTGCTATTGATTCCGATATGTCACATGTTATTGATGATGACACTTCTACTATGCATGATGCTTATGATGAAACTACTTCTCTGCTTGCACTACTGCAGGATGCTGCTAACACGACACTACGATCAGAGACCCTTCGACGAAACTATGTGTGATGCAATAGTCACAAACAGTGGTGTAAAAGAACCGTCAAAAAGGCGCAAAACGTTTGCGATGGAGGATGCATCAAACACGGTTCATATTTTAGTTGCATGCGCGATGCAGGGCACAGGATTCAGTTCAATGAACTGTTTGCGATGAGGCAGAACAAAAGAATCGGGCAGCTAGATGAAGGCGTGTGCGATATACATCATACGGTTCACTTGGATGAACTGTTTGTGATCAGGCAACACAAAAAAATGGTCAACCAGATCAAGGTGTGTGCGATATACGTCATGCGGTTCACTCAGATGAACTATTTGTGTTGAGACAAGAGAATAGAAACGGTTCAATATAACAAGATGTGTGTGATACGCGGCAAACAGATATGTAATAAAAAATGTGTACGAAGACCGATAATAACACAGACGGTTGCTGCTAATAAGATGTGTGTGTTGTGCGATGGGATTGCATACAGAACAACAACATATATATACACACTTATAAGGACATGGTTGCATAACCAAATGAAACATCCACTTATATAGGTGGCTACTACAACCATGTCATTTGCACACACCAAAGTAAACTATTACATGCATAATTACATAGGTGGCTACTATACATACATGACATTTCCACACACCAATAAAGTAAACTATATATTACATGCATGATTAACTAGCATAAATGACCATATGATCATCATCTACTTCTTGTGACGCTTGCTCTGCTTATGGCTCGATCCGGGCTCGCCGATTTGGGTAACGAGGAACTTCCTCATGTCAACGATCCGCCTGTGCATCTCGTAGCATGTGTACACACTCTTGGCCGCGAACAGAGGTGAGATTCATCCAGTTGCCGCATCCACGCCTTGTGCTAGGATAGGGGACTTGTTCTCTGGGCATCCTGCTTCATCTTTTCGTAGTAGGGGTCGATGATGGCCGAGGCGAGTTCGACCAGGGAGTCCTTCATGCTGCCCCAGACCCTGTAGTGGTCACAAATTTCGACAAGGTTCTTGCAGGCCAAGCTTGTAACACTAAGCGCTTTTACATCGTCGGTGGTTTCCACCATGGCTAATTTGTAGTCGATGCTGTTGAGGAACCTGTTGAAACGGTCACAAGGCTCTGTGGCCATGCAGTAGTGGTAGATGAGGACATGATGGCGCACACACCACTCGGCGACGACAACCTTCTAATATATGCCGGGAGGACCGGCGGTGTACTGGAGGTCGATGCCGACCACCTTGTACTTATCTCGAGCAAGCAACTACTCAACGTTGTTGATGTAGTCATCCATCATGGCCGGGTCGATGGTGTACACCACCGAGATATCCGTCTCCCTCGCATGTGTCTCCACTCTATGCTTGCCGTACTCCATTGGAGCGTCGCTAGACATCCCCTCTCTATGTGTCGTCATGGGTGTGCTTGTTGTGTTGTGGGGCACGTTGAAGAGACTAAGGTTATAATGGCTGCGGGAATTAAAGGGGGAGCCAGACGGCCAGGAATATCAACAAGCCCTGATGGCAGTTCTAATTTGCAGCGCGTAACTCCATTGCGCCGCATGTAACCGCATCGCGTGGCAACGCGCGCGGCGCAACCGCATGCATATGGGGCCGCCGACGTGATCGTGCGCACGCCCAACCGCTGGAAGAGCGCGCGCGGAGGGACGCGAGCAGAGCGCTCCGCGGTCGCCTCAAGGCAAGCAACTATATATATATATATATGTGCATATAGCAATTGAACACACAAGGAAAAGCTGTCCACAAGCCGAGTGCACCGATGGACGCGAGCAGAGCATGCCGCAGCACCTAACGGCGAGCAGAGGTTGCCGAGGGACGCGAGCAGAGGCCGACACAGTGATACATGGCATATAAGACGAACTGTGCGAGCAATGAGGGAGACATCAAGCACAAATCAGATTAGAGTTGCGTGTGCGATACGTGGCATACAGTTGATCCATCCGAGCTGTTTGTGATGAAATAAGCCGTATGTGTTGCGGGCATACGCTTGTTGGTATATAACCTTAAATTTAACCAAAAAAGTGTTAGTGCATGTTACAAAATTGTATAACTGGAAGCTATGTTCAAATACGAGTCCAATGATATAATCCTTGGCGACATGCATTCGTATTTTATTAGTTAAATCCTACTTATAAACCAGGACGGGGGTATAGTAGGTAGTCACAAACGTTTTTTTTGTATTAACCGTATGTGTACGTGTCCTTTCGTCCTCCTCTCGCATGTCTTGTCACCCCGCTGCCGCAGACGGCTTACAGCGCAAGCTTGCGCAGCGCGCGGGGGCGTTGTTTTGGCCAAACGGTGGCTTGAAGTGGCACCAATGAATCGTCGGCATGCCCATTCCCGCGCAAGCTTCCCATCCGACTTGGTGAAATCCCCCCAAATCCCAATGCTTCCCCTCCCTCCCTATAGCTTATCTCGTCTGCTTCACCCACAATCGCCAATGGCACCGATCCATCGTCGTCGCTCAGCCACTCCACCGTCATCAGAGGATAGCTCCAGCTGGGAGGCTACACCGCGGCGGTGGCTCAGTCGCCGACGTAGTGTAGTGCGCGTGGCATCCCTGTTGGGTGTGCGTGGAACACCCACCACACGTTCCGCCGCCGCTGCTTGTTGATACGTCTCCAACGTATCTATAATTTTTGATTGTTCCATGATGTTATGTTATCAATCTTGAATGTTTTATAATCATTTTATACCATTTTTTGGTACTAACCTATTGACATAGTGCCAAGTGCCAGTTCTTGTTTTTCCTAGTTTTTTGCATCACAGAAAATCAATATCAGATGAAGTCCAAATGCCACGAAACTTTACGGAGAATTTTTATGGGCCATAAGGAACACAACGGGCCTTGGTTGCACCTGGGGGAGTCCCGAGGAGGGGAAAACCCACCAGGCCGCGCCAGGAGGCCCAAGCGCGCGCTGGTGGGTTGTGCCCACCTCGGATGCTCCCAGGACCGCCTCTTTGCTCTATAAATACCCCCAAAATACCAGAACCCTAGAAGCGTCGATGAAATATTCATCCAGCCGCCGCAGAGTCCAGAACCACCAGATCCAATGTAGACACCATCTCGGATGGGGTTCACCACCTCCATTGGTGCCTCTCCGATGATGCATGAGTAGTTCTTTGTATACCTTCGGGTCCGTAGTTTGTAGCTAGATGGCTTGATCTCTCTCTCTCTCTTGATTCTCAATACAATGGTCTCTTGGACATCCATATAATGTAACTCTTTTGTGTTGTGTTTGTTGGGATCCGATGAACTTTGAGTTTATGATCAGATCTATCTTTTTATATCCATGAAAGTTATTTGAGTTTCTTTGATCTCTTATAGCCTCGTATTTCTTCCCCAGTATTTGGGTTTTGTTTGGCCAACTTGATCTATTTATCTTGCAACGGGAAGAGGTGCCCGCTAGCGGGTTCAATCTAAAGGTGCTTGATCCCAGTGACAGAAAGGGAACCGACACGTATGTATTGTTGCTACAAAGGATAAAACGATGGGTCTATCTCTACATAGATAGATCTTGTCTACATCATGTCATTGTTCTTATTGCATTACTCCGTTTTCCATGAACTTAATACACTAGATGCATGCTGGATAGCGGTCGATGTGTGGAGTAATAGTAGTAGATGCAGGCAGGAGTCGGTCTACTATCTTGGACGTGATGCCTATGTAATGATCATTGCCTGGGTATCGACATAATTATTTGAGGTTCTATCAATTGCCCAACAGTAATTTGTTTACCCACCGTTTGCTATCTTTCTCGAGAGAAGCCACTAGTGAAACCTACACCCCCCGGGTCTTCCTTCTCATATATTTGCTTGCGATCTACTTTTCCTTTGCATTTTTATCCAGATCTATCAAACCAAAAATACAAAAATACTTTGCTACACTTTACTCTATTTACGATCTATTATTTCAATCTATTACAAATTTCTCGCATCATTACCCGAAAGGGATTAACAACCATTTTAACACGCGGGGTTGCGAGGTGCTGTTATTTGTATGCAGGTGTTGTTTACGTTGTGTTTCTTGGTTCTCCTACTGGTTCGGTAACCTTGGTTTCTTCACTGAGGGAAATACCTACCTTCGCTGTGCTACATCATCCCTTCCTCTTTGGGGAAATACCAATGTAGTCCTAGTAGACAGGAGCTTTCTGGCGCTATTGTCATGGAGTGATCAAAAGGAATTTCTGGCGTCGTTGCCGAGGAGTATCTTCAACATATACCAGGTTCCTAATCACAAATCTCATCTCCTCTCAATTTACATTATTTGCCATTTGCCTCTCATTTTCCTCTCCCCCACTTCACAAAAATTTTCCATTTTATTTGCCTTTTTTCCGTTCGCCTTTTTCTTGTCAGATCCTTTGTTTGCTTGTGTTGCCATGTGCCTTCTATATGCTTGCATCTTTGCTTGCTAAAAATCTATTGATATGGATCCTCATCCACTTGCTAATCCTTTTAAAAGATCCAGTTATGATGAACCAATTGCTAGTGATTTGAGTGCACTAGATTATCTCTATGAAGTTTTGCTTGAAATTCGTGAATCTAAAAATTGTGATGAAGAAATTTATGAAGTGATTCATGATAGCTCCTTGAATGAAAAGCATGATTGCAATGATATTACTATAAATTCTATTAATGTCAATTGTTCTAATAATATGCAAAACCCCAAGCTTGGGGATGCTAATTTTGATATGTCCACTACTTATTGCAATGATCATGATTGGGGTGATTCTTGTTATGATCTTGAAAATTTATTTAAGCCGCATGATGAATATGTTTGCGATAATATTGAAAGTGGGTTTGGAAGAGTGTCAACTCTAGGTAATAATGATCCCACTACTTCGGAGTATGTTCGATCTTATGAAAGTTTTGATAAAAGTGGGTTTGGAGAGGTCATGACTATATTTAATGATAATCCACTATTTTGGAAGAGTGTCAACTTTGCATGCATGTAGATCATGAAGAGAAATTTTATATGATAGTTATATTGTTGAATTTGATTATGATCCTACATATAATTATTATGAGAGAGGAAAATATGGTTGTAGAAATTTTCATGTTATTAAATTTCCTCTTGTTGTGTTGAGATTGTCAATGTTTTATTCCTCTCCTTTGCTTATGCTAGATGTTTTCTTGTCTTGATAATTTGTTTTCCTATAAAATTCCTGAGTATAGGAAGTATGTTAGACTTAAATGTGTTTGTCACATGTTTCATGATGCTCTCTTTGTGTTTCTTATCTGTTGTGTGAGCATCGTTGAAATATTATGCCTAGCTAAGGGCGTAAAACTATAGCGCTTGTTGGGAGGCAACCCAATGAATAAGTTTTATTTTTGCTTTTTGCTTTCTGTTCTTGTGTGTTTATACAATTATGCTATTGTTATGATTGTGTTTTTTATGTTTTAATTAGTGTTTGTGCCAAGCAAAGCCTTTAGGATCTTCTTGGGTGATAGTTGTTTGATCTTGCTGAAAAACAGAAACTTTTATGCTCATGAAATTAATTTTCATTTTCTTTACCAAAGAGTGATAAAATACCCATTCCACTTTCTGTAGATCAATATACAAATTTATCAGGTCTTCCTAATTTTTCAGAATTTTTGGAGTTATATAAGTATTCGAAATAGTCAGATTGCTACAGACTGTTCTGTTTTGATAGATTCTGTTTTCTTTGTGTTGTGTGCTTATTTTGATGGCTCTATGGTTTTCTTAGATGATTTTTTGCCATAGAAAAGTTGGAATATAGTAGATATAATACAAAAAAATGAGAATTTTTTTGATACATCACTTATAGTAGTGATTTATTATTCTTATAGTAACGGATCTCACGAAGGTTTTGTTGAGTTTTGTGTGATTGAAGTTTTCAAGTTTTGGGTTATTCTTACGATGGATGAAGGAAGGATAGAAGAGCCTAAGCTTGGGGATGCCCCGGCATCCCAAGCTATTATCCAAGAATGAGCAACCAACTAAGCTTGGGGATGCCCCCGAGTGGCATCCCTGCTTTCTTCCAACAACTATTGGTATTTTGCTTGAAACTATATTTTATTCGTCACATGATATGTGTTTTGCTTGGAGCGTCTTGTATGATATGTGTCTTTGCTTGTTTTCTTTTTTGTTTTAAGTCATCAATCCTTGCTGGACACACCTATTTGAGAGACCCAAAATTATGTCATGACTTAGAATTGCTCTCTTTGCTTCACTTAAATCTTTTATGAGCTAGGACTTGCTCTAGTGCTTCACTTATACCTTTTTGAGCACGGTGTGCTTAGTATTTTTGAAGAAATTCTCTCTTGCTTCACTTAGATTTATTTGAGAGTTAGTAAATTTTTTAAGAAACTCTTTCTTGCTTCACTTAAATTATTTTGAGAGAAAGAAAAATTGTTATGCTCATGATCTTCACTTATATTTGTTTGAGCTTATGAAAAGCAACACATGAAAATTAGTCCCAAAGTGATAGATATCCAACAAGGATAAAGGAAAAGAAACAAATGTCATGAAGATCATTGGACAAAGTAAACTTGATTCTTAGTAATAGTTTTGAGATATGATGATGTCATATGTGAGTTATGTTGATGAGTAATTGTGCTTTAGTAAGAATATTGGTGTTAAGGTTTGTGATTCCCTATGCAAGTATGAAAGTCAATAGTCATGCAATGAAATTATATCCTACTTATGGTGCATTATTCAGTGTTATTTATGCTTAATGCTTGTTTATGAGATTATCCGTTTCTTGGTTGGTCGCTTCCCAATCTTTTGCTAGCCTTCACTTTGCACCAAGTATGATCTCTACTTGTGCATCAAAAAATCTTCAGACCAGTTTTTCCATATTAGTCCACTATATATACCTATATGCGGTATTCTTTTGCCGTTCTAAGAAAATTTGCATGTGCCATCTCTAATTTTCAAAATAAACTTCTCTTTTGTGTCTTTGTTTCGCTCGCGGAGCGGTGACGGGTGGCTAATATTTTCCATGCTAGATGTATTATTCTCATGATGAGTGTTTATTCACTTGTCATTGAACGAGGGTAAGGCAAAGGTCTTAGGGATGCCCAGTCCCAAAATGAAAAAAATGAATTTACTTTATGTTGTCAAATAATAAATTCCTTGAAAATTGTTGGTATTGAGGGCACCCATGGATATGGTTAGCCATGGAAAGTGAAAGTATGGTGGAAAAAGGAATAAACTTTATTTTTTGTTTGGGAACCGCCTATGGCATATCTAGCATGGAAAGTGTTCGGAACTCTGAGTCATTTTCGTTGGTGGGATGGATACACCTATAAAAATGTTTTTATCTCTATTTTTTCGCTTTGAGCTCTGGCACCTCTACAAATCCCTACTTCCCTCTGCGAAGGGCCTTTCTTTTACTCTATGCATTTTTTATTTTTGAATTTGAGTCTCCATCTTCTCTCATAAAAAGCACTAACTAGGAGGCAATATGATCGTACTTAAGTATTGGGTAAAGCTAATATTCGAGTGTGTTTCATGAATGGATCAATGTTTGAGCATGATGGGCTAGGGATAACTTATTTTAGCATTGATATTTTGAAAGACATGGTTGCTTGTTGATATGCTTGAGTATCTAAATTATTATGTCAGAACTAGACTATTGCTTTGAATCGCATAAAAGTCCAAATGTCCATGCTACAAAGAAAAATAATATGATATGACATGATAAACAACACTCCACATCAAAAATTCTGTTTTTATCACTTACCTACTCGAGGACGAGCAGGACTTAAGCTTGGGGATGCTGATACGTCTCAAATGTATCTATAATTTATGATTGTTCCATCCTGTTAACTTATCAATCTTGGATGTTTTATAATCATTTTATATCATTTTTTGGTACTAACCTATTGACATAGTGCCAAGTGCCATTTCCTGTTTTTTTCCGTGTTTTATATCGCAGAAAATCAATATCTGACGGAGTCCAAATGCCACGAAACTTTACGGAGAATTTTTATGGGCCAGAAGGAACACAACGGGCCCTAGTTGCACCTGGGGGGAGCCTCGAGGAGGGAACAACCCACTAGGTCACGCCAGGAGGCCTAGGCATGCCCTGGTGGGTTGTGCCCACCTCGTGTGCCCCCCGGACCGTCTCTTTGCTCTATAAATACCCCCAAAATACCAGAACCCTAGAAGCGTTGACGAAATATTCATCCAGCCGCCGCAGAGTCCAGAACCACCAGATCCAATCTAGACACCATCTCGGATGGGGTTCACCACCTCCATTGGTGCCTCTTCGATGATGCGTGAGTAGTTATTTGTATACCTTCGGGTCCGTAGTTAGTAGCTAGATGGCTTCATCTCTCTCTCTCTCTTGATTCTCAATACAATGGTCTCTTGGAGATCCATATGATGTAACTCTTTTGCGGTGTGTTTGTTGGGATCCATTGAACTTTGAGTTTATGATCAGATCTATCTTTTTATATCCATGAAAGTTATTTGAGTTTCTTTGATCTCTTATATGCATGATCTCTTATAGCCTTGTATTTCTTCTCCGATATTTTTGTTTTTTTGGCCAACTTGATCTATTTATCTTGCAATGGGAAGAGGTTCCCGGTAGTGGGTTCGATCTTACGATGCTTGATCCCATTGATAAAAAGGGAACCGGCATTTATGTATCATTGCTACTAAGGATAAAATGATGGGGTCTATCTCTACATATATAGATCTTGTCTACATCATGTCATCGTTCTTATTGCATTACTCCATTTTTCCATGAACTTAATACACCAGATGTATGCTGGATAACGGTCAATGTGTGGAATAATAGTAGTCGATGCAGGCAGGAGTCGGTCTACTAATCTTGGACGTGATGCCTATGTAATGATCATTGCGTGGATATCATCATAATTATTTGAGGCTCTATCAATTGCCCAATAGTAATTTGTTTACCCATCGTTTGCTATCTTTCTCGAGAGCAGCCACTAGTGAAACCTACGACCCCGGGTCTTCTTTCTCATATATTTGCTTGCGATATACTTTTCCTTTGCATTTTTATTCAGATATATTAAACCAACAATACAAAAATACTTAGCTGCACTTTATTCTATTTACGATCTATTATTTCAATCTATTATAAATTTCTGGCATCATTACCCGAAAGGGATTGACAACCCCTTTAATACGTCGGGTTGTCAGGTGTTGTTATTTGTGTGCAGGTGCTATTTACGTTGTGTTGCTTGGTTCTCCTACTGGTTCGATAACCTTGGTTTCTTCATTGAGGGAAATACCTACCTTCGCTGTGCTACATCATCCCTTCCTCTTTGGGGAAGTACTGATGTAGTCCTAGCAGACAGGAGCTTTCTTGCACTATAGTCAGGGAGCGATCACCCGTCGGCAGCTGTTGCCTGCCATTGCCGCCACACCACCGTCGAAAGCCAGGGCCATCGCCCACTCCGTCGCCGCGGCCTGAAGGCGGGAGGTGCCCGTCGTGGCCGCCATCCCACTGCCCGCCATCACCCGCTCCGCCACCGCGACCCAAAGGCGGGAGGTGGCCGTCGTGGCCGCCACCCTATCATCGGCCGCCGTGGCCGCCTGCCCACCGTCGACTGCGAGGATCATCACCCACTCCGCCACCACTGCCCGAAGGAGGGAGGCGGAGGTGGAGGCCCACACGTGCGTCAGCGACCTTGCGCACTACATCGAGTTCCTACGGGAGGAGGAGGAGCGCCTCGTCGAGCATGGAAAGAGCCTTACGCAGCCGTCGCCGCAGCACACGCCGACACAGAGGCGAGGAATCAGGAGATCTATGAGTAGTCTAGCCGCTTCGAGAGGGATCATCTGGAGCGGCAGTGGGCGTTCGAGCCGGCGAGCATCGCTGAACGTGTAGCAGCGGCAGGCACCGTATTGCATTTTTCCAGCTCGTCGGTAGGCTCCTCCTCCTCCTATGCCTCTTACTGAGCGCGCTCGATAGAGGAGAGGCTGCCGGAAGTAGCACAAAGCCCCTTCGTAGTAGTAGTATTTAGGGGCTATTTTGTTCAGTTCATATGACTATAGATGTGTGGTGGAACTGTACAACATACTTAAAATTAGCTAGTATATATAGTTGAACTAGCTATTTCAGTACGTGGTTGGCAGCAATTGGGAAAAAGTTTGGTTGGTTCAGCTGTCGAGTTGAAATTTGTATAAATTAAGAACGACTACTTAATCTATGAATGAAATCTATACTTAATTACTGAATTTTAGTTGCAAAAATTAGCTAGTTCTAGTGATTTTTAGCTGCATATTTTGACAAATCGCAGTGTTACAAGGATTGACAAATGGCAATGTTATTAGATCAACAAATGTTAATCTTTCCAGTTTGACAAATGGCAACATACCCAATATGACAGATACAAATCTTACCAAATCATTTGTACGTGGTTGCACATGGGCCATCCAAAACAACCGTTTGCGTTGAAGGGATGCACAAATCCTGCGCTGCGAATTTTCCCTCGACTTAAGGGGGAAGACCATAGCTCTCACTTTGCATACGGGTGTTATATCTAAAACATTTGCGATCAAGAGCTGCAGAAATCCTTCTCAGCACATTTTCTCTTGGCTTCCTGGGGAAGCTGTCAGTTTTCATACGGCTGTTCTAACTAAAACGTTTTCGATCAAGAGCTGCACAAATCCTGCTAGGCATATTTTCCCTTGGCTTCCCGGGGAAGTTGTCGATTTTGCATACGGGTGTTCTAACTAAAACATTTGCGATGAGTGTTTCATATTTAAAAACCGTATTAAACTGCGGCTTGGGCGCCATTAATGAAGAGGATGCGAGCAAGGCGGGCGGTCATGGAAGTCAAAGGGCTCGCTTCCCGATGAGCCTGCGGGCGTACAGCTCGCATGCTTCCTGGTGAGCCTCCGCATTGGAGTACAGCTCGCACGCCTCCCGTTTAGTCAAGCACTCAAGCACCTGTCCGCACGGCACCTCCTAGCCATTAAAATAGTGAGGTGTGGCGTCACGTGAATGGTTAACAGAATGCACACAATTTAAATTATACAAAACGTTTGAAATGTTACAATGTCGGCTATTTGTTTCAAAATGCCTTTGTTGGCTGTTATTCGAGTGCGCCTTCTCTCAAAATGGACACGAAAAATATCACAGCATGTCGGGTGCCATTCTATTATAGCATGCCAAGTTTCATGAATTTCAGACGAGTTTTGGATTTACTAGAATTTAAAAACAAACTATCTCAACCTTTTGTCGGCAATCAACAATCCCCCGATGTTTGAAATTCTTTCCCATTTCTTGCATGGGACCTAATCATGCACCGAAGGACACGGATTTGATTTTTCAACCAATATATATGCACTGGAGCATGTGCATGTAGTTCAAATTTGAATTATGCATATAAAATGCCTAGAAAACCCAGTTAATGTATAAAAATGTCCAAACGAACCCCGACAAATTCTAAAATTAAACACAACACTCCTGTCGTTCTATGTTGACACTAGAATTTTTTTGAAAGCAATAAGAGTCAACGGATATTGTTTCGTCCCCAAAGGTGGCGCGTTCCCTACCGAAACCATCACGCTTGTTGTGAGAAGCTCTGGTTTGGGAGAAGCTTATACCCAAACCTGCCCCAAATGGGAATTTTTTTACCACGACATGTTGATGCCGCTCCACGATAGCATGCCAAGTTTCATGAATTTGAGACGAGTTTTGGATTTACTAGAATTTAAAAACTAAGTATCTCAATGTTTGCGGCCGAGTGACGGTGGCAGGGTTTTGAAATTCATTCCCATTTCTTGCATGGGACCTAAGCATGCAACCAAGGACACAGATTTGATTTTTCAACCACTCAATATGCACTGGATCATGTGCATGTAGTTCAAATTTGAATTATGCACTTGAAATGCTTACAAAACCTAGTTAATGTATAAAAATGTCCAAACGAACCCCGAAAAATTCCAAAACTAAACACAACACTCCTGTTGTTCTATGTTGACACTAGAAAAATTTCGAAAGCAATAAGAGGCAACTGATATCGTTTCGTCCGCAAAGATGACACGTTCCCTACCGAAACCATCACACTTGTTGTGAGAAGTTCTGGTTTGTGAGAAGCTTACACCCAAACCTGCCCCAAATGGGACAAATTTTTTACCACGGCACGTTGATGCCGCTCCATGATAGCATGCCAAGTTTCATGAATTTCAAACGAGTATTGGATTTACTAGAATTTAAAAACCAGGTATCAATGTTTGCGGCCGAGTGACAGTGGCAGGGTGTTTGAAATTCATTCCCATTTCTTGCATGGGACCTAAGCATGCACCGAAGGACACAAATTTGATTCTTTAACCAATTTATATGCACTGGAGCATGTGCATGTAGTTCAAATTTGAATTATGCACCTGAAATGCCTACAAAACCCAGTTAATCTATAAAAATGTCCAAACAAACCCCAAAAAATTCCAAAATTAATAACAACACTCCTGTTGTTCTATGTTGACACTAGATATTTTTTGAAAGCAATAAGAGGCAACGGATATCGTTTCGTCCCCAAAGGTGACACGTTCCCTACCGAAACCATCACGCTTGTTTTGAGAAGCTCTAGTTTGTGAGAAACTTATACCCAAACCTGCCCCAAATGGGACAAAATTTTTACCATGACATGTTGATGCTTCTTAATGATACCATGCCAAGTTTCATGAATTTCAGACGAGTTTTGGATTTACTAGAATTTAAAACCCAAGTATCTCAATTTTGCGGTGGAGTGACGGTGGCAGGGTGTTTGAAATTCATTCCCATTTCTTGCATGGGACCTAAGCATGCACCGAAGGACACAAATTTGTTTTTTCAACCAATTTATATGCACTAGAGCATGTGCATGTAGTTCAAATTTGAATTATGCACATAAAATGCCTAGAAAATCCAGTTAATGTATAAAAATGTCCAAACGAACCCCAAAAATTCCAAAATCGAACACAACACTCCTGTTGTTCTATGTTGACACTAGAATTTTTTTGAAAGCAATAAGAGGCAACGGATATCGTTTCGTCCCCAAAGATGGCACATTTCCTATCGAAACCATCACGCTTGTTGTGAGAAGCTCTGGTTTGGGAGAAGCTTATACCCAAACCTGCCCCAAATGGGACAATTTTTTTACAACGACATGTTGATGCCGCTCCATGATAGCATGCCAAGTTTGATGAATTATAGACAAGTTTTAGATTTACTAGAATTTAAAAAACAGGTATCTCAATGTTTGTGGCCGTGTGACGGTGGCAGGGTGTTTGACATTCATTCCCATTTCTTGCATGGGACCTAAGCATGCAACCAAGGACACATATTTGATTTTTCAACCCGTTTATATGCACTTGAGCATGTGCATGCAGTTCAAATTTGAATTATGCACATGAAATGGCTACAAAACCAAGTTAATGTATAAAGACGTCCAAACGAACCCTGAATAATTCCAATTTTTTGAGGACACACCTATAGTTGCATGTTCACTTCAGATAAAAGTTCTAGCAATTTAAACACCATCTTTTGCAGCTGTGACCCCATTACGTAATTCAAATCAAGACAAAATATCAAGTAGATTGCACATAGTTCATTATCACCAACCGTGTGAGATGCAACACAAAATATCTTAGAGCACCGTCGAAGTCTCAAGCACACTAGCCTGCCTCTCAAATATCATTTCACTGTTCAATCGTTGCTGGTGAAAGATGGGGATGTGGACCCGCGTCGTGAGGGCAACTTCGGCGGCCCACTCCGGCGAGAGCATGGCTGCACCTGCCAGGCATGTGCTAACAAGCTTCGTGAGGGAGACCGCAATCTGTGTCCGGGCGGCCAAGGTAGCCCAAACGACCGCTGTTGCTTCTCAGGCGGTGGCGGCAACATCCGCCTCGGGGATAGCAACTGGTGAGAGCGGCACAACAGCTGTCTGTTCCGCAGGGGCGGCCTTAGCCCTGATGGAGACCGCCCACCACCATGTTGAGGCCGTCCAAGCCCAGCTCGTGGCGGTCACTGCACAAATCGAACAAAGCTTCTCTGACAACGGTCGGCAACCCACGGACGAAGAGTTGGCAATCACCAAGAGAGTTCCAGCAGCCGTCTGTTCCTACACGGCATATCTTGCCACGACGGAGCCCGCCAAAGCCCATATCGTGGCCGGCCATGCCCATCTCGTGGCGGCCTATTCCAAAGATATGGCGGACGGGGATGGCGAGATGCTTGCTGAGTATGGTGCAATTGATGCCATGGAGCCCCTTCCCCACGAGACCGTCAGGCACAAGCTGGACATGGATGCGGCGGAGGAGATCCATGAGCACCAGCCATAGTAGTACTCTTTGTTTTGTTTAATTAAGAGTGCCAGTCTTTAATTTGTTAAAGTAATGTTTAGGTCAGCTAGCTTTGTTTAATTCTGAACTTGGTCGATTAAGAAGTGTGGGTGTGCTGTAGTCTCCTTTGTGTACCCAAATTATGCAATGACGTGGATGACCACTATAACCAGGGAAATTCGAACCAAAATTTTTGATGTTCAAACTCATCACACATGGGTTAAGCTATCTGAATCATTTGTGATGTTCACATATCGTACACAGTTCTAACTAAGGGACCGTGTGTGATGACACTTTGTGCGCCAGTTTTTTCGCTGAAGCGATTCCAAAATTCTGGCTTTCGTGGAAATATCTACCTCTCCGCCCTTGCCAAAAGCCACATTTCCCCTATTTCCGCCTTCCTTTCCAAGTTGAAACCTTCGCTCCTTGCTTGCAGCACCGCCTCCTCGCCGGCGACCCTCCTTCACGCTACTCGGCCTCGCCTATCCAGGCAGGTAATCCACACCCAACCCCCATCCTCCTCCTCCTTCCACATCCCACATTCCCCGACCGCCGGTGCGACACCTTCCACCCAAATCACCGACCCCTCCACCAAATAAGCGCCACCCTAAGTCATGGTGTGCGCATTATAGCCAGGATCTCAAGGAGCATTTGGCGGCGGAGAAGCAAATCGCAGCCACACGCGCGGATGAGGTCGCGATGGCTGCAATTTGTGTTGACCCCCAGATCTTGGAGGAGCAGCTCGCCATCGAGGCCACCGTCGACGCCTCACGCACTGAGGACGTGACGCGGTTGGCTATTTGGTTCAATTCTGCAATGCGATGTTCAATTGTTGTGGGTGCATTCTGTTATTGTATACCATGTGACAAATAAATCAAATTTGGATGTACTAAATACATAAGAAACAAATACAATTGCTATATTTCCAAGTTGTTAAGCATGCTTGGTTTGGTTAACTGTCTATTCTTCTATTAGGAGTATGTTATATTGTGCAATGTGGTGCTCAGTTAACGTTTGGTTCATTTTTTGTGGTGTTTAGTTAACTCTTTTGTTTGGTTCAATTCTGCAATGCGATGTTCAATTGTTGTGGGTGCATTCTGTTATTGTATACCATGTGAGGAATAAATTGAATTTGGCTGTACTAAATACTTGAGAAACAAATACAATTACTATATTTCCAAGTTGTTAAGCATTCTTGGTTTGGTTAACTATCTAATCTTCTATTAGGAGTATGTTATATTATGCAATGTGGTGCTCAGTTAATGTTTGGTTCATTTGTTGTGGTGTTTAGTTAACTGCTTGGTTCAATTCTGCAATGCGATGTCCAATTGTCGTGCGTAGAATTTTGTATTGTTGTGCATGTGAGGAATAAATCGAATTTGGCTACACTTAATACATGAGAAACATATACAGGTGCTATATTTCCTAGTTCTTAATCATGCTTGGTTTGGATAAATGGGTTTTCCATGTGGCTTAAATTAATCTGATGAATTTGTAATGTGCTTATTTTTCATCAACGTATTTTACTGATAGCATGTGAACCCTTACTTAACCTGATGACTAACTACCTTATTTGTGTTGTAGGGAAATAATGGGAAGCACTAAGGTTTACAATCGAGGTTAGCACGTGCATGGTCCGTTGTCTAATAGCACATTATTGTGCAATTGCAGGAACCTTTCTAATATTTAGGTTTTTAACAATTTGGTCTTGCACATGTAGGTCTTGCTGTCAGAGATTTTGACCCACTGTTCGACCCTTTTTGCATATGGGTAAATGAGTTGTCCATGAATATCAGTCAAGTCAAGAAACTCAGAAAGATTGTTAGGATAAAGAAATTAGCGACAAAAAACAACAAGATCTTTGTCTGCACAGTGAAGAAGACATCAGTTCACTATAGGATGGTACTAACTATTATGCCTTGCCTTTTTATTCCTTTGCCCCATTTCCAATATAGAGAATATATTTATGCACATCCTTGTTTTCAAGCCTTTACAAAGCAGTTCACTGATGATTACCTCTCAAACCACCTGTATGGTCAGGAGGCGAGGAAGGTATTCATACAACACTCACGGTTCAATATTGAAGTGTTCCTAAAGAGGATGAAGGATGGACGGTCAATCATCCACAGGCACTGGCCTAAAGTTACAAAGACCTTCAACATCAATGATGGCTCAATATTCGCCTTCTACTTCAACAGTTTTCCAGATGAGATACATCTGTCTATGTACCATCTATGATGCTAATTTCGAAAGGTTATAGATGTTGCATGTGAAACTTGGTGCTGCTGTAGTTGTGTAATGGGGTAGTTGAGTGCTGAAGCTATATGATGTTGTACTCTGATGTATTTCAATTATGAAAAAGAAATATATTGTGTGCTTAATATGAAATGTCAATTAGATTAATAAATGGATTATTAATAATTGGATAATTAGCCTGCTAATTGGGTTTTTCTATTGCACACGGTTATTGAGAAAACACCATGTGTGATGCATTCAATAACACACACAGTTTCTAGGAATAAACCACGTTGGATTAATGAACAATCACACACGACCTTTGATACGTCTCCAACGTATCTATAATTTTTGATTGCTCCATGCTATATTATCTACTGTTTTGGACATTATTGGGCTTTATTATACACTTTTTTATTATTTTTTGGACTAACTTATTAATCGAAGGCCCAGCCCAGAATTGATGTTTTTTTGCCTATTTTAGGGTTTCGAAGAAAATGAATATCAAACAGAGTCCAAACGGAATGAAACCTTCGAGAACGTGACTTTTGGAACGAACAAGATCCAGGAGACTTGGACCCTACATCAAGCAACCAACAGGGAAGCCACGAGGTAGGGGGGCGCGCCTACCCCCCCAAGCGCGCCCTCCACCCTCGTGGGCCCCCTGTTGCTCCACCGATGTACTTCTTCCTCCTATATATACCTACGTACCCCCAAACGATCAGATACGGAGCCAAAACCCTAATTCCAGCGCCGGAACTTTCTGTATCCACGAGATCCCATCTTGGGGCCTGTTCCGGAGCTCCGCCGGAGGGGGCATCGATCACGGAGGGCTTCTAAATCAACACCATAGCCCTTCCAATGAAGTGTGAGTAGTTTACCTCAGACCTATGGGTCCATAGTTATTAGCTAGATGGCTTCTTCTCTCTTTTTGGATCTCAATACAAAGTTCTCCCCCTCTCTTGTGGAGATCTATTCAATGTAATCTTCTTTTGCGGTGTGTTTGTTGAGACCGATGAATTGTGGGTTTATGATCAAGTTTCTCTACGAACAGTATTTGAATCTTCTCTGAATTCTTTTATGTATGATTGGTTATCTTTGCAAGTCTCTTTGAATTATCAGTTCGGTTTGCCCTACTAGATTGATATTTCTTGCAATGGGAGAAGTGCTTAGCTTTGGGTTCAATCTTGTGGTGTCCTTTCCCAGTGACAGTAGGGGCAGCAAGGCACGTATTGTATTGTTGCCATCAAGGATAACAAGATGGTTTTTTTATCATATTGCATGAATTTATCCCTCTACATCATGTCATATTGCTTAAGGCGTTACTCTGTTCTTATGAACTTAATACTCTAGATGCATGCTGGATAGCGGTCGATGTGTGGAGTAATAGTAGTAGCTGCAGGCAGGAGTCGATCTACTTGTCTCGGACGTGATGCCTATATACATGATCATACCTAGATATTCTCATAACTATGCTCAATTCTGTCAATTGCTCAACAATAATTTGTTCACCCACCGTAAAATACTTATGCTCTTGAGAGAAGCCACTAGTGAAACCTATGGCCCCCGGGTCTATCTTCATCATATTATTCTTCCAACACTTAGTTATTTTCATTGCCTTTTATTTTACTTTGCATCTTTATCATAAAAAAATACCAAAAATATTATCTTATCATATCTATCAGATCTCACTCTCGTAAGTGACCGTGTAGGGATTGACAACCCCTTATCGCGTTGGTTGCGAGGATTTATTTGTTTTGTGCAGGTGCGAGGGACTCACGCGTAGCCTCCTACTAGATTGATAACTTGGCTCTCAAAAACTGAGGGAAATACTTACGCTACTTTGCTGCATCACCCTTTCCTCTTCAAGGGAAAACCGACGCAGTGCTCAAGAGGTAGCAAGAAGGATTTCTAGCGCCGTTGCCGGGGAGGTCTACACAAAAGTCAACATACCAAGTACCCATCACAAACCCTTATCTCCCGCATTACATTATTTGCCATTTGCCTCTCGTTTTCCTCTCCCCCACTTCACCCTTGCCGTTTTATTCGCCCTCTCTCTCTATCCTCCCTCTCTTTCTCTATTTGCCTCTTTTTCGCTTGCTCCTTGTTTGCTTGTGTGTTGGATTGCTTTCTTGTCACGATGGCTCAAGATAACACTAAATTGTGTGACTTTACCAATACCAACAACAATGATTTTATTAGCACTCTGATTGCTCCTCTTACCGATGCTGAATCTTGTGAAATTAATGCTGCCTTGCTGAATCTTGTCATTAAAGATCCATTTTCCGGCCTTCCTAGTGAAGATGCCGCTACCCATCTAAATAGCTTCGTTGATTTGTGTGATATGCAAAAGAAGAAAGATGTGGACAATGATATTGTTAAATTGAAGCTATTTCCTTTTTCGCTTACAGATCGTGCCAAAGCTTGGTTTCGTCTTTGCCTAAAAATAGTATAGACTCTTGGAATAAGTGCAAAGCTGCTTTTATCTCTAAGTATTTTCCTCCCGCTAAGATTATCTCTCTTAGAAACGATATTATGAATTTTAAGCAACTTGATCATGAACATGTTGCACAAGCTTGGGAGAGAATGAAATTAATGATACGTAATTGCCCTACTCATGGTTTGAATTTGTGGATGATTATACAAAAATTTTATGCCGGATTGAATTTTGCTTCTAGAAATCTTTTAGATTCGGCCGCGGGAGGCACTTTTATGAAAATCACTTTAGGAGAAGCTACTAAACTCCTAGATAATATTATGGTTAATTATTCTCAATGGCACACTGAAAGATCTAATAATAAGAAAGTGCATGTGATAGAAGAAATTAATGTTTTGAGCGGAAAGATGGATGAACTTATGAAATTATTTGCTAATAAAAGTGTTTCTTCTGATCCTAATGATATGCCTTTGTCTACTTTGATTGAGAATAATAATGAATCTATGGATGTGAATTTTGTTGGTAGGAATAATTTTGGTAACAACGCGTATAGAGGAAATTTTAATCCTAGGCCCTATCCTAGTAATTCCTCTAATAATTATGGTAATTCCTACAACAATTCTTATGGAAATTATAATAAGATGTCCTCTGATTTTGAATCTAATATTAAAGAATTTATTACTTCGCAAAAGAATTTCAATGCTTTGATTTAAGAGAAATTGCTTAAGATTGATGAGTTGGCTAGGAACATTGATAGAATTTCTCTTGATGTTGATTCTTTGAAACTTAGATCTATTCCTCCTAAGCATGATATCAATGAGTCTCTCAAATCCATGATAATTCCCATTGATGAGTGCAAAGAAAGAACTGCTAGGATGTGTGCTAAGAAAGATTCCTTTATAAGAGTGTGTTCTTCTAGTTTTCATGATAATAAAGATGAAGATCTAAAAGTTATTGATGTTTCCCCTATTAAATCTTTGTTTTTCAATATGAATCTTGATAATGATGGGACTGAATATGATCCACCTTTACCTAGAAGGCATTCCAAAAATTCGGAGTTTTTAGATCTTGATGCTAAATTTGATAAAAGTGGGATTGAAGAAGTCAAAACTTTAAATATTAATGAACCCACTATTTTGGATTTCAAGGAATTTAATTATGAAAATTACTCTTTGATAGATTTGTATTTCCTTGTTGCAATCCGTGCTAAATTCTCCTCATGCTTATAGTCGAAATAAAGCTTTTACTAAACATATCATTGATGCTTTGATGAAATCTTATGAAGAAAAACTTGAGTTGGAAGTTTCTATCCCTAGAAAACTTTATGATGAGTGGGAACCTACTATTAAAATTAAAATTAAAGATCATGAATGCTATGCTTTGTGTTATTTGGGTGCTAGTGTTTCCACGATTCCAAAGACTTTGTGTGATTTGTTAGGTTTCCGTGATTTTGATGATTGCTCTTTAAACTTGCACCTTGCGGATTCCACTATTAAGAAACCTATGGTAAGAATTAATGATGTTCTTATTGTTGCAAATAGGAACTATGTGCCCGTAGATTTTATTGTTCTTGACATAGATTGCAATCCTTCATGTCCTATTATTCTTGGTAGACCTTTCCTTAGAACGATTGGTGAATTATTGATATGAAGGAAGGAAATATTAGATTCTGATTTTTGTTAAGGAAAGGAATGGAACAATTTCCTAGAAATAAAATTAAATTACCTTATGAATCTATTATGAGAGCCACTTATGGATTGCCTACCAAAGATGGCAATACCTAGATCTATCCTTGCTTTTATGCCTAGCTAGGGGCATTAAACGATAGCGCTTGTTGGGAGGCAACCCAATTTTATTTTTATTCATTGCTTTTTGATACTGTTTAGTAATAATAATTTATCTAGCCTCTGTTTTGGTGTTGTTTTTGTGTTTAATTAGTGTTTGTGCCAAGTAGAACCGTTGGGAGGACTTGGGGAAAGTCTTGTTAATCTTGCTGTAAAAAACAGAAACTTTAGCGCTCACGAGAACTGACGCCATTGTTATTTGGAAAGTGATATTTAGTTAATTCTTTTTGCAGATGATTAATAGATAAATTCCTCACGTCCAGAAATTTATTTTAGAATTTTTGGGGTTCCAGATCTGGCGCTAGCTACAGATTACTACAGACTGTTCTGTTTTTGACAGATTCTGTTTTTCGTGTGTTGTTTGCTTATTTTGATGAATCTATGGCTAGTAAAATAGTTTATAAACCATAGAGAAGTTGGAATACAGTAGGTTTAACACCAATATAAATAAATAATGAGTTCATTACAGTACCTTGAAGTGGTCTTTTGTTTTCTTTCGCTAATGGAGCTCACGAGATTTTCTACTTTAAGTTTTGTGTTATGAAGTTTTCAAGTTTTGGGTAAGGATTTGATGGATTATGGAACAAGGAGTGGAAGAGCCTAAGCTTGGGGATTCCCGTGGCACCCCCAAGATAATATAAGGACACCAAAAAGCCAAAGCTTGGGGATGCCCCAGAAGGCATCCCCTCTTTCGTCTACTTCCATCGGTAACTTTACTTGGAGCTATATTTTTATTCACCACATGATATGTGTTTTGCTTGGAGCGTCTTGTATGATTTGAGTCTTTGCTTTTTAATTTACCACAATAATATTTTCTATACACACCTTTTGAGAGAGACACACATGATTCAGAAATTATTAGAATACTCTATGTGCTTCACTTATATCTTTTGAGTTATATAGTTTTGCTCTAGTACTTCACTTATATCTTTTAGAGCACGGTGGTGGATTTGTTTCATAGAAATTATTGATCTCTCATGCTTCACTTAGATTATTTTGAGAGTCTTAAATAGCATGGTAATTTACTTAAATAATCCTAATATGCTAGGTATTCAAGATTAGTAAAAACTTTCTTATGAGTGTTTTGAATACTAAGAGAAGTTTGATGCTTGATGATTGTTTTGAGATATGGAGGTAGTGATATTAAAACTGTGCTAGTTGAGTTGTTGTGAAATTGAGAAATACTTGTGTTGAAGTTTGCAAGTCTCATAGCATGCACGTATGGTAAACGTTATGTAACAAATTTGAAACATGAGGTGTTCTTTGATTGTCTTCCTTATGAGTGGCGGTCGGGGACGAGCGATGGTCTTTTCCTACCAATCTATCCCCTTAGGAGCATGTGCCTAGTGCTTGGTTTTTGATGACTTGTAGATTTTTGCAATAAGTATGTGAGTTCTTTATGACTAATGTTGGGTCCATGGATTATACACACTCTCACCTTTCCATCATTGCTAGACTCCTCGGTACCGTGCATTCCCTTTTCTCACATTGAGAGTTGGTGCAAACTTCGCCGGTGCATCCAAACCCCGTGATATGATACACTCTTTCACACATAAACATCCTTATATCTTCCTCAAAACAGCCACCATACCTACCTATTATGGCATTTCCATAGCCATTCCGAGATATATTGCCATGCAACTTTCCACCATCCCCTTTATCATGACACGTTCATCATTGTCATATTGCTTTGCATGATCATGTAGCTGACATCATATTTGTGGCAAAGCCACCGTTCATAATTCTTTCATACATGTCACTCTTGGTTCATTGCATATCCCGGTACACCGCCAGAGGCATTCATATAGAGTCATACCTTGTTCTAGTATCGAGTTGTAATCATTGAGTTGTAAATAAATAGAAGTGTGATGATCATGATTTAATAGAGCATTGTCCCAATAAAAAAAGAGAAAGGCCAAATAAAAATAAGAAGGCCCAAAAAAGAGAGAGAAAAGAGAAATCAAAAGGGACAATGCTACTATCCTTTTTTCCACACTTGTGCTTCAAAGTAGCACCATGATCTTCATGATAGAGAGTCTCTTGTTTTGTCACTTTCATATACTAGTGGGAATTTTTCATTAGAGAACTTGGCTTGTATATTCCAACAATGGGCCTCCTCAAGTGCCCTAGGTCTTCATGAGCAAGCAAGTTGGATGCACACCCACTAGTTTTTTTGTTGAGCTTTCATACATTTATAGCTCTAGTGCATCCGTTGCATGGCAATCCCTACTCCTTGCATTAACATCAATCGATGGGCGTCTCCATAGCTCATTGATTAGCCTCGTTAATGTGAGACTTTCTCCTTTTTATCTTCTCCACATAACCCCCATCATTAGACTCTATTCCACCCATAGTGCTATATCCATGGCTCACGCTCATGTATTGCGTGAAGGTTTATAAATTTTGAGATTACTAAAGTATGAAACAATTGCTTGGCTTGTCATCGGGGTTGTGCATGATGAGAGCATTCTTGTGTGACGAAAATGGAGCATGTCTAAACTATATGATTTTGTAGGGATGAACTTTCTTTGGCCATGTTATTTTGAGAAGACATAATTGCTTAGTTAGTATGCTTGAAGTATTATTATTTCTATGTCAATATTAAACTTTTATCTTGAATCTTTCGGATTTGAATATTCATGCCACAATTAAGAAGAATTACATTGAAATTATGCCTAGTAGCATTCCACATCAAAAATTCTGTTTTTATCATTTACCTACTCGAGGACGAGCAGGAATTGAGCTTGGGGATGCTTGATACATCTCCAACGTATCTATAAGTTTTGATTGCTCCATGCTATATTATCTACTGTTTTGGACATTATTGGGCTTTATTATACACTTTTATATTATTTTTTGGACTAACCTATTAACCGGAGGCCCAGCCCAAAATTGCTGTTTTTTTGCCTATTTTAGGGTTTCGAAGAAAATGAATATCAAACGGAGTCCAAACGGAATGAAACCTTCGGGAACGTGATTTTTGGAACGAACAAGATCCAGGAGACTTGGACCCTACGTCAAGCAACCAACAGGGAAGCCATGAGGTAGGGGGCACGCCTACCCCCCCCCCCAGACGCGCCCTCCACCCTCGTGGGCCCCCTGTTGCTCCACCGACGCACTTCTTCCTCCTATATATACCTATGTACCCCCAAACGATCAGATACGGAGCCAAAACCCTAATTCCACCGTCGTAACTTGCTGTATCCACGAGATCCCATCTTGGGGCCTGTTTCGGAGCTCCGCCGGAGGGGGCTTCGATCACGGAGGGCTTCTACATCAACACCATAACCCTTCCGATGAAGTGTGAGTAGTTTACCTCAGACCTACGGGTCCATAGTTATTAGCTAGATGGCTTCTTCTCTCTTTTTGGATATCAATACAAAGTTCCCCCCCTCTCTTGTGGAGATCTATTCGATGTAATCTTCTTTTGCGGTGCGTTTGTTGAGACCGATGAATTGTGGGTTTATGATCAAGTTTATCTATGAACAATATTTGAATCTTCTCTGAATTCTTTTATGTATGATTGGTTATCTTTGCAAGTCTCTTTGAATTATCAGTTTGGTTTGGCCTACTAGATTGATCTTTCTTGCAATGGGAGAAGTGCTTAGCTTTGGGTTCAATCTTGCGGTGTCCTTTCCCAGTGACAGTAGGGGCAGCATGTAACACCCCGGATGTGACTTACCATATTTGTACTCCAACTCTTGCCATTTTCGGCTCCTAGTTATGATATTCCCTCGTGGTTGGGTTTTGTCTTCGTTGTGTTTTTTGTCCATGTCATGCATTTCATATCATGTCATCATGCACATCTCATTTGCATACGTGTTCGTCTCATGCATCCGAGCATTTTCCCCGTTGTTTGTTTTGCCATCCGGCACTCCTATGTCCTCCGGCGCCCCCTTTTGCCTCTTTTTGTGTGCGGGTGTTAAACATTCTCAGATTGGACTGGGATTTGCCAAGCGGCCTTGGTACGCCACCGATAGACCGCCTATCAAGTTTCGTGCCATTTGGAGTTCGTTTGATACTCCAACGGTTAACCGGGGAACCGTAAAGGCTTCGTGTGTGTTGCAGCCCAACACCCCTCCAAAGTGGCCCAAAACCCATCTAAACCCCCTCCATCCTCTCGGTCGTTCAATCACGATCGCGTGGCCGAAAACCGCACCTCATTTGGACTCTCCTAGCTCCCTCTACCTATAAATAGACCTCCCCCTCCGAATTTGGCGGTCAAAACCTACCCTAACTTCCCCTCCGCGCCGCCGGACACGTCCAGGCGACGCCGGACGAAATCGCGCCGCCGCGCCCCAGCCACTCAAGAGCCTCCACGTGGCACCCAGCGAGCCCCCGCGCTGCCGGCCCGCTCAGCCCACGGCGGTGTCGGCGTTCTGGGAACGGGGGTCCCCAGACTTGCCTGCATGCGGCCTGCGGCGTGGCTCAAAGGGGGGCCCAGCACGGCCCATCTTCATCAACATAGACCCAAGACCCTCGCGAGGGGCCAAGCCTCGTGGGGCGGATGACGTGGAGCTTCCTCAGGCACGGCCTCATCAGGCTGGCTCGCCAGGAGGCGGAGAGATCAAGGCGGGGTACCTCACGAGGTGCCCGTGACGCAAGCCATGACGACCAAAGGCGCCAGGCGGGTGCCAGCCCGCGCATCGTCCTCCTTTCCTCTTTGGTGCAAAGGGAGCAAGTGCAACCGCGGAGTACCGAGGCATCAGGCAAAGGTTGCCATTTCGGTGCAACAAGACCAAGACCAGGAGGACTGCAAGAGGGAGGTCATTGTGGAGCCCAAGACGGCGTCACCACCAGAGCTTTGTGCAGGCGAAGACTACTTTTGTCAGGATAGCTAGTACTAGCTGTCCCCCTTCAAATTAGCCCGCCATTGTTGGCTCCCTTCCCGCTCGATATTTGGGAAGAGGACCAGGGCCACTATAAATAGGACCAGCCACCCACAGAACGAGGGAGGGAGGAGAGAATCAGAATCAGAGAGAGAAAGAGAGAAGGGTGACTGAACTCCTCCCAGCAGTTCATCGCCCCAACCAAGAGCAGACCCTCGCGAGGCTGTTCTTCCTTGTATTGTTCATCATCATCAGCCCAAGAGGCAATCCACCACACCACACACTGGAGTAGGGTATTACACCACAATGGTGGCCCGAACCAGTATAAACCCTGTGTCATTCGTGTTGTTCTTTCCATAGCTTAGATCTTAGCGAGGCGGAGGGGTGCAGGTAGGTAGGAGGCGAAATCTCCGTGCGCACCCCAGTGTTCGAACCTCAAGGGTCTGCCGGAACCCGAAATCCGACATTTGGCGCGCCAGGTAGGGGTGCACCGGAGTTTTCTCTTCCGCCACCGCCACGGCCTACCTCGCGATGAGTAGCGCGTCGCCCGCTCCGGCCGCCGGCGCCAGCACGGGGGCCAGGGGGCTCCGAGCCCTGGCCCCAGCCCTGCAACGAGTACGGTGGCCGGACAAGTTCAAGCCAACGACGCCGCCGCGCTACGGCGGCGCGACAGATCCGCTGGCCTTCTTGCCGGCGAGCAAGGAGCCCCCCCCCCTCGAAGCTGGAGGTGACGATAGGGTCATGGCCCCCACCGGCACTCCGCGCCCATGGCTGCTCCACCTGCCGGCAACCTCCGTGGCCTCTTGGGAAGAGCCCCGCAGCCTCTTCCCCGCCCATCGCGCTACACCAACACCCCCGGTCGTCGCGGCCCTCTTGGGCGGCTCGCAGGCGCCGCCCACAAATAACCACGTCAAGCCATTCATCCGCCGGGTCAGCGCCACTTCCACGCGGCAGGGGGCTCTCCCGGACCGGGCGGCGTCCAAGGCCAGCCTGACCTTCAGCTCGGAGGACCACCCCTCCAACTCGGCCTGCTCGGGTGCGCTCCCCATGCTGTGCACCCCCACCATCTTCCAGGTGGCCGTCACCAGAACTCTCATTGATGGCGGTGCGGGCCTCAGCATGCTCTCGGTCGAGGCCTTCAACCTCCTCTACATACCCCTGGAACGGCTGCAACCCAGCCGGCCCTTCTCAGGCGCTGGGGGCGGATCATCCAGCTCCTTGGGACAGATCCGACTCCCAATAACCTTCGGCACCTACAACAACTTCCGCACGGAGCTGGTCGACTTCGACATCGCCCCCATCGGCCTCCCCTACAACGCCATCCTCGGCTACCCAGCGCTGGCCCAGTTCATGGCCGCGACGCACCCGGCGTATAATCTCATGAAGATGCCCGGGAGCAGCGGTGTCCTCACCGTGCACGGGGACACCGGAGACGCGCTGCGGGTACTCAAGCTCGCCTTCAAGACGGCGGCGTCGGCACAGCCCGCCGGCTTGGAGACCCCCGAGCCCAAGGGGGCTGCACCCGCCAAGAAGAAACAGTTGTTCACCCAAGACAAGGCAGAAACCAAGCAGATACCCGTCGATGAGGACGGGTCCACCAACGCCACTTTCACCATATGCGCCAACCTCGAACCCGAGCAGGAGGAGGCCCTGGTCGGGTTCCTACGCGCAAACAAGAAGGTATTCGCTTGGGAGCCTGATCAGTTGGCAGGGATCCCCAGGAGTGTAATCGAGCATCACCTCAACGTGTGCCCCAACGTGCGCCCTGTGAAGCAGAAGGCCAGGCGGCAGTCCACAAAAAAGTAGGCCTTCATCGTCCAAGAGACCCGCAAATAAGAAGCCACTGGGGTCATTCGCGAGGTCTGATACCCGGATTGGTTGGCCAACCCTGTCATTGTGCCAAAGAAGGGAGGGAAAGAGCGCATGTGTGTCGACTTCACCAACCTCAACAAAGCATGCCCGCAAGATCCGTTCCCGCTCCCCCGCATCGACCAGATCGTCGATTCCACCGCGGAATGCGACCTGCTATGCTTCTTGGATGCCTTCTCTGGGTATCACCAGATCAAGATGGCGGTAGAAGACGTCGAAAAGACAGCCTTCCTAACCCTGTGTGGGGTGTACTGCTACACATGCATGCCATTCGGGCTGCGTAACGCAGGGGCGACCTTTCAGCGGTTGATGCACATCACCTTGGGCCCGCAGCTCGGGAAGAATGTTGAAGCGTACGTCGATGACATTGTGGTAAAGTCTTGGGAGGCCAGGACCCTGATACAAGACCTGGAGGAAGCCTCCGCGAGCCTCAACGCAGTGAACCTATGGCTCAACCCAGAGAAGTGTGTGTTCGGAGTCCCCTCGGGCAAGCTCTTGGGTTTCCTCGTGTCCCACCGAGGCATCGAGGCTAACCCGGAAAAGGTCAGGGCGGTGGAAGACATGAGCCCGCCAAAGACCCTCAGAGAAACACAGAAGCTCACTGGGCACGTGACCGCGCTAGGGCGCTTCATCTCCAAGTTGGGGGAACGAGCGCTGCCCTTCTTCCAGCTAATGAAGAAAAAGGGGCCCTTTGAGTGGACTGAAGAGGCCGACAAGGCGTTCCAGGATCTCAAGAGATACCTGACCAGCCCGCCGGTCATGGTGGCTCCGCGCCCTCAAGAGCCCCTGGTGCTTTACCTCGCCGCCACTCCCTACTCCGCCAGCGCGGCCCTGGTGGCAGTTAGAGAGGAGCGTCGAATCAAAACCGCAGTAGCAGCCCGGGACAAGGCAAAACAGGAACAAGGAAGGCCCACAGGAACCGCCACCGCGGCTGAGGAGAATCAGCCACCGCAGAGGAGTGCACCGGAGGCAGAAGAGGCCCCTCTCCCAGATGGCCAGCCTCTGGAGGCCTCATCGCCTCAAGAGGCGCCACGGTCTCCAAAGGGAGCCGCCAGCACTAACGCACCCAACCTTGTTGAGAACCCGGTGTACTTCGTCAGTACGGTGTTGCGGGATGCGAGGGCGCGGTACCCCATGCCTCAGAAACTTCTCCTCGCGCTACTGGTGGCCTCGCGTAAGCTGCGGCACTATTTTCAGGGTCACCCCATCAAGGTCGTCTCGTCATACCCCCTGAGAGAGTGCTCAGGAGCCCTAACTCAGCTGGAAGGGTCGTTGAGTGGAACATAGAACTGCAAGCATTTCAGCTCGAATTCAGCACGACCAGAGTCATCAAGGGAGCAGTGTTGGCGGATTTTGTGGCAGAATGGACGGAGGCACCAGGCCTCAAGGCTGTCGAGGATCGGTCCCTCTCCCCGGGAAGCGAGGCTCCAGAAGGCTGGGTCATGTACTTCGATGGGGCGTTCTCCAGGCATGGCGCAGGGGCTGGGGCGGTGCTTATATCGCCCACTCAGGACAAGCTCTACTATGCTGTGTAGCTCTGTTTCCAGCAAGGTGAAAAGGTCTCCAACAACATAGCGGAGTATGAAGGTTTAATAGCGGGCTTGAAGGCCGCAGCTGCCCTGGGGGTGAGACGCCTCACCATCAAGGGCGATTCGCAGCTCCTTGTCAATTTCTCCAACAAGGTGTACCAGCCGAAAGATGATCACATGGAAGCCTACCTTGCGGAGGTCCGCAGGATGGAGAAGCAGTTCTGGGGGTTGGAGTTGTAGCATGTGCCTCGTGGCACCAATTAGGAGGCTGACGACATCGCCAAACGGGCGTCCAGGCAGTTACCTCAGGAGCCTGGCGTTTTCGAGGAGCGGCTCTTCAAGCCCTCAGCCCTGCCGTCCTTGTCAAACATGGCTCAGCCTCGGGAGGAGCTCCCCCAGCCGCCTGCCTCGGGAGCTCCGGCCTGTGGCCCGGCCTCAGGAGAACGCCTGCAAATGACGATGGAACCTTAGGAGAGATGCTGGATCACGGAGCTCCGGAGTTACTTAACACAAGGGACCCTACCGGAGAAGGAGGAGGAAGCGGAGCGAGTGGCACGCCAGGCCACAACATACTGCATCAAGGATGGAGAGCTCTATCGGAAGCGACCAAACGATGTGTCCCTGCACTGCATCTCCAGGAAGCAAGGGAAGGAACTGCTAGAAGATATACACGGTAGAGACTGTGGACATCATTCATCATCACGGACCCTCGTCGGCAAGGCGTTCCGCAGTGGGTTTTATTGGCCCACCGCACTCAACGACGCCGTCGAACTAGTGAAAGCTTGTGAGGCCTGCCAGTTCCACGCCAAGCAGATCCATCAGCCAGCAGGAGGCCTGCAGACTATACCCCTTTCGTGGCCGTTCACAGTCTGGGGGCTGGACATCTTGGGCCCATTTCCTCGGGCGCCTGGGGTCTACCGCTACCTCTACGCCGCCGTGGACAAGTTCACCGAGTGGGCTGAAGTAGAGGGTGTCCGCACCATTCCCGTGGGTTCCACGGTCAAGTTCATCAAGGGCATCGTGAGCCGGTTCGGGGTGCCAAACTGCATCATCATGGACAACGGTTCACAGTTCACCAGTAACCTCTTCAAAACATACTGTGCTAACCTTGGAACGCAGATATGCTACGCTTCGGTGGCGCACCCCCGAAGCAACGGCCAGGCCGAGCGAGCCAACGTAGAGGTCCTGAGGGGCCTCAAGACCAGGACGTTCAAGAAGAAGCTGGAGGCCTGCGGCAGAGGTTGGTACGACGAGCTTCAGTCCGTGTTGTGGTCCATCCGCACAACCGCGACCAAGCCGACTGGAGAGACCCCGTTCTTCCTGGTCTACGAAGCCGAAGCGGTCCTCCCTCACGAGGTCAGATGTCGCTCCGCGTGGGTCCTGGCGTTCGACGAGGCGCAGCAGGATGCCATGCGGGGGATGGACCTCGTGCTGGGGGAGGAACATCGCCGAGAAGCCGCACTGCGAGCGGCGAGGTACCAACAGGCCCTGCGGCGATATCACTGCCGCAACATCCGCCCTAGAACTCTCGAGGTAGGAGACCTCATGCTCAGGCGGGTTCTCTCCAGGGAGGGGCTGCACAAGCTCTCTCCCATGTGGGAGGGCCCGTTCAAAGTTGTTCATGTTTCCAGGCCCGGCTCTGAGCGCTTGGAGACTCAGGAGGGGGTGCCGGTCCAGAACACATGGAACATCCAGCACCTCCGGAGGTTCTACCCCTAAAAAGGCCCAGAGCCTGTGAAGAAGGCGAATGCTTGTGAAGCTGTCGCATTTTGGAAAAGGCCCAGAGCCTGTGAAGAAGGCGAATGCCTGTGAAGCTGTTGCATTTTGGAAAAGGCCCAGAGCCTGTGAAGAAGACGAATGCCTGTGAAGCTATCGCGTTTTGGAAAAGGCCCAGAGCCTGTGAAGAAGGCGAATGCCTGTGAAGCTGTCGCGTTTTGGAAAAGGCCCAGAGCCTGTGAAGAAGGCGAATGCCTGTGAAGCTATCGCGTTTTGGAAAAGGCCCGGAGCCTGTGAAGAAGGCCAACGCCTGTGAAGCTCGCCTCCTGTGACACTCTCACGTAATAATGAGTTGGGGCTGTACACGCCCCGGAGTCTCAGGAGCGCCAGCCTCAGGCCCTGGGGCTCCCTCCCACGCCCAGTGGCAGCACTTAGCTCCGCGCTGGTGAGAAGACATCGAAGACTAGATTAGGTGCCAGACGCGACTTTTCATTTGCTTTCCGCAGTTGGCTTGTTCCTTCTCATTCGAAGTTTTATTGAAGTTGTTGCCGTCTTTGGCTTGTGGTTCTTCGACTTTTCACTCTCCTACCTCGATTTCTCTTATGCAAGGCCTCGCGAGGGGGGGGGGGGACTGCCGAGCGCCCTCGCGAGTGTTCCCGTCCTAGTCATTCAAAGGGTTCGCGACCTAGGTCCATTACAGGAGCACCCCTCCAGTCCGTGCCCCACGGGCATCGCGACACGAACACATGGCCTGGGTCGGTCGCCCCCCCATGACTGGGGCTGGGAACTATCCACACGCGGTCACGTAGCCGGAAGGCACGATAACGGAAGCAAAACGGTGATTAACAGCAATAACCCAAACACGCCCCCGCGGGGCTCCACAGTACTGTCTTTTTTACGCAGGAAAAAAGGAAAAGAAAGAACAGATCAGGCGCAGCTCGCCTCACACCGGCCTGCAGGGAAGACTCGAGCTGCCTCCGGGGCTCAGGCAGACTCCCTCTCGCGCTTCACCGAGGCGCGACGGCGGGCGAACACACTACCACCTCCCAAGCAGATGCGACAGCGTGGAGGCTGACCGCGGCCACCGCTGGAAGAGTCGCCGCCTGAAGAAGAATCGGAGAAGCTTGGGGAACCCCGAGCGCCGCCAGTCACGCGAGCGCTGTCTACTCCATCGTCGCTGGAGCTGGGTTCCCGGCCGCGGTCGTCGTCCTCGGGGCAGCACCCTGCGCGGCGACCATCTTCCCCAAACACCCTCACATAGAGGGTGGCATCGCCGTCAAACTTGAAGTGCAGGGTGCAACAACGGCTCAGGCCACGCGCGCGGGCAAACGTCTGCCAACCGCGGGCCAGGGCCAGGCTCCCGGCTGTGGAGACCTCTAGTGAAGCCCATGAGGCCCAGCTGCAGCAGCCGTCGGCCTGAAGCCAGAGGCCGCCCGGGGCGCCGGCCGGGAGCTCACCGAGGAGGAAGCGAGGAAGCGGAAGCCGGGTGCTAGTCGGCTCCGCCGACCACACGATGAACTCCGGCGGCACCTCTGTAGCGCGAAAGCGCGGCCTAGGGGGACGCGCGACTGGAGCGCGCCCCCCGGCCGCAGCAATCCGCCCGTCGCCACGCTGGAAATCGTCTCCACGGCCGCAGGGAGCTGCCATGGTGGCCACAGGATGTTTGCGAGGGCGCCCTCGGCCGCGCTTGGGCGGGGGAGAGGCAGGCTCAACCTGGTGAGCCTTCCCCTTCTATGCGGCCGAGAACCTCTTCGACGGGGCCATGAAGAAGAAGGAGAAGCAAGGAGGGATAAACTGGAAGGGTGCACGTTGTTCCGTACTTATGGCCGGCGAAGGCCAACCGTCGACCTCCATGATCGCAGGTAATCATGACCCGCTTTGCATGCAGGGACTTGTCCAATCCGTGCAGTTGCCGAGGCGCCATGGGGATGTGGAGACGCCCACGTCCAATCAACCGCCACGTGGCGCCCAAGGCCGCAGGCTGTTAGGGCCCGCGCGCTTCGCTCTTTCCCTTCCGCCTCCCTGCACGGCCAAGTCCGGGCGCGCCTCGGGCCCGGGGGCAACTGTCGGTGTTCTGGGAACGGGGGTCCCCAGACTTGCCTGCCTGCGGCCTGCGGCGTGGCACAAAGGGGGCCCCATCACGGCCCATCTTCATCAACACAGACCCAAGACCCTCGTGAGGGGCCAAGCCTCGCGGGGCGGACGACGCGGAGCTTCCTCAGGCACGGCCTCATCAGGCTGGCTCGCGAGGAGGCGGAGAGATCAAGGCGGGGTACCTCACGAGTGACGACCAAAGGCGCCAGGCGGGTGCCAGCCCGCGCAGCGTCCTCCTTTCCTCTTTGGTGCAAAGGGAGCAAGCGCAGCCGTGGAGTACCGAGGCATCAGGCAAAGGTTGCCATTTCGGTGCACCAAGACCAAGACCAGGAGGACTGCAAGACAGAGGTCATTGTGGAGCCCAAGACGGCGTCAGCACCAGAGCTTTGCGCAGGCGAAGACTACTTTTGTCAGGATAGCTCGTACTAGTTGTCCCCCTTCAAATTAGCCCGCCATTGTTGGCTCCCTTCCCGCTTGATATTTGGGAAGAGGACCAGGGCCACTATAAATAGGACCAGCCACCCACAGAACGAGGGAGGGAGGAGAGAATCAGAATCAGAGAGAGAAAGAGAGAAGGGTGACTGAACTCCTCCCAGCAGTTCATCGCCCCAGCCAAGAGCAGACCCTCGCGAGGCTGTTCTTCCTTGTATTGTTCATCATCATCAGCCCAAGAGGCAATCCACCACACCACACACTGGAGTAGGGTATTACACCACAACGGTGGCCCGAACCAGTATAAACCCTGTGTCATTCATGTTGTTCTTTCCATAGCTTAGATCTTAGCGAGGCGGAGGGGTGTAGGTAGGTAGGAGGCGAAATCTCCACGCGCACCCCAGTGTTCGAACCTCAAGGGTCTGCCGGAACCCGAAATCCGACAGGTGGGCCCCCGAAACCAGCGCGGCAGCCGTCCCGCGCCCGAGGCGCCCCGCCGCTCCCCGCGCGAGCACCACCATCGACCTCCGCCGCCTTCGCCGCCCTGCCTCGCCGCCGTCTCGCCGGTCACCGCCGCCCCACGTCGTGCTCCGGTCGCCGCCCGCCGCGCGCCTCGCCTCCCCGCGCCGACTCTGTTGTCCTCGTCCACCGCGCCGTCATCCTCTCCGGATCTGGCAGGTCCCCAAGCTCCGGCCACCTCCTCTCCAGCTCCGGCCATCGCGACTTCTCTGGCAAACCTCGTAAACCGTGCGCCCGGATCTGGATCTGGAAACCCTAGGGTTGACTTCAATTTCTCTCTAAGTCATTTTCTGTTACTTTTTCAATCACTTTTCATCATGCCATAACTCCGCATCCGTAGCTCGGTTTCGTGCGTGTGGCATGTCAAAATGTTCATCATGATGTCCTCTTCATTTTGTTCCATTGCATCATGCTTGTTTGAGTCCATCTTGATGCCCAAATGACTATTGCAGGGGTGTATGCCATGTATTTTTGTGATCAATGTGGTGACTAGCAAAAGCATGCAAAGTAGCTCTCGTGATGATGCTGATTTCAGGGACTTAGAATTTCACTGTCATTTCCCTGTTGTTATTTTTATGCCATGTTTTCATGTTGCTACAGAGTGATCCATGCTTCTTTTGATTATGTTCAATTAGGACGATTTTGACATATGGTTGTGCTCTATCCATCCATGCTCCTGTTTGCATTTACGGAGTACCCTAGCATGACTCAATCTTGCTCTACTTTCACTATAAAATGTTCCTGGCAGATTGCTCACATGTTAATCAATTTTGCCAAGGTTGTTGTAGTTGAACCATGCATGCTATGAGATTGTTCTTGCCATGGTTAGCTTCTTGATCATGTCTTATTGCTGGTTATATGCTTAGCTTGTAATGCAATGCCTTGTGTTGAGTGAATCGAGCTCGCAAACATGCCTTCATAACTCTGTTTTTGCCATGTCCAGTTTTTCTGCTAAGTCTGAATCTGTTAACGAAACTTGCTATGTTTACATGGGTGCCATCATGTTTTCCGTGCCCTTTTGGCTTATGGTCAGTAAGGGACTTTTGTTATATGCTTTGAGTACATTCATGCCATGCCTTTCTTTGCTATGATCTGATCCTGTAGCATGTTGTTATCTTGCTCTAAACATTGCTTCCTCATGTTAATTCCTGCCATGTTGTTATTTTCACTAAGTCTGTGATGCTGATATCTTTTGCACTTTTGCCATGCTGGTTTGAACCTGCTCTTGTGTGATTTAGCCGTAGCTCAGTGTTCATCTTTTGTCAAGCATCTTGAGTAGATCACTGCCATGTGCTTTGTTGCTATATTGGAGTGCAGTAGCTTAGTTTCTTTTTGCATTCTAGATGGCATTGTGCTGTTAATCGCAGAATTGTGCCATTCTTGTTTTGCTTGCCATTTTCCAAACCGTGCATCCGATTCCGGTGATCTTTATATCGATTTCGACCGAAATCAACTCATATTTCCAGTGGCACTCTTGGTTTTCCAAGTTGAGACCTGGTTCAATCTTTTCCTTCCGGAGCATGCATACGCATATCATGCCAAGTTGAGACCTGGTTCAATCACATCCCGCATATCATGCCATGTTTTGCATCATGTTGCTTGCGCATTGCACCGTGGTTGATTGTGTTTTCCTTTTCTTGTGTTCTTGCTTTGGGTAGAGCCGGGAGATGAGTTCGTGATCGAGGAACCCGTTGAGTACGCTTACGAGGATTAGGCTTTCGTCAACTCGGAGAACTTTGCAGGCAAGATGACCATACCCTCGAAATCACTTCTATCTTTGCCTTCTAGTTGCTCGCTCTATTGCTATGCCGTGATACCTACCACTTGCTATATCATTCCTCCCATATTGCCATGTCAAGCCTCTAACCCACCTTGTCCTAGCAAACCATTGTTTGGCTATGTTATCGCTTTGCTCAGCCCCTCTTATAGCGTTGCTAGTTGCAGGTGAAGATGGAGTTTGTTCCTTGTTGGAACATGTTTATTGTTGGGATATCATTATTATATATTGTTTACTTTAATGCACCTATATACTTGCTAAAGGGTGGAAGGCTCGGCCTTATGCCTGGTGTTTTGTTCCACTCTTGCCGCCCTAGTTTCCGTCATACTGGTGTTACGTTCCTTGATTTTGTGTTCCTTACGCGGTTGGGTTGTAATGGGAACCCCTTGACAGTTCACCTTGAATAAAGCTCCTCCAGCAAGGAGCAACCATGGTTTTACCATTTGCCACCTAAGCCTTTTTCCCTTGGGTTCCGCGGACTCAAGGGTCATCTTTATTTTAAACCCCAGGGCCAGTGTTCCTGTGAGTGTTGGTCCAAAACAAACCACTTGCCGCGCCACCTCGGGGAAACTTGAGGGTTGGTTTTAGTTGTACGTAGTGTTCATCCGGTGTGCCCTGAGAACGAGATATGTGCAGCTCCTATCGGGATTTGTCGGCACATCGGGCGGCTTTGCTGGTCTTGTTTTACCATTGTCGAAATGTCTTGTAAACGAGATTCCAAGTCTGATCGGGTCTTCCTAGGAGAAGGAATATCCTTCGTTGACCGTGAGATCTTGTGATGGGCTAAGTTGGGACACCCCTGCAGGGTTTTGAACTTTCGAAAGCCGTACCCGCGGTTATGGGCAGATGGGAATTTGTTAATATCCGGTTGCAGAAAACTTGACACTTAACTTAATTAAAATGAATCAACCGCGTGTGTAGCCGTGATGGTCTCTTTTCGGCGGAGCCCGGGAAGAGAACACGGTCTCGTGTTATGCTTGAACGTAAGTAGTTTCAGGATCACTTCTTGATCTTTGTAGCTTCTCAGCCGTGCTTTGCTTTCTCTTCTCCCTCTCATTTGCGTAAGTTAGCCACCATATATGCAAGTGCTTGCTGCAGCTCCACCTCACTACCTTTTCCTACCCATAAGCTTAAATAGTCTTGATTGCGAGGGTGTGAGATTGTTGAGTCCCCGTGACTCACAGATTACTTCCAAAACCAGATGCAGGTGCCGATGATGCCAGTCCAGGGGATGCGACCGGACTCAAGTGGGAGTTTGACGAGGATTCAGGACATTACTATGTTTCTTTTACAAACGATCAGTAGTGGAGCCCAGTTGGGGCGATCGGAGATCTTTTGCATTTGGGGTTGTCTTTATTTTGGTTCCGTAGTCGGACCTTGATTGTATTCTGGATGATGTAATGCTATATTAATGTATTGTGTGAAGTGGCAATTGTAAGCCAACTCTTTATCCCTTTCTTATTCAGTACATGGGATGTGTAAAGATTACCCCTCTTGCGACATGCCTACTATGCGGTTATGCCTCTAAGTCGTGCTCCGGCACGTGGGAGATATAGGCGCATCGTGGGTGTTACAAGTTGGTAATCAGAGCCTTCCCCGACTTAGGATCCCCCTGCTTGATCGAATCACTGGCGTTGTTGAGTCTAGAATAATGTTTTTGAGTCCTATAGGATTATATATATCGGAGAGTAGGATTATTTTTACTCCTCACTCCCTTCGTCGCTCTGGTGAGGCCTCCTGACGTAGAGTTTTGACTCTTCTCTTCTCAAATTTCACGAATTTTTTTTAGGATCACGCGGGTATCTTGGAATCGTTCCGATGGTTTTGTGACGAGAACATTGTTCTTGGTGCCTCCTGACATTTAGGGGTTGTGGCAGTGTCTCGGGGAGTTGAGCTCCGAGGTGTTGTCGTCACAATTTTATCGTTGCAGTTCTGGAATACCTGAGTTTCACCGACATCGAAAATCTCCTTTATGCAGTTGTTGGTGAGATAACCTCGACGCCACCCAGTACTGGGGCGGGAGTTCGGGAGTATTTCCATAACTCGTATAAAGGATGCTTTTCGAAGGTTGAGGTAAATGATTTCCGAAGGTTTCTTGGTTATGTGTTGAAGGATGGATACAACTGGATGTAGGATTTGCTAGTTTTGGCTGAGATATTATGCTTCCCCTGTATCCCCAACACCTGATTGCATAACCAGAAAGTTTCGGGAGTTTCATAGGTGGGAATTCTTGTAGCTCTAGTATTTCTTCCCGCAGATATTTGGTTTGTGATTGGGTAATCCTTACCAAATATTTGTTCATATCCGTACCTTGTTGTTTTATTCATCTACCTTTATCTAAGTGGATTCTCAACCTTATGGAAGTGTGATCATTTACTTTGGAATTCATTCGTTCATTCTTGTCCGAATGTTAAGGCTATATGTTGCAATTTTGATCCATTGATTCAGCATGAATTATATGTCTGTCAAGATGGTAACGGATGTCACCCTCTTCAGGATGGCTCCTCCAACGCGTCAGAATCCGGAACCACCGCCACCACCTCCACCTCCGGAGGCATGGCAAGCTGTCATGGCCGCCACCAACGCCAACACGCAGATGCTTATGTAACTCTTGCAAGAGTGCAACCAAGGAAATCAAGGCCATGGCAACAATCAAGTTCAGTTTGCTACCCTCAACCAGTTCCTCGCAAACCAGCCAAAGTCCTTCAGTAACTGTGTCGAGGCCACAGACGCTAACGATTGGCTCGTGGATATCTGCAAACATTTTGAGTGTAGCAACGTCAGGCCTGAGGACTTTGTCAAGTTTGCTTCGTTCCAACTCAAAGACCAAGCTGCTGAGTGGTATCAACAATACAAAGATTCCAGAGGAGGTCGTGTGATTACCTGGGATGATTTCTGCCAAGACTTCAAAGCTCACTACATTCCTCAAAGTGTTGTTGAGAGTAAGCGTGAGGAGTTCCGCAATCTGAAGCAAGTCAGCTTGTCTGTTTACCAATATAACATCCTGTTCCACATGCTCGCTCGCTTCGCCAAACAAGACGTCCCTGACGAGAAGGGCATGATTTATCAATTTAGAGGTGGCCACAGAGAAGATCTGCAACTAGCTCTCGTGCTTTTTGAGCCGAAAAAGTATGATGAGTTCTACAACATGGAACTAAAGCAAGAAGCCACTCGGCTCAAGTGCGATGCATCTAAGAAGAGAGTCAGGGATGCAACTCCTTCTTCTTCTTCTTCTTCTTCTTCAACTCAAGTGGTAGCTAAGCAGCAAAAGTTCTGGTTGCCTCCTCCTCCATTCCGCCAGCCTTATCAGCAGAAGAGCAAAGGTGGCAATGGATCTTCCTGTTGGAAATATGCCCTAGAGGCAATAATAAATTGATTATTATTATATTTCTTTGTTCATGATAATAGTCTTTTATTCATGCTATAACTGTATTATCCGGAAATCGTAATACACGTGTGAATACATAGACCACAATATGTCCCTAGTGAGCCTCTAGTTGACTAGCTCGTTGTGATCAACAGATAGTCATGGTTTCCTGGCTATGGACATTGGATGTCGTTGATAACGGGATCACATCATTAGGAGAATCATGTGATGGACAAGACCCAATCCTAAGCATAGCACAAAGGTCGTGTAGTTCGTTTGCTAGAGCTTTGCCAATGTCAAGTATCTCTTCCTTTGACCATGAGAGCGTGTAACTCCTGGATACCGTAGGAGTGCTTTGGGTGTATCAAATGTCACAACGTAACTGGGTGACTATAAAGGTGCACTACAGGTATCTCCGAAAGTATCTATTGTTTTATGCGGATCGAGACTGGGATTTGTCACTCCGTGTAAACGGAGAGGTATCTCTGGGCCCACTCGGTAGGACATCATCATATGCGCAATGTGACCAAGGAGTTGATCACGGGATGATGTATTACGGAACGAGTAAAGTGACTTGCCGGTAACGAGATTGAACAAGGTATTGGATACCGACGATCGAATCTTGGGCAAGTAACATACCGATAGACAAAGGGAATTGAATACGGGATTGATTAAGTCCTTGACATCGTGGTTCATCCGATGAGATCATCGTGGAACATGTGGGAGCCAACATGGGTATCCAGATCCCGCTGTTGGTTATTGACCGGAGAACGTCTCGGTCATGTCTGCATGTCTCCCGAACCCGTAGGGTCTACACACTTAAGGTTCGATGACGCTAGGGTTATAAAGGAAGCTTGTATGTGGTTACCGAATGTTGTTCGGAGTCCCGGATGAGATCCCGGACGTCACGAGGAGTTCCGGAATGGTCCGGAGGTAAAGATTTATATATGGGAAGTCCTTTTTGGTCACCGGAAAAGTTTCGGGCGATATCGGTATTGTACCGGGACCACCGGGAGGGTCCCGGGGGTCCACCAAGTGGGGCCACCTGCCCAGAAGGCTGCGTGGGCCATGTGTGGGAGGGGACCAGCCCCTAGGTGGGCTGGTGCGCCCCCCACAAGGGGCCAAGGCGCAAGGGAGAGTGGGAGGGGGCAAACCCTAGTCCAGATGGGCCTTAAGGCCCACCTAGTGGGCGCCTCCCCTCTCTCCCCCTCCTGGCCGCCGCCCCCTTTGCCATCTAGGGCTGGCCGCACCCCTTGGGGGTGGGAAACCCTAGAAGGGGGCGCAGCCCCCTCTCCCCCTATAAATAGTGAGGCATAGGGCTGCCCATAACACGCGATTTGATCTCTCGTTGGTGCAGCCCTGCCTCTCCTCCTCCTCCTCTCCCATGGTGCTTGGCGAAGCCCTGCTGGATTGCCACGCTCCTCCATCATCACCACGCCGTTGTGCTGCTGTTGGATGGAGTCTTCCTCAACCTCTCCCTCTCTCCTTGCTGGATCAAGGCGTGGGAGACGTCACCGGGCTGTACGTGTGTTGAACGCGGAGGTGCCGTCCGTTCGGCACTTGATCATCGGTGATCTGAATCACGACGAGTACGACTCCATCAACCCCGTTCACTTGAACGCTTCCGCTTAGCGATCTACAAGGGTATGTAGATGCACTCCCCTTTCTACTCGTTGCTGGTCTCTCCATAGATAGATCTTGGTGTTTCGTAGGAAAATTTTGAATTTCTGCTACGTTCCCCAACAGTGGCATCATGAGCTAGGTCTATTGCGTAGATTCTTTGCACGAGTAGAACACAAAGTAGTTGTGGGCGTTGATGTTGTTCAATATGCTTACCGTTACTAGTCCAATCTTGTTTCGACGGTATTGTGGGATGAAGCGGCCCGGACCAACCTTACACGTACTCTTACGTGAGACAGGTTCCACCGATTGACATGCACTTGGTGCATAAGGTGGCTAGCGGGTGCCAGTCTCTCCCACTTTAGTCGGAACGGATTCGATGAAAAGGGTCCTTATGAAGGGTAAATAGCAATTGGCATATCACGTTGTGGTGTTGCGTAGGTAAGAAACGTTCTTGCTAGAAACCCATAGCAGCCACGTAAAACATGCAAACAACAATTAGAGGACGTCTAACTTGTTTTTGCAGGGTATGCTATGTGATGTGATATGGCCAAAAGAATGTGATGAATGATATATGTGATGTATGAGATTGATCATGTTCTTGTAATAGGATTCACGACTTGCATGTCGATGAGTATGACAACCGGCAGGAGCCATAGGAGTTGTCTTTATTTTTTGTATGACCTGCGTGTCATTGAAGAACGCCATGTAACTTACTTTACTTTATTGCTAAACGCGTTAGCCATAGAAGTAGAAGTAGTCGTTGGCGTGACAACTTCATGAAGACACGATGATGGAGATCATGATGATGGAGATCATGGTGTCATGCCAGTGACAAGATGATCATGGAGCCCCGAAGATGAAGATCAATGGAGCTATATGATATTGGCCATATCATGTCACAACTATATAATTGCATGTGATGTTTATTATGATTATGCATCTTGTTTACTTAGGACGACGGTAGTAAATAAGATGATCCCGTACAAAATTTCAAGAAGTGTTCTCCCCTAACTATGCACCGTTGCTACAGTTCGTCGCTTCTAAGCACCACGTGATGATCGGGTGTGATGGATTCTTACGTTCACATACAACGGGTGTAAGACAGTTTTACACAGCAAAAACACTTAGGGTTAACTTGACGAGCCTAGCATGTACAGACATGGCCTCGGAACACGGAGACCGAAAGGTCGAGCATGAGTCGTATAGTAGATACGATCAACATGAAGATGTTCACCGATGATGACTAGTCCGTCTCACGTGATGATCGGACACGGCCTAGTTGACTCGGATCATGTAATCACTTAGATGACCAGAGGGATGTCTATCTGAGTGGGAGTTCATAAGATGTACTTAATTATCTTGAACATAGTCAAAAGACCCTTTGCAAATTATGTCGTAGCTCACGCTATAGTTCTACTGTTTAGATATGTTCCTAGAGAAAATTATAGTTGAAAGTTGAAAGTAGCAATTATGCGGACAATAGAAAGCTTATGTCCTTAATGCACTGCTCAGTGTGCCGAACCCCAAACATCGTTTGTGGATGTTGCGAACATCAGACATACACGTTTTGATAACTACGTGATAGTTCAGTTAAACGGTTTAGAGTTGAGGCACTAAAGACGTTTTCGAAACATCGCGGAACATATGAGATGTTTCGAGGGCTGAAATTGGGATTTCAGGCTCGTGCCCACGTCAAGAGGTATGAGACCTCCGACGATTTTCTTAGCCTGTAAACTAAGTGAGAAAAGCTCAATCGTTGAGCTTGTGCTCAGATTGTCTGAGTGCAACAATCACTTGAATCGAGTGGGAGTTGATCTTCCAGATAAGATAGTGATGTTTCCCCAAAGTCATTGCCACCAAGCTGCTAGAGCTTCGTGATGAACTATAACATATCAGGGATAGATATGATGATCCTTGAAATATTCGTGATGTTTGACACCGCGAAAGTAGAAATCAAGAAGGAGCATCAATTGTTGATGGTTGGTGAAACCACTAGTTTCAAGAAGGGCAAGGGCAAGAAGGGATACTTCATGAAACGGCAAATCAGCTACTGCACCAGTGAAGAAACCCGAGGTTGAACCCAAACCCGAGACTAAGTGCTTCTATGATAAGGGGAATAGCCGCTGGAGCAGAATTACCCTAGATACTTGGTAGATGAGAAGGCTGGCAAAGTCGATAGAAGTATATTGGATATACATTATGTTAATGTGTACTTTACTAGTACTCCTAGTAGCACCAGGGTATTAGATACCGGTTCGGTTGCTAAGTGTTAGTAACTCGAAATAAAAGCTACGGAATAAGCGGAGACTAGCTAAAGGTGAGCTGACGATATATGTTGGAAGTGTTTCCAAGGTTGATATGATCAAGCATCGCACGCTCCCTCTACCACCGAGATTGGTGTTTGCGTTGAGCATAGACATGATTGGATTATGTCTATCGCAATACGGTTATTCATTTAAAGAGAATAATGGTTACTCTATTTATTTGAATAATACCTTCAATGGTCTTGCACCTAAAGGAATGGTTTATTGAATCTCGGTCGTAGTGATACACATTTTCATGCCAAAAGATATAAGATAGTAATGATAGTAGCACTTACTTGTGGCACTGCCATGTAAGTCATAATGGTATAAAACGCATGAAGAAGCTCCATGTTGATGGATCTTTGGACTCACTCATTTTTGAAAAGTTTGAGACATGCGAACCATGTCTATTGGTATATATGCATGAAGAAACTCCATGCAAATGGACCGTTTGAACTCACTTGATTTTGAATCACTTGAGATATGCAAATCATACCACATGGGCAAGATGACTGAAAAGCCTCGGTTTCAGTAAGATGGAACAAGATAGCAACTTGTTGGAAGTAACACATTTTGATGTGTGTAGTCCAATGAGTGCTGAGGCATGCAGTGAATATCGTTATGATCTTACTTCACAGATGATTCGAGTAGATGTTGAGAATATTTACTTGATGAAACACAAGTCTGAATCATTGAATGGTTCAAGTAATTTCAGAGTGAAGTAGAAGATCATTGTGACAAGAGGATAAAATGTCTATGATATGATCATAGAGATGAATGTCTGAGTTACGAGTTTTGGCACACAATTAAGACATTGTGGAAATTGTTTCATAATTAATACCGGCTGGAACACCATAGTGTGATGGTGTGTCCGAACATCATAGTTGCACCCTATTGGATATGGTGCGTACCATGATGTCTCTTATCGAATTACCACTGTCGTTCATGGGTTAGGCATTAGAGACAACCACATTCACTTTAAATAGGGCACCACGTAATTCCGTTGAGATGACACCGTATGAATTATGGTTTAGAGAAACCTAAGTTGTCGTTTCTTAAAAGTTTGGGGCTGCGACGCTTATATGAAAAGTTTCAGGTTGATAAGCTCGAACCCAAAGCGGATAAAATGCATCTTCATAGGAAACCCAAAACAGTTGGGTATACCTCCTAATTCAGATCCGAAAGCAATATGGATTGTTTCTAGAATCGGGTCCTTTCTCGAGGAAAGGTTTCTCTCGAAAGAGTTGAGTGGGAGGATGGTGGAGACTTGATGAGGTTATTGAACCGTCTCTTCAACTAGTGTGTGGCAGGGCACAGGAAGTTGTTCCTGTGGCACCTACACCAATTGAAGTGGAAGCTTATGATATTGATCATGAAACTTCGGATCAAGTCACTACCAAACCTCGTAGGACGACAAGGACACGTACTACTTCGGAGTGGTAAGGTGATCCTGTCTTGAAGGTCATGTTGCTAGACAACAATGAACCTACGAGCTATGGAGAAGCGATGGTGGGCCCGGATTCTGATAAATGGCTCGAGGCCATAAAATCCGAGAACGGATCCATGGACTTTGGTGGACTTGCCCGATGATCGGCAAGCCATTAAGATAAATGGATCTTTAAGAAGAAGACGGACGTGGATGGTAATGTCACCATCCATGAAGCTCGACTTGTGGCAAAAAGTTTTTCACAAGTTCAAGGAGTTGACTACGATGAGATTTTCTCATCCGTAGCGATGCTTAAGTCCGTCGGATTCATGTTAGCATTAGCTGTATTTATGAAATCTGGCAGATGGATATCAAAACGAGTTTCCTTACCAGTTTTCGTGAGGAAAGGTTGTATGTAATACAATCAGAAAGTTTTTTGTCGATCCTAAGGATGCTAAAAGGTATGCTAGCTCCAGCGATCCTTCTAAGGACTGGAGTGAGCATCTCGGAGTTGGAATGTATGCTTTGATGATGATCAAAGATTTTGGATTTATACAAAGTTTATAAGAAACTTGTATTTCCAAAGAAGTGAGTGGGAGCACTATAGAATTTCTGATGAGTATATGTTGTTGACATATTGATGATCAGAGATGATGTAGAATTTCTAGAAAGCATATAGGGTTATTTGAAAGGTGTTTTTCAATAGAAAACCTGGATTAAGCTACTTGAACATTGAGCATCAAGATCTATAAGGATAGATCAAAATGCTTAATAATACTTTCAAATGAGCACATACCTTGACATGATCTTGAAGGTGTTCAAGATGGACCAGTCAAAGAAGGAGTTCTTGCCTGAGTTGTAAGGTACGAAGTTAAGACTTAAAGCTCGACCACAGCATAATAGAGAGAAAGGACGAAGGTCGTCCCCTATGCTTAAGACGTAGGCTCTTTAGTATGCTATGCTGTGTACCGCACCTGAAGTGTGCCTTGCCATGAGACAGTCAAGGGGTACAAGAGTGATCCAAGAATGGCTCACAGGACAGCGGGCAAAGTTATCCTTAGTAACTAGTGGACTAAGGAATTTTCTCGATTATGGAGGTGGTAAAAGAGTTCGTCATAAAGGTTACGACGATGCAAGCTTGACACCTATCCGGATAGCTCTGAGTAGAGAGACCGGATACATATAATGGAGCAATAATTTAGGATAGCTCCAAGTAGAACAGTTGTTTGGAATAGCTCCAAATAGAGCGTGGTAGCTGCATCTAGGAGATGACATAGAGATTTGTAAAGCACACACGGATCTGAAAGGTTCAGACCCGTTGACTAAAACCTCTCTCACAAGCAACATGATCAAACATAAAACTCATTGAGTGTTAATCACATAGTGATGTGAACTAGACTACTGACTCTAGTAAACTCTTGGGTATTAGTCACATGGCGATGTGACCTGTGAGTGTTAATCACATGGCGATGTGAACTAGATTATTGACTCTAGTGCAAGTGGGAGACTGTTGGAAATATGCCCTAGAGGCAATAATAAAAGTATTATTATTATATTTCCTTGTTCATGATAATTGTCTTTTATTCACGCTATAACTGTATTATCCGGAAATCGTAATACACGTGTGAATACATAGACCACAATATGTCCCTAGTGAGCCTCTAGTTGACTAGCTCGTTGTGATCAACAGATAGTCATGGTTTCCTGGCTATGGACATTGGATGTCGTTGATAACGGGATCACATCATTAGGAGAATGATGTGATGGACAAGACCCAATCCTAAGCATAGCACAAAGATCGTGTAGTTCGTTTGCTAGAGCTTTGCCAATGTCAAGTATCTCTTCCTTTGACCATGAGAGCGTGTAACTCCTGGATACCGTAGGAGTGCTTTGGGTGTATCAAACGTCACAACATAACTGGGTGACTATAAAGGTGCACTACAGGTATCTCCGAAAGTATCTATTGTTTTATGCGGATCGAGACTGGGATTTTGTCACTCCGTGTAAACGGAGAGGTATCTCTGGGCCCACTCGGTAGGACATCATCATAATGTGCACAATGTGACCAAGGGGTTGATCACGGGATGATGTGTTACGGAACGAGTAAAGAGACTTGCCGGTAACGAGATTGAACAAGGTATCGGTATACCGACGATCGAATCTCGGGCAAGTAAAATACCGCTAGACAAAGGGAATTGTATACGGGATCGATTGAGTCCTTGACATCGTGGTTCATCCGATGAGATCATCGTGGAACATGTGGGAGCCAACATGGGTATCCAGATCCCGCTGTTGGTTATTGACCGGAGAACGTCTCGGTCATGTCTGCATGTCTCCCGAACCCGTAGGGTCTACACACTTAAGGTTCGATGACGCTAGGGTTATAAAGGAAGCTTGTATGTGGTTACCGAATGTTGTTCGGAGTCCCGGATGAGATCCCGGACGTCACGAGGAGTTCCGGAATGGTCCGGAGGTAAAGATTTATATATGGGAAGTCCTGTTTTGGTCACCGGAAAAGTTTCGGGCGATATCGGTATTGTACCGGGACCACCGGGAGGGTCCCGGGGGTCCACCAAGTGGGGCCACCTGCCCAGAAGGCTGCGTGGGCCATGTGTGGGAGGGGACCAGCCCCTAGGTGGGCTGGTGCGCCCCCCACAAGGGGCCAAGGCGCAAGGGAGAGTGGGAGGGGGCAAACCCTAGTCCAGATGGGCCTTAAGGCCCACCTAGTGGGCGCCTCCCCTCTCTCCCCCTCCTGGCCGCCGCCCCCTTTGCCATCTAGGGCTGGCCGCACCCCTTGGGGGTGGGAAACCCTAGAAGGGGGCGCATCCCCCTCTCCCCCTATAAATAGTGAGGCATAGGGCTGCCCATAACACGCGATTTGATCTCTCGTTGGTGCAGCCCTGCCTCTCCTCCTCCTCCTCTCCCATGGTGCTTGGCGAAGCCCTGCTGGATTGCCACGCTCCTCCATCATCACCACGCCGTTGTGCTGATGTTGGATGGAGTCTTCCTCAACCTCTCCCTCTCTCCTTGCTGGATCAAGGCGTGGGAGACGTCACCGGGCTGTACGTGTGTTGAACGCGGAGGTGCCGTCCGTTCGGCACTTGATCATCGGTGATCTGAATCACGACGAGTACGACTCCATCAACCCCGTTCACTTGAACGCTTCCGCTTAGCGATCTACAAGGGTATGTAGATGCACTCCCCTTTCTACTCGTTGCTGGTCTCTCCATAGATAGATCTTGGTGTTTCGTAGGAAAATTTTGAATTTCTGCTACGTTCCCCAACACTTCCCAGCCACCCAACCCAGGCTATCAGAACAAAGCTTCGTCCCATGCTCCAAGGTCAAGTGCTCCGTATCACCGTGTCAGCAGAAGGGGCACTATGCGAACAAATGCTTCAACCAGAGGCGCCTTCCGCCTCCTCCTCCTGTGAGATCTGCCAGCAATCCAGTGGTCAAGCATAATCCCAAGCATGTCAAGGTCAACATGATGAACGCAACTCAGGCAGAGGACTCTTCAGAAGTGATCTTGGGTAACCTTCCTGTTAATGATATTCCGGAAAAAGTTCTTTTTGACACTGGTGCATCGCTTTCTTTCATTTCAAGACCTTTTGTTGCCAAGCATGAGTTTGTGACCGAAAAGATTCCTTTCCCATTGAAGATTGTGTCCTCGGGCAAGCAAATGACATCTAACAATTGCGTCCCGGATGTTTCTATCAAGATGGGTGACTATAAGTTTCTGTCCTCCCCAATTGTTCTTTGTAACTCGGATATTGATCTCATTCTCGGCATGGACTGGCTTTCTAAGCACAAGGCTTAGCTTGATTGTGCTGCCAGGTAGATTCAATTGACACACTCGTCTGAGGATGTGATCATCTATGCAGTTCGTGATGATACCACATTCGAGTATTTTCTCTCAATGAGAAGGGCGAGTTGAATGCCATCTCTTAGATGCCAGTCGTTTGTGAATATCAAGATGTCTTTCCAGAAGAGCTTCCAGGAATGCCTCCTCACCGGCCAGTTGAATTCGTCATTGATCTTGAGCCTGGCACGGAACCTGTTTGCAAACATCCTTACAAGCTTGGACCAGAAGAGTTGAAGGAGCTGAAGAAACAACTCAATATACAAGAGCATATGGGTCTGATCCGATCGAGTTCTTCTCCATGGGGTTGTGGTGTTCTTTTTGTCAAGAAGAAGGATGGCACGGACCGACTTTGTGTCGACTACCGCCCATTGAACAAGAAGACCATAAAGAACAAGTACCCACTTCCCAACATCAATGAGCTTTTCGAACAACTCAAAGGTGCTCAAGTATTCTCCAAGCTTGACCTCCGTATGGTCTATCATCAGATTCGCATCCGTGAACAAGATATCCCCAAGACAGCTTTCAGAACAAGCTATGGTTCCTATGAGTACACTGTCATGTCTTTCGGCCTTGTCAATGCTCCTCCAACATTCTCTCGCATGATGAACTTCATCTTCAACCCTTACACAAATGACTTCGTCTTGGTGTATCTCGATGATATTTTGGTCTTTTCCAAGAACAAAGAGGATCATGCCAAGCATTTGAGATTGGTGCTACAAAAACTCAAAGAACATCAGTTCTATGCGAAGTTTTCAAAGTGTGAGTTTTGGCTCGATGAGGTTCTCTACCTTGGGCATATCATCTCCGCCAAGGGAATAGCTATTAATCATGTGAAGGTGTCTGCAATTGTGAATTGGGAACTGCCTCAGAATGTGAAGCAGCTCCATAGCTTTCTTGGGCTCGCAAGCTATTGTCGAAGATTCATTGAGAATTTCTCTAAGATCGCGAAGCCTCTTTCCAACCTCCTCCAGAAGCATGTGAAGTATGTCTGGACGCCTGAATGTGACATCGCTTTCAACACCCTTAAAGAGAAGCTAGTCACAGCTCCAGTTCTGACTCCTCCTGATGAATCCAAACCATTCAAGGTTTTCTGTGATGCTTCCCTTCAAGGTCTCGGTGCTGTGTTAATGCAAGGGAAGAAAGTTGTGGCCTATACCTCTCTCTAGTTGAAGCCCAACGAAAAGAACTACCCCACTCATGACCTCGAGTTGGCGGCAGTTGTCCATGCTCTTTTAACATGGAGACATCTCTTGTTGGGAAGGAAAGTGGACATCTTCACTGATCATAAGAGTCTCAAGTACATCTTCACTCAACCCAACCTCAACCTCAACCTCAGGCAGACTCGTTGGGTCGAAATGATTCAAGAGTATAATCTGAGTATTGAATATACTCCAAGCAAGGCCAATGTCATTGCTGACGCTTTGAGCAGGAAGGCTTACTGCAACAGTTTGATTCTCAAGCCCTTCCAACCGGATCTTTGTGAAGCTTTCCACAAACTTAATCTTCAAGTTGTTCCTCAAGGATTTCTTGCCAACCTCCAAGTCTCTCCTACTTTGGAAGATCAAATTCGTGAGGCACAACTTCTTGATGCCACGGTGAAGAAGGTGAAGATTGGGATTGCCAAGAGCCAACCCAAGTACAAGTGCTATCGCCTTAATGACAAAGATACTCTATTCTTGGAGGATCGAATTGTTGTTCCAAAAGGTGACCTTCGTAAAGTCATTATGAACGAGGCTCACAATTCACTCCTTTCTATTCATCCTGGAAGTACAAAGATGTACCATGACCTCAAGCAGTCGTATTGGTGGACCCGAATGAAGCGAGAAATTGCTCAGTTCGTGAATGAATGTGATGTCTGCAGAAGAGTGAAAGCAGAACACCAACGGCCAGCTGGTCTCTTCCAATATCTTGCCATTCCAGGATGAAAGTTTGACCATATTGAGATGGACTTCGTAACTGGTTTTCCCAAGTCCAAGCGTGGAAATGATGCTATCTTTGTTGTCATCAACAAGCTTACAAAAGTGGCTCATTTTCTTCCTATCAAAGAATCTATCACAGTAGCTCAGTTGGCAGAGCTATATACCTCCAGGATTGTCTCCTTGCACGGTATTCCGCAGTTGATATCTTCAGATCATGGAAGCATCTTTACTTCTAAGTTCTGGGACTCCTTTCAAAAGGCCATGGGCACCAGCATTCGCTTCAGCACATCCTTCCATCCTCAAACTAGTGCACAAGTTGAGCAAGTTAATCAAGTTCTTGAAGATATGCTCAGGGCTTGTGTCATTTCTTTCAGTATGAATTGGGAAGATTGTCTTCCATATGCCGAGTTCTCCTACAACAACAGCTTCCAAGCGAGTTCGGGCAAGGCCTCATTCGAGATTCTCTATGGCAGAAAGTGCCGTACTCCTCTTAATTGGTCAGAGACTGGTGAACGCCAACTTCTTGGCAATGACTTGATCACAGAGGCTGAAGAAATGTGCAAAGTCATCCGTGAAAATCTCAAAGCCCCGCAATCATGCCAGAAGAGTTACTATGATAGCAAGCATCGTGACTTGGCTTTCGAGATAGGAGACCATGTCTACCTCCGCGTCTCTCCAATGAAAGGTACTCGTCGCTTTGGTATCAAAGGGAAGCTTGCCCCTAGATACATGGGTCCTTTCAAGATCATTGGCAAAAGAGGCGATCTCGCATATCAACTTGAGCTTCCATCCAACTTTGCAAATGTGCACGATGTGTTTCACGTGTCTCAGCTTCGTAAGTGTTTCAAGACTCCTGACCGCACCATCAACTTCGAAGAGATTGATCTCCAAGAAGACCTGTCTTATCATGAGCATCTCGTTGCTATCCTTGAAGAAACTGAGCACAAGACTCACAACAAGTCTATCAAATTCCTAAAAGTGAATTGGTCACATCATTCCGACCAAGAAGCCACCTAGGAACGCGAGTACCACCTCCGTTCCGAATATTCGGAGTTCTTTCAGTCCTAGATCTCGGGACGAGATCCTTTCATAATGGTGGAGTGTTGTAACACCCCGGATGTAACTTACCATATTTGTACTCCAACTCTTGCCATTTTTGGCTCTAAGTTATGATATTCCCTCGTGGTTGGGTTTTGTCTTCGTTGTGCTTTTTGTCCATGTCATGCATTTCATATCATGTCATCATGTGCATCTCATTTGCATACGTGTTCATCTCATGCATCCGAGCATTTTCCCCGTTGTCCGTTTTGCGATCCGGCACTCCTATGTCCTCCGGCGCCCCCTTTTTCCTCTTTTCGTGTGCGGGTGTTAAACGTTCTCGGATTGGACCAAGATTTGCCAAGCGGCCTTGGTACGCCACCGGTAGACCGCCTGTCAAGTTTCGTGCCATTTGGAGTTCGTTTGATACTCCAACGGTTAACCAGGGAACCGTAAAGGCCTCGTGTGTGTTGCAGCCCAACACCCCTCCAAAGTGGCCCAAAACCATCTAAACCCCCTCCATCCTCTCGGTCGTTCGATCACGATCGCATGGCCGAAAACCGCACCTCATTTGGACTCTCCTAGCTCCCTCTACCTATAAATAGACCTCCCCCTCCGAAATTTGCGGTCAAAACCTACCCTAACTTCCCCTCTGCGCCGCCGGACACGTCCGGGCGACGCCGGACGAAATCGCACCGCCGCGCCCCAGCCACTCCGGAGCAGCCACGTGGCACCCAGCGAGCCCCCGCGCCGCCGGCCCCCCGAAGCCCGCGCGGTAGCTGTCCCGCGCCCGAGGCGCCCCGCCGTTCCCCGCGCGAGCACCATCGTCGACCTCCGCCGCCCTGCCTCGCTGCCGTCTCCCCGGTCGCCGCCGCCCCATGCCGCTCTCCGTTCGCCGCCCGCCGCACGCCTCGCCTTCCCGCACCGACTCCTCATCCTCGTCCACCGCGCCGTCGTCCTCTCCGGATCCGGCAGGTCCCCAAGCTCCGGCCACCTCCTCTCCAGCTCCGGCCACCGTGACTTCTCCAGCGATCCCCTTCTCCGGCGAACCTCGTAGACCGCGCGCCCGGATCTGGAAACCCTAGGGTTGACTTCGATTTCTCTCTAAGTCCTTTTCTATTACTTTTTCAAGCACTTTTCATCATGCCATAACTCCGCATCCGTAGCTCCTTTTCATGCGTGTGGCATATCAAAATGTTCATCATGATGTCCTCTTCATTTTGTTGCATTGCACCATGATTTTTTGATTCCATATTGATACCCAAATGACTGTTGCAAGAGTGCTTCATAATGTTAGTTCCTGTTACTTACCATATCTTGAGCATTTGTCATTTTTGCCATGATTATTGTGTGCTCCATATGAACTTGAGCCCTACATGTGTTTTGGGCTATGCCATGCCATCTTTACAGGGGTGTATGCCATGTATTTTTGTGATCAATGTGGTGACTAGCAAAAGCATGCAAAGTAGCTCTCGTGATGTTGCTGATTTCAGGGACTTAGAATTTCACTGTCATTTCCCTGTTGTTATTTTTATGCCATGTTTTCATGTTGCTACAGAGTGATCCATGCTTCTTTTGAGTATGTTCAATTAGGATGATTTTGACATATGGTTGTGCTCTATCCATCCATGCTCCTGTTTGCATTTACGGAGTACCCTAGCATGACTCAATCTTGCTCTACTTTCGCTATAAAATGTTCCTGGCAGATTGCTCACATGTTAATCAATTTTGCCAAGGTTGTTGTAGTTGAACCATGCATGCTATGAGATTGTTCTCGCCATGGTTAGCTTCTTGATCATGTCTTATTGCTGGTTATATGCTTAGCTTGTCATGCAATGCCTTGTGTTGAGTGAATCGAGCTCGCAAACATGCCTTTGTAACTCTATTTTTGCCATGTCCAGTTTTTCTGCTAAGTCTGAATCTGTTAACGAAACTTGCTATGTTTACATGGGTGCCATCATGTTTTCTGTGCCCTTTTGGCTTATGGTCAATAAGGGACTTTTGTTATATGCTTTGAGTAGATTCCTGCCATGCCTTTTGTTTGCTATGATCTGATCCTGTAGCATGTTGTTATCTTGCTCTAAACATTGCTTCCTGATGTTAATTCCTGCCATGTTATTTTCACTAAGTCTGTGATGCTGATATCTTTTTCACTTTTGCCATGCTGGTTTGAACCTGCTCTTGTGTGATTTAGCCATAGCTCAGTGTTCATATTTTGTCAAGCATCTTGAGTAGATCACTGCCATGTGCTTTGTTGCTATGTTGGATTGCAATAGCTTAGTTTCTTGTTGCATTTTAGATGGCATCGTGCTGTTAATCGCAGAATTGTGCCATTCTTGTTTTGCTTGCCATTTCCAAAGCGTGCATCCGATTCCGGTGATATTTATATCGATTTCGACCGAAATCAACTCATATTTCCAGTGGAACTCTTGGTTTGGCAAGTTGAGGCCTGGTTCAATCTTTTACTTCCAGAGCATGCATATGTTTTGCATATCACATCCCGCATATCATGCCATGTTTTGCATCATGTTGCTTGCGCATTGCACTGTGGTTGATTGTGTTTTCCTTTGCTTGTGTTCTTGCTTTGGGTAGAGCTGGGAGGCGAGTTCGTGATCGAGGAACCCGTTGAGTACGCTTACGAGGATCAGGCTTTCATCAACTCGGAGAACTTTGCAGGCAAGATGACCATACCCTCGAAATCACTTCTGTCTTTGCTTGCTAGTTGCTCGCTCTATTGCTATGCCGCGATACCTACCACTTTCCATATCATGCCTCCCATATTGCCATGTCAAGCCTCTAACCACCTTGTCCTAGCAAACCGTTGTTTGGCTATGTTACCGCTTTGCTCAGCCCCTCTTATAGCGTTGCTAGTTGCAGGTGAAGTTGGAGTTTGTTCCTTGTTGGAACATGTTTATTGTTGGGATATCATTATTATATCCTGTTTACTTTAATGCACCTATATACTTGGTAAAGGGTGGAAGATTCGGCCTTATGCCTGGTGTTTTGTTCCACTCTTGCCGCCCTAGTTTCTGTCATACCGGTGTTATGTTCCTTGATTTTGCATTCCTTACGCGGTTAGGTTATAATGGGAACCCCTTGACAGTTCGCCTTGAATAAAACTCCTCCAGCAAGGCCCAACCTTGGTTTTACCATTTGCCACCTAAGCCTTTTTCCCTTGGGTTCCTCGGACTCAAGGGTCATCTTTATTTTAAACCCCCGGACCAGTGCTCCTCTGAGTGTTGGTCCAAAATAGAGCCACTTGCAGCGCCACCTCGGGGAAACTTGAGGGTTGGTTTTAGTTGTACACAGTGTTCATCCGGTGTGCCCTGAGAACGAGATATGTGGAGCTCCTATCGGGATTTGTTGGCACATCGGGCGGCTTTGCTGGTCTTGTTTTACCATTGTCAAAATGTCTTGTAACCAGGATTCCGAGTCTGATCGGGTCTTCCTAGGAGAAGGAATATCCTTCGTTGACCGTGAAAGCTTGTGATGGGCTAAGTTGGGACACCCCTGCAGGGTTTTGAACTTTCGAAAGCCCTGCCCGCGGTTATGGGCAGATGGGAATTTGTTAATATCCGGTTGTAGAAAACTTGACACTTAACTTAATTAAAATGAATCAACCGCGTGTGTAGCCGTGATGGTCTCTTTTAGGCGGAGCCCGGGAAGAGAACACGGTCTCGTGTTATGCTTGAACGTAAGTAGTTTCAGGATCACTTCTTGATCTTTGTAGCTTCTCGGTCGTACTTTGGTTTCTCTTCTCCCTCTCATTTGCGTAAGTTAGCCACCATATATGCTAGTGCTTGCTGCAGCTCCACCTCACTACCTTTTCCTACCCATAAGCTTAAATAGTCTTGATCGCGAGGGTGTGAGATTGTTGAGTCCCCGTTACTCACAGATTACTTCCAAAACCAGATGCAGGTGCCGATGATGCCAGTCCAGGGGATGCGACCGAACTCAAGTGGGAGTTCGACGAGGATTCAGGACGTTACTATGTTTCCTTTCCAGACGATCAGTAGTGGAGCCCAGTTGGGGCGATCGGGGATCTTTTGCATTTGGGGTTGTCTTCATTTTGGTTCCGTAGTTGGACCTTGATTGTATTCTGGATGATGTAATGCTATATTTATGTATTGTGTGAAGTGGCGATTGTAAGCCAACTCTTTATCCCTTTCTTATTCAGTACATGGGATGTGTAAAGATTACCCCTCTTGCGACATGCCTACTATGCGGTTATGCCTCTAAGTTGTGCTCCGACACATGGGAGATATAGCCGCATCGTGGGTGTTACACAGCAAGGCACGTATTGTATTGTTGCCATCGAGGATAACAAGATGGGGTTTATATCATATTGCATGAATTTATCCCTCTACATCATGTCATCTTGCTTAAGGCGTTACTCTATTCTTATGAACTTAATACTCTAGATGCATGTTGGGTAGCGGTCGATGTGTGGAGTAATAGTAGTAGATGCAGGCAGGAGTTGGTCTACTTGTCTCAGACGTGATGCCTGTATACATGATCATACCTAGATATTCTCATAACTATGCTCAATTCTGTCAATTGCTCAACAGTAATTTGTTCACCCACCGTAAAATACTTATGCTCTTGAGAGAAGCCACTAGTGAAACCTATGGCCCCCGGGTATATCTTCATCATATTAATCTCCCAACACTTAGTTATTTTCATTGCCTTTTATTTTACTTTGCATCTTTATCATAAAAAATACCAAAAATATTATCTTATCATATCTATCAGATCTCACTCTTGTAAGTGACCGTGTAGGGATTGACAACCCCTTATCGCGTTGGTTGCGAGGATTTATTTGTTTTGTGCAGGTGCGAGGGACTCGCGCATAGCCTCCTACTGGATTGATACCTTGGTTATCAAAAACTGAGGGAAATACTTACGCTACCTTGCTGCATCACCCTTTCCTCTTCAAGGGAAAACCAACGCAGTGCTCAAGAGGTAGCAACCTTCTCTTGAAAACTGTTTGCGCTAGGCCACCTTGCGCAAACGTTTATGCCATAAAAACTGTGTGTGATGGACAACCTTTGCCACACAGTTTCTTCTACGCACCGTGTGTGATGCATTCAATAACGCAAACGATAAAATTGTTAATATCGTGTGCAATGGCAACGCTATCACAAACGATTTAATGAGGAAAATTGTGTGTGATGTACCTCTGAACGAAAACGTTTTCCTTGGAGCGACTGTGTGGGATGTACATACGAATGGAAACGTTTAGCGGGGACTGACTGTGTGGGATGTACTTGCGACCAGAAACAATTTCGCCTGTGTAATTGTATTTTTTAGCTCTACTATACGTATTTTCGTATTTGAGCGCTCGTCGGTCGCACACAAACTTATTTTGCCGAGCGTGTGTGCCAGGAGGGCATATCCCCGACAATTTCTGGGTCGTGTGGGAAGGACCCCCCTATCGCCATCACTTACTAGGCGATGGTTCCAAATGTCGTCGCGGAAATGGGTTAAAAACCGTTTGTATAGCACCTCATTGTACTAGTGTTGATAATATTGTGCCACTTGGTGAATTTCTTGATGAACAACTTGCTAGGGTAAGAGAGAATGAAATTACTAAAACTGATGATATTATTGAAACTGAAGATTATGATTCTCCCCCTAGATATGAATTGCCTGTTGTACCTGAGGGTTATATTATGGATGAGGAAACTGCTAGAGACTTTCTTGCTTGTAATGATAGAGATGATCTAAAGAAACTGTTAGCTAAGATGAAAGAAAAGTCTTTGAATGCTAGAATGCAATATGACCCTATGTTTGCTACTTCACCCATCTTTGTTACTGATAAGGATTATGAATTCTCTGTCGATCCTGAGTTAATTACTTTGGTTGAATCTGATCCTTTCTATGGTTATGAATCTGAAACTGTTGTGGCACATCTTACTAAATTGAATGATATAGTCACCCTATTTGCTCATGAAGAAAAAATTCGCTATTACTATATTCTTAAATTGTTTCCTTTCTCATTAAAGGGTGATGCTAAGATATGGTTTAATTCTCTTGCTCCTGGTTGTGTGCGTAGTCCCCAGGATATGATTTACTACTTCTCTAAAAAATATTTCCCTGCTCATAAGAAACAAGCTGCCTTAAAGGAAATATTTAACTTTGTGCAAATTGAAGAAGAGAGTCTCCCACAAGCTTGGGGGAGGATTCTCCAATTACTTAATGCTTTGCCTGATCATCCTCTCAAGAAAAATGAAATACTTGATATATTTTATAATTGACTAACTGATGCTTCCAGAGACCACCTAGATAGTTGTGCTGGTTGTGTTTTCAGGGAAAGAACTGTTGAGCAAGCTGAATTGCTATTGAATAATATATTGAGTAATGATAATGATTGGACACTTCCTGAACCAACTCCTAAGCCAACTTCAAAGAAAAAGGGTATTCTATTTCTCAGTCCTGAAGATATGCAAGAGGCAAAGAAATGTATGAAAGAAAAAGGTATTAAAGTTGAAGATATTAAGAATCTGCCGCCTATTGAAGAAATACATGGTCTTGATAACCCGACACAGGTAGTAGAGGTAAACTCTCTCCATAGATTTGATGAAGGTGATATTCGTCATAATAAGTCTGCTAGTCAATGCTTGGATGAGTTTGATAATTTTATTGTTAAACAAGAAAACTTCAATGCTTATGTTAGTAGGCAATTGGAACGTAATGCTTACATGCTTGACCACTTGGGTGATTATATGAGTAGAATGTTAATGATCTTAAGCTTATTAGTAGACATGCTTCCATGGTTAGAACTCAAGTAGAACAAGTACTTAAGGCACATGGTGATTTTCTTAATGAGTTGAATAATAAGAACAATGATGATGTTGTTAGAGTTATGACTAGAGGTGGTAAAATGGCCCAAGAACCTTTGTATACCGAGTGCCATCCTAAGAGAGTTGTGAAAGATTCTCAGAGAGTTAATACTGATGCACATAGTCCTTCTAATAAAAAGAAAAAGAAAAGTGATAGGACATTGCATACTAGTGAACCTACTATAGAAACACCTGAGAATCCCAATGATATTTTTATTTTTGATACTAAGACACAATGATGAACATGAACCTAGTGATAATGTTAATAATGATGTTCATGTTGACGCTGAACCTAGTAATGATAATGATGTAGAGATTGAACCTGTTGTTGATCTTGATAACCCACAATCAAAGAATCAACGTGATGATAAGAGAGACTTTGTTGCTAGAAAACATGGTCAAGAATGAGAACCATGGGTTCAGAAACCCATGCCCTTTCCTCCTAAGCCATCCAAGAAAAAGGATGATGAGGATTCTGAGCGTTTTGCTGAAATGACTAGACCTATCTTTTTGTGTATGCATTTGACTGATATGCTTAAAATGCCTCCTTATGCTAAGTATATGAAAGATATTGTTACCAATAAAAGAAAGGTACCAAAAGCTCAAATTTCCACCATGCTTGCTAATTATACTTTTAAGGGTGGAATACCAAACAAACTAGGACATCCCGGAGTACCAACTATACCATGCTCCATTAAAAGAAACTATGTTAAAACTGCTTTATGTGATCTTGGAGCCGGTGTTAGTGTTATGCCTTTGTCTTTATATCATAGACTTGAATTGAATAAGTTGGCACCTACTGAAATCTCTTTGCAAATGGCTGATAAATCAACTGCTATACCCATCGGTATTTGTGAGGATGTTCTTGTTGTGGTTGCAAACTTTACTACTTTAATGGACTTTGTTATTCTTGATATTCCTGAGGACAACAGTATGTCAATCATCCTTGGTAGACCCTTTTTGAATACTGCAAGGGCTGTTATTGATTGCAACAAAGGCAATGTCACTTTTCATGTTAATGGTAATGAGCATACGGTACACTTCCTAAAGAAACAAGCTTAAGTTCATAGTATCAATTCTATTGGAAAATTTTCAACTACTATTACTATTGGAGTTTTTTAATTCCATCTTCCTACTGACAAAAATAAATATGATATTCTTATTGTTGGGGACATGCATATCCCCATTGAGGTAACCTAGTGTTATTCGAAAATTCTCCGGTTTGTGTCATTCGGAAGAAGTTTGTTAATAAGACTTGATCAACTTTGTTAATGGATTCCTTTTGATCAGCATGAGATGGTTGAATTTAGAAAGCACACTTCTCTGTACCTATCTTTTATTTATGTTTTTTAGAATAAATAAAGCAAAAATAGTATTTTCTGTCTATATTCTGAATTATCTGTGAAATAAAAAATGTCCCAAAAATAAAAGTTCTCCAAATGCCCTGAAAATTTAGTATTATTTTTTATAGAGTATTTAAGAATTTCTGGCACTAAACATGCACCAGGGGGACCCACCACCTATCCACAAGGGTGGAGGGCAGGGTCCCACATGGGCCCCCTCCACTTATTCCAGCACCCATCCACTTCATATTCCTCTAGAAAAAACCATCTTATAGCTCAAACACGTGTTCTTGCTCATTTTGCTGCCATTTTCGATCTCCTTGCTCAAAGCTCCATTCACAAAACTGCTTTGCGGGATTGTTCTTTGGTATGTGACTCCTCCAATGGTCCAATTAGTTTTTGTTCTAGTGCTTTATTTATTGCAATTTTTTGCTGCTATGGTGACCTTGTTCTTGAGCTTGCATGTCAAAATTCTAAATGTCCAAAGTAGTTTTGATGCATGATATAGCCTCTAGACACTTGTAGGAGTAGTTGCTATCAATCTTATTGAGTTTGGTTCACTTTTATTTTGAGTCACTAAAAATTTCAGAAAATTTCAGAGGAAGAAAATGATGAGGAGATTGTTGAGAGGCTCTTCGAGCCAGGGTTCGAAGGAAAAAAGAAAATGAGGAGAAGGAGAAGCCCAAGTACAATCTTCCTCGCACCTCCGAGGTTCGGCCGTGTGAATGGCCATGTGATGCATTCTTGCAGGCGACCGAGATTCATGAAGATTTCTATTATTTTGCTGAGAATGCAGGCATCACCGACTTGCTCCACGACCAATGTGATCAGTACCTCCTACTCACTAATACTTTTGTGCAAAATTTTCAATTTCATGCTAGGAGATCACCACCCATGGTAGATTTTTACCTATATGATGAGTATAAGGAAATGACGCTATATGATTTTTGTGAGGTCTGCAAGTTACCTTTTGAGGGCAGCGTCGAGGAACCACATCCTAGAGATGTGGAAGATTTTATTCATGTAGTTACCGTAGGGGAAAGGGGAAAGGTATCAGAAGCGAGAGTATCTAGTTTACATTTTCCTGTTTTGCAGTATTACTCATTATTTGCGGGGAGATGTTTGATTGGTCGCGGGGATAGTGGTGGCCTTAGTGCTCCTGACCTTGCCATTTTGCGCCATGCTTCACTTCGTGATAGAACTTTCAGTTTCGGCGCTATGGTTGCTAGACGGTTGAGTTTAAACCATAGTAAGGGTCCTATCTTTGGAGGTATTTATGCTTCCCACCTTGGTAGAAGCTTTGAGATACCTATTAGGCATGACGAGAAAGAGGAGATGGTGCTGCCCACTATTTACCTAGACTATGACATTATGGTAGCACATGATTTTATTCGCTATAATAAGGAAAAGAGACTCATATATAACCTGGTATTTAGTGAAAAGACTTGTTAGATTATTACTTTGCATGCAACTTCTTTGCTTAATATTCATTTGGGCACATACCTCATCATGCCCGAGGACATTTATGCATACTGGGAGCGAACGTGATCCCCGGTTCATGAGCCAGAACCATCACCCGATCCATATCAGGAGCCTGTTTATCAGTGGGAGCTAGAGGAGCTCCCTAAGTAGTGGAACCCCCAGGATCCTCCTTAGTACACCGGAGAGGGCTACTTTGATCCATGGGTTTAGACCAACGTAGGCCAAAAGCCTAAGCTTGGGGGAGTACGTATTTCTCACCGACATTACATTCATGTTCACACACTCATTTCGGTTGTCAGTGTTCATACTTTTTCATTGTATTTTCCATGTTAGTTTATTTCTTTTTCTCGCTTTCTTCTTATGTGTTTGAAAAACCTTGAGAAAAACAAAAAATAGTTGTAGTTAGTTTAATTTCCATGTTCACTTAGTAGTAGTATTAAAAGAAAACCCCCAAAAAATTCTCGTTCTTCTTTTGCTTGTTGGGAGCTTTCCCATGTAAATAGTTGTTCTCGTTCTTGTTTTACTTTCTTCACGAAAAGAAAAAATCCAAAAACATTTTAATGTGTTTCTTTGAATTTATTTTCTTTTCTTTAGGGGTCGAGAGGACAAGACCACGATGAAAATGTTGAGTGGCTCTCATATGCATTATTGTTGATCTAACAAAGAACCCATATTACCTTGTCTTCTCCTTTGAATAAATGTTTGCAGATTTGAGCTTAGTCCAATGCCGTGCAAGTGAAATGCAATAATGACGATATGTGATGAAATGATTGAGATGAGGAAAAGCTGGTATGAACTCGACCTATCTTGTTTTTGTAAATATGATTAGTTCATCATTCTTGATTCAGTCTATTATGAATGAAACAAGTTTTAAGTGACAATTAGAGATTATAGTTGCTGATGCCATGCTTAATTAGCTAGGAGTTTATAATGGTTTACCTTGCGTCCCAACATGCTTTTAAATGGTTGTGATGTAGTATGATAGGATGGTATCCTCCTTTGAATGATTTGAGTGGCTTGACTTGGCACATGTTCACGCATGTAGTTGAAACAAAATCAACATAGCCTCTATGATATTTTAGTTCATGGTGATTTATATCCTACTCATGCTTGCACTTAATGTTGGTTAATCTTAATGCATGTTTATGACTATTGTTGCTCTCTAGTTTGTCGCTCCCCAGTCTTTTTCTAGCCTTCACTTGTACTGAGCGGAAATACTACTTGTGCATCCACTTCCATAAACCCAAAGTTGTTCCATATGAGTCCACCATACCTACCTATATGCGTTATTTACTAGCTGTTCCAAGTAAATTTGCATGTGCCAAACTCTAAACCTTCAAATGATAATCTGTTTTGTATGCCCGAATCGCTCATGTGGCGACTGGGGGTTGTTAGTATCTTCCATGCTAGGTGGGTTATTCTCACGATGAGTGGACTCCGCTCATCATTCAGGAGAAAATGGATGGTAACTGGGATGCCCAGTCCCATGCTCAAACCAAATAAAAATATAATTGCAAACAAAACTCCCCCAGGACTATTGTTAGTTGAATGGTACCCGTTGTTTTGGACCAGTCGTGGAGTGTGCTTGTTGGTGGTGGGGGAGTATAAACTTTACCATTCTATTTGGGAACCACCTATAATGTATCTAGTATGGAAGGTACCGAGATCTCTTGGTTGTTATGTTGATAATGAAAGTATGCCGCTCAAAATATTATTTATCTCTGTTTTTAAGAACTCGAGCTTTGGCACATCTGCAAATCCCTGCTTCCCTCTCCGAAGGGCCTATCTATTTACTCTTATTGCCGAGTCATCATCCTCTTAACAAAAGCACCAGCTAGAGAGCACCACTATCATTTGTATGCATTGTTATTAATTTATATTGAGTATGACTGTGACTGGATCTCTTTTACCATGAATTACAATGTCTAGTCAGTCCTTGATCTTCAGGGGTGCTCTGCATTTATGTTTTGCAGTCTCAGAAAGGGCTAGCAAGATACCATTTTGTTACATCATATCATGATTGTTTTGAGAAAGTGTTGTCATCTGAGATTTATTATTATTGCTTGCTAGTTGATTATGCCATTGATATGAGTAAATGTGAGACCTAAATGTTATTGTGAATATGGTTAGTTCAACATCTTTGCTGAAAACTTGAATGTTGGCTTTACATATTTGCAACAACAAGATCAAACAGAGTTTGTAAAAGTTTTTCTTTATCACTTTCAGTTTGTCAACTGAATTGCTTGAGGACAAGCAACGAGTTAAGCTTGGGGGAGTTGATACGTCTCCATTGTATCTACTTTTCCAAACTTTTTTGCCCTAGTTTTGGACTCTAATTCACATGATTAGAATGGAACTAACCCGGACTGACTGACGCTGTTTTCAGCAGAATTGCCATGGTGTTATTTTTGTGTAGAATAAAAGTTCTCAGAATGACCTAAAACTTCACGGAGATTATTTTTCTAATAAATAAAAAATATTGGCGAAAGAATCAACCAGAGGGGACCCACACCCTGTCCACAAGGGTGGAGGGCACACACTCCTGTCTTGTGGGTCCCACGAGGCTCCACCAACCTCAACTCCAACTCTATATATTCACGTTCGGGGAGAAAAAAAACAGAGAAATGGATTCATCATGTTTTACAATACGGAGCCACTGCCACCTCCTGTTCTTCCTCGGGAGGGCAGATCTGGAGCCCGTTTTGGGTTCCAGGGAGGGCAAATCATCGCCGTCGTCATCATCAACCATCCTCCATCACCAATTTCATGATGCTCACTGCCATGCGTGATTAATCCCATCATAGGCTTGCTGGACGGTGATGGGTTGGATGAGATTTACTATGTAATCGAATTAGTTTTGTTAGGGTTTGATCCCTAGTATCCACTATGTTCTAAGATTGATGTTGCTATGACTTTGCTATGCTTAATGCTTGTCACTAGGGCCCGAGTGCCATGATTTTAGATCTGAACCTATGATGTTTTCATGAATATATTTGTGTTCTTGATCCTATCTTGCAAGTTATAGTCACCTACTACGTGTTATGATCCGGCAACCCCGGAGTGACAATAGTCAGGACACTTCCCGGTGATGACCGTAGTTTGAGGAGTTCATGTATTCACTAAGTGTTAATGCTTTGGTCCAGTACTCTATCAAAAGGAGGCCTTAATATCCCTTAGTTTCCAATAGGACCCCACTGCCACGGGAGGGTAGGACAAAAGATGCCATGCAAGTTCTCTTCCATAAGCATGTATGACTATATTCGGAATACATGCCTACATTATATTGATGAATCAAAGCTAGTTCTGTGTCACCCTATGTTATAACTGTTGCATGATGAATAATATCCGATATAATTATCCATCATTGATCCATTCCCTACGAGCTTGTTTCATATTGATCTTTGCTTCGTTACTTTTCCGTTGCTAATGTTACAATTGCTATGAAACTATTGATGTTACTTTTTCCGCCGTTACTGTTACTTCCATACTACTTTGCTACTAAATATTTTGCTACAGATATTAAGTCTTTCAGGTGTGGTTGAATTGACAACTCAGCTGCTAATACTTGAGAATATTCTTTGGCTCCCCTTGTGTCGAATCAATAAATTTGGGTTGAATACTCTATGCTCGAAAACTGTTGTGATCCCCTATACTTGTGGGTTATCAATGCTTTAGCTTGGCGGTCACTTTTTGATCCTTACTTGCAAGCTCTTCTTCACTTGGTTTTGGACTTGATGAAGAAGTTTGAACTTGAGATTGTTTTAGCCTCGGAGACACCCTTCTCTTTGTAACCACAAGTTCTTGCTCATTGGAAAGTGACGATGATGAAGACACTTGTGGTTGGGGTTGATCTTGATCTTGAGCCTCAATAATTGGTTCTTCGCCAATTGAATGAGCTTGATCTTGATCGTGCTCGGGAATATGAGGGACTTGATCTTGTTCTTGGATAGGTACATGATCTCCCGTAGCATCTTGTTCAAGAGGTGTCGGTGTTGACTTCCCTTGTGGAGACTCCACAAGAGGGGATCTTACTCCTTCTTCTACTTGGACTTGGGGGGTTTCTTGTGGAAGAATGTGGCCTATCACCATTGTCGTTATAGCTTGTGAAGGAGCCTCATCACCTACAACACTAGGAACAATTTGCTCCACACGGGAGCTATTATCTTCATCAAACTCCACATTTACCGTTTCCTCAATGCATCCGGTGGATTTATTGAGAACTCGGTAAGCATGAGAGTTTGATGCATATCCAACAAATATGCCCTCATAAGTTCTAGACTCAAACTTAGCTAACCAGTATTTCTTGTTTAAAATGAAACACTTACAATTGAATATCCGAAAGTATTTGATGTTAGGTTTTTTCTCGATTAGGAGCTCATATGGGGTCTTGTTCTTGAGGTTGCGAAGATAAAGCCGGTTTGAAGCATGACATGCGGTGTCGATGGCTTCGACCGAAAGCTTGTATGGAGACTTATACTCGTCAAGCATGGTCCTAGCCATCTCAATAAGAGTCCGATTCTTCCTCTCTGCAACACCATTTCGTTGGGGAGTATATGGTGCGGCATATTGATGCTTTATCCCCTCTTCACTCAAGAATTCATCCATCGTGTAGTTCTTGAACTCGGTGCCATTGCCACTTCGAATTGCCTTGATCTCACAATTCTGTTGATGTTGAGCTTCTTTGGCAAAGTTGATGAAGGTTTCTTGAGTTTCATCTTTGGTCTTGAGAAAGAACACCCAAGTATATCTTGTGAAGTCATCAACAATGACAAGGCAATACCTCCTCCCTCCCAAACTATCATAAGTTGGAGGCCCAAAAAGATCCAAATGGATAAGCTCAATGGGCCTCAAGGTGGTGATGATAGTCTTCACTTTATGAGCCTTTTCATGAAGCTTTCCGATAATGCAAGCACTACAAGGACGATCTTTGGCAAAAGACACATTGGTTAGTCCAAGGATGTGCTCCCCCTTTAAGAGAGCTTGTAAATTTCTCATACCAACGTGGGCTAGCCTACAGTGCCATAGCCACCCCACGTCTGCCTTGGCCATTAGGCTTGCTGCAAGAGGAGTTTTCTCGTTTGAGAAATCAACCACGTAAAGGTTATCTTCATCATGACCAACAAAGACCACTTTTTGATTGCTTCTCTTAAAGACAGTCACATGGAATTCACCAAAATGCGAATCATAACCGACACGTGCCAATTGAATAGTTGAAAGTAAATTGTAGTGAAGGGATTGGACAAGCATGACATTTGAAAGTGAGGAATCATTAGAGATTACCATCTTTCCCAAACCCAATACATTTCCCTTGCTATTGTCACCAAAAGAGATGTTCGAAGAGGCCTTGAGTGAATTAACGAACTCCACAAGCATCTCCCTTTCTCCGGTCATATGATTGGTGCATCCACTATCGATCACCCATTGTTTTCCACTGAAGACATAGTCCTACAAGAATCAAGCTTTGGTTATAGGTACCCATTTTGCAATGGGTCCTAGAGAGTTAGCAACAAGGGTCTTGGGGACCCAAATAGTCCAAGCATAATCATCATAGTTAGAGCCAAGAAATTTTGCAAATGTATAGCCATCATCTCCTCTCATGAGGACATCAGATGGATTATTCTTGTCAGAAAAATTCTTGGGAATGGCCTTGCCCTAGTGACCTTGCCACTCCCAACAACCCATGTTTCCTTGTAAGTGAATCTAGTGCCACCCCTAGTTGGTTTTGGAGTATTGACGACAAACCTGGTTGAGGGACTAATGTGTTTGTGAGAATTGCAGGATAACACAGCTAGAAGTCCCTCATTGATTCGGTTTTCCTACCAGAGATGACCCCTAAAAATGTATGAAGACATTGAAGTCAAAGGTGGGATGTGAAGACATTCACATTGAAGACTATAACAAGAGAAGACATCGTGTGAAGACTATGGAGCACGAAGACTTAGTTGTTTCGTCGTTCTTTTTCTTCTTCGTTGAGTCATAGGAACCGCCGTACTGTTAAGTGGGGTCCAAGAGAACCAGTCAGAATGACTGAAGTGATGCTTAACCAAAATCCTATGTCTTCGAGCGAAGACAATAAGAGCAAATCTTATCCAGAGCTATATAAGTCAGCTTTGCTTGTAGCCCAAGTAAAGTTGTCGTGTGTGTTTGAAATCTGACTGTTGGAACACGTGTCAGTTCCTTAGTGACCCAGGGTCATTTCGGACAAATCAGGTCGGGTTTCCTAGTGGCTATAAATAGCCCACCCCCTACAACCATAAACGGTTAGCTGCTCAGAGTTAGTGTACGACTTTTGTTGTTTGAGAGCAACCCACCTCGAAGCCTTTGAGAGAGAATTCCTTGGAAGGATAAAGCCCTAAACCCCCAGAGCCAAAGAGTGTTAGGCATCACTTCAGTCTTCCTGTCTGTGTGATCTGAAGACTTATTACACTTCAGGACTGTGAATCCTCCAACCGGTTAGGCGTCGCGTTCTGAGCATCCAAGAGTCATTGTGGATCGCCAGTGAACGAAGTCTGTGAAGGTTTGGAAGTCTGCCTTGAAGACTTACTAGAGTGATTGGGCGAGGACTGGGTGTCCTTAGCTCAAGGGGAATAAGGTGAAGACACGGTCTTCTGAGTTGAATCTCAGCCTCCCTAACTAGACGTACAATTGTCACAGCAACTGGAACTGGTCCAACAAATCATTGTCTTCAACGAGTCACTGGTTCTATCCTTCCCATCTCTTTATTTACAGTTGGTCCTTGTGAAGTCATTGTCTGTTTGCATTATCTTTTGTCTTCACTGAGTGACTGCTTGTTCTGATTGGCTTCATACTATCTTCCTATTTGATCTATACTGCCTAGCTGCCATTAGTCATTGTGCTTTCACTTCATTGAATACTTGACTATGGCTTGCTTAGTGTAGTCTACCTTCCGCTGCATGGTAATAGGTTTATTTCTATCATCTGTCTTCAAAACTCCCATGTTTTGAAGACTTTCTTAAAAATCGCCTATTCACCCCCCTCTAGTCGATCACTAGAACTTTGAATTGGTATTAGAGCAAGGTACTCTCTTGTTCTGCGTGATTCGGTTTAACCACCTGGAGTTTTAGCTATGTCACCTGCAGGGATAATCAAAGTCTCTGCTGCGTGCCCAGTCTTCGATGGAACTGAATATCCCTACTGGAAGAATAAGATGCGCATGCATCTTGAAGCCATTGATGTCGACCTCTGGTATGTCGTCAAGAATGGTGTTCCCAAGGCTGGTGAAGGTGTCACCGCTGCTGATGTCAAGAAGTTCGTTCAACTGGACTCCACTTCCAAGAACATCATCTGTGGTCATCTGACCAAAGGACATTATGGCCATGTGAGTGCTCTGGAAACATCTAAGCTAGTATGGGACTGGCTCTCCAAGGTCAACGAAGGCGTCTCAACCCAGAGAGATCAAAGAATCAGTGTCCTTCACAACCTCTTAAACCGCTTAAAGAGAAACAATAATGAGAATGTTCAGCTCACGTTTGATCGACTCACTGACATCACAAATGAACTTCAAGCCCTTGGCGCTACTGAGATCACCAAGCATGAAGTCATCAAGACACTCCTGAGATCACTTGACAGCTCGTTTGACACCCTAGCCCTGATGATTCAAGAACGTCCTGACTTCAAGACACTCGATCCGTCTGACATACTTGAAAGGCTCAACACACATGAGTTTCAGCTTTCTAAGAAAAGAGACATCTGCGGTCCCAACTATGGGCGAACTCGTGCCCTAAAGGCAAAAGCTGTCTCCTCATCTGAAGAAGAATCTGACAGCAATTCTGATGATCCTGAAGACATTGGAAAGGAGCTTGCTATGCTTGTGAAGAAGTTCCAAAAATTCACCAAGAAGAAAGGCTTCAGAAAGTCTTCACGATCAAGCTCAAGGAATGATGAAGCTTCTGCTCATGACTACAAGAAGAGAACATGCCACAAGTGCAAGAAACCTGGCCACTACATCTCTGAGTGTCCGCAGTGGGACAATGAGAACGAGAAGAAGAAGAAGAAGAGCAAGGAGTATGATTCTGATGACAAGAAGAAGAAGAAATACTCAAAAGTCTTCTTCCAAGTCTTCCTCAAAGTCTTCATCACACAAGAAGAGCTCATATGGCAAGGCTCGTGCGTTCGTTGGCAAGGAAATGGATTCAGAGGAGGAGTCCGCTTCTAAGGAGGCGGAGGTGGAGTCTGAGGAGGAGTCCGATTCTGGCGTTGCAAGTCTGGCTACATCATACGTTGCCAAGTCCATCTTCAAGACTGAAGACAATGGCTTCATCACCGACGCTGATGCAAATGACAAGGACTATGCCGCTCCCACCTACTGCTTCATGGCACGTGGTGCCAAGGTAAACACACGCACTACTCACTATCAAACATCCAGTGAAGATGACTCTGATTGTGGTTCCAAACCCAGCTACAAAACACCTGCTAAAATTGCAACTAAACAACAGAAAGCTATGGAACATATTCAAAAACTGTTAGACAAAAGCGATGACCTGTTAGACGCTGAAATGACTCGACTCAGTCCTTAATTGAAGACATAAAAAATCTTCATGTTAAGTATGAGGAACTTGAAAGTCGTCATGAAACGCTCTCAACAACTCATGAAAATCTTTCCTATGATTATCTTCAAAGGAAGCAAGATCTTGAGAAATTGAGAGCGGCTCATGAAGATCTTCAAAAGGAAAACGAGTCACTTCGCGCCAAACAGATCAGTTCCGCTCAGGAAGGATTTGAACCACCATGTCTTAAATGCATTGAGCGTGATAATGCTACTTCTGTTGCTGGATGTTCTACTGCTGCTACTATTGCGATATCTTCAACTGTTGATGTGGTAACTAACCCCTCTGCTGAGGATACCACTGCTATTGCTGATGAAAATGCTAGGTTGGAGACATTGCTTGAAACGGGGATGTACAAAAGTCTCAAAGGGCATCAGACACTATGTGATTTCCTCAAAAGGCAGATCCTGAACCGAAACCCTAGGAAAGAGGGTCTTGGGTTCGAAAGGAAAATGAATGCTGATGGCTCTTACTGGAAACCTGAGCAGTACCCCAAAACCACATGGGTTGCTGCAAAGGAACCTTTAGTGGATCCATCCACCCTGTGTGGCTTCACTTGTGCTAATCCCATTGTTATTGATGAATCCTTTGATGCAAACTATAAACTGTTTAAGAATCAGAATGGTGAAGTGTTTGCCAGGTATATTGGTACTAACTGCAGGAATGGGCCACCTATGAAGAAAGTCTGGGTGCCGAAAAAGTGGTTGGAGAATCTTCCTGTGAATGTCGTCATGACACCACAAGTGAAGAAGACAAACCCCAGACCACAGGCTTCATATGGTCCAAAGGCTTCATACAGACAAAGGACTCACCTGAGTCGCACTAACACAAATGTTTTGCAGGGAAACCATACTCAGGCATATGAATATGAGCGCGTTTCATCAAACTGCCATGTTCATAAGATCAAGAACTACTCTGCTTATTCTTATGAGTACTATTGTCCATCTGCAAGACTATTTGCTAGGGCTCCAAAGCCAAAGTTCTCAGATGCTGCACTTAGACTCATTGCTTCGAAGCCACCCTTGAAGATGTGGGTGGCTAAGAAATCTTAACTCTCTTTTGCAGGGAAGGGTCTCCAGCCGAAAATCAAATTCATCTGAAGCTATTGCTGAGGACCTTAAACATCTTGTAGGGCGCAAGATCAAATGCCCAAATGGTCTTATTATGTATTTTGTTCCTAAATCGCTTGCTACTTGCCCTATCAGTCCTAACCTGGATCTAAGCTTTCATAATCCACTTGCTCGTCAAATGTTTATGCTTCACAATTCTCTTCGTGAAGCCTATCCCCCTAACTGCACTGTAGGGTATGACACCAGCTGCTTCAAAATGGATTATTGATAGTGGGTGTACCAATCACATGACGGGCAAGCGAAGTCTTATCATGGACTCAACTTTACTCCATCTGACAAGAGTCATATCACATTTGCTGATACTGGTAAAAGCAAGGTATTGGGTCTAGGTAGAGTTGCAATCTCAAGGGATCAACACATGGATAAAGTGATGCTTGTTGAATCTCTTGGTTTCAACTTAATGTTTGTCTCAATGCTTTGCGATTTAAACATGATTGTGATATTTGGAAAATATCATTTCCTTGTTCTAATGGAATCTGACAAGTATATCAGAAAGATGATTTGTACATGGTAGATTTCTCAGCAGGACCACATCTTGCCGTATGTCTTCTAGCAAAAGCTTCAGAATGCTGGCTCTGGCATCGGAGGCTAGGGCATGCTGGCATGAAGAACTTACACACTCTTGCAAATAAAAAACATGTCATAGGCATCAAGGACGTCAAGTTCAAGAAGGATCACTTATGCGGTGCATGTGAAGCAGGAAAGATGACGAGGGCCAAGCATCCCTCGAAGACAATCATGACAACGACTCAACCCTTTGAACTGCTCCACATGGACCTCTTCGGTCCCACTCACTACTCAACTCTTACTACTACTGCTTCTCTCTATGGCTTTGTCATTGTTGATGATTATTCAAGATATACTTGGGTGCATATGATCCTCTACAAGACTGAAGTGCAGGATGTCTTCAGACGCTTCACCAATCAAGCCATGAACAACTATGGCGTCAAGGTCAAGCACATCAGAAGTGACAATGGCACTGAATTCAAGAACACTGGACTCGACACTTATCTTGATACTTTGGGCATCGCTCATGAATTCTCAGCTCCGTACACGCCGCAGCAGAATGGCGTCATGGAACGCAAAAACAGAACACTTATTGGGATGGCCCGGACGATGCTCGATGAATACAAGACTCCAAGAAATTTTTGGCCTGAAGCCATTGATACTGCATGCCATATCATCAACCGTGTTTATCTTCACAAGCTTCTGAACAAAACATCCTATGAACTCCTCACTGGTAAGAAGCCAAATGTCAGTTACTTCAGAGTATTTGGTGCCAGGTGCTGGATCAAGGATCCACATCACACTTCAAAATTTGCACCAAAAGCACATGAAGGTTTTATGCTTGGATACGGAAAGGACTCACACTCCTACAGAGTCTTCAACCTCTTTCACTATAAGGTGGTTGAAACTGTGGATGTGCGGTTCGATGAGACTTACGGCTCGCAAAGAGAGCACCTGCCAAATGTGCTAGATGAAGTTCCATCCAGTGAAATCATCAAGCTCATGGGAACTGGAGAAATCATACCGTCTGAAGCTCAGCCTGAAGAGTAACCCATCATCTCTGCACCTGATCAACCTGAAGACAATGCTCAGCCTGAAGACAATCCTTCTAACGATGACAATGATCAGCAAGAACAAAATCTTCATCCTGTTCATCCTCGTGTTGCATATGAAGTACAAATTGAGAGAATAGTTGATAGCATCAATGCACCAGGTCCACTCACTCGTTCAAGGGCAACACAGCTAGCAAATTTCTGTGGGCACTTTGCATTCGTCTCAATATCTGAACCCAAGAAAGTTGATGAAGCCTTCATGGAACCTGAATGGATTCAAGCTATGCAAGAAGAGCTTCAACAGTTTGAGTTGAATAATGTATGGGAATTGGTCAAGCGTCCTGATCCTCGTAAGCACAATATCATAGGCACTAAATGGATATATCGCAACAAGCAAGATGAGCATGGTCAAGTTGTCAGAAACAAAGCTCGTCTCGTTGCTCAAGGATACACTCAAGTTGAAGGAATTGACTTCGATGAAACATTTGCTCCTGTGGCTAGGCTTGAAGCTATACACATACTGCTGGCCTATGCAAATCATCATAACATTCTTCTGTATCAAATGGATGTGAAGAGCGCCTTTCTCAATGGCAAGATTGAAAAAGAAGTGTATGTTGCACAACCGCCTGGCTTTGAAGATCCAAAACATCCTGACATGGTTTACAAGCTCAACAAGGCACTGTATGGCCTTAAACAAGCCCCTCGAGCTTGGTATGACACACTCAAAGACTTCCTGAAGAGCAAAGGCTTCAAACCTAGTTCCCTGGATCCCACTCTCTTCACGAAGACATATGATGGTGAACTGTTTGTGTGCCAAATATATGTGGATGACATTATCTTCGGCTGCACTAACCAGAAATACAGTGAAGAGTTTGGATATATGATGCAAGAGCAATATCAGATGTCCATGATGGGTGAGCTGAAGTTCTTCCTTGGTCTTCAAATACGACAGCAACGCAACGTCATCTTCATATCTCAAGAGAAATACCTCAAAGATTTCCTGAACAAGTTTGGAATGCAAGAATGCAAAGGGTACACGACGCCAATGCCAGCTAAACACCATCTGGGTCCCGGCGACAATGGTAAAGAGTTCGATCAAAAGGTATACCGCTCCATGATTGGTTCCTTGCTTTATTTATGTGCATCTAGGCTAGATATCATGCTTAGTGTTTGCATGTGTGCCCGATTCCAAGCGGCACCAAAGGAATCGCATCACTTAGCTGTGAAGCAAATTCTTCGATATTTTGCTCATACCCCAACACTAGGACTATGGTATCCAAAGGGCTCAGAGTTTGATCTAGTTGGATTCTCGGATGCTGATTATGCTAGTGACAAGGTGGATCACAAGTCTACATCAGACACATGTCACTTTCTGGGACGATCACTTGTTTGTTGGTCTTCAAAGAAGCATAACTGTGTATATCTCTCCACTGCTGAATCTGAATACATTGCTACTGGATCTTGCTGTGCTCAGCTTCTATGGATGAAGCAAACACTCAAGGACTATGGCATTCATCTGAAGCAAGTGCCACTCTACTGCGACAACGAAAGCGCCATCAAGATTGCTAATAACCCAGTTCAGCACTCGAAGACAAAGCACATTGAAATTCGTCATCACTTTCTCAGAGATCATGTCATGAAGGAAGATATTGATATCATACACGTCAACACTGAAGAGCAACTGACAGATATCTTCACAAAGCCCTTGGATGAGAAAAGGTTTTGCAAGTTACGGTGTGAGCTAAATATCTTGGAATCCTCAAATGTCCTGTGATCAGGCACACTTCCTAACACTTGTGCATGTTGATAACTTAGATGTGCAACACACAAAGTAACGTATGTCTTCAATCAATGAAGACTTGCATTCTGAGTGTGAATACATCAACGTGGAATTTGACTTCGGAGTGCCACGATAATTGTGCGCCGTGTCTGGGTCTAATACTTCCTGTACGGCGGGTAACGCCACCACCAAATTCTTCCCTAAGAAGTGTTTTTCACATGGCATTACATTTGCAAAGTCTTTGCTTTCTGTTTGTCTTCAATGTTAACATGGCTTCATGCTTATCTTCAACGTACTGATTTGGTTTCTGTCCTCTACAGCATTCACTTATAGCTATGACTTCTTGCTGAATCTTTTGAACTAAGTGAATGTGATCGGACCCTAACCCCTCTATGCTTCTTTCCTAAGTCTATCTATCCAAATCATATGCATTCTATTGACACTGTCAAAATGTCTTCTCTGCGTCCTTGTCAACAGAAGACACAGAGACAAACATTAATCCGTTTTCAATGCTAAATCCTTCGACCTGAAACACAGAGAAGTGGGAACGGCCACCCGACAATCCAGGCGTGCGTGCAAACGTGGAACAACCTCCGATGTGTTGCATGATAGCCATGTATCCTTCAGATGTGAACCGCCAGGGGCACCTATGTAATAACACTGTGTCGTCCCTGTCCCTATAAATACACGCCTCACCACAGTCATTATCTCTTCTTCCACTCTCGCACAAACCCTAGCGCCACCGCTAGCCCTTGACGACACCGGCAACGAAGCGCTTAGCTGCCGCGACCTCACCGACGCCGTCCTCACGCCGGCCGCGGACATCATCTTCTCCGTCGTCGCCGTAGGTGTCCTCCGTCACCATGTTAGGGCACGGACGATCAAACTGCTCGGCCTCCTCTCCCACTCCGTCTAGCAGTTCCTCGTGTGGTAAATAAAACCTCCTTTTTTACAGTCCTTTTGATCCGATAGATTCATCCTTTTCCACCACAAGTAGTTTCTGTTCACACAAGTTGGATCTATCTCATACTGCATCTCATAACATGCCTAGTATATTCACTTATGCTTCACAAAGTAGTTAGATTCCTCACTTGTACTTATTCGTGGATTCGTACAAATCTGGAACAAACTCTCTACCTATGAGTGAATGTCTTCACACTATGAGGTCAATGTCTTCTAAACTGACTTATCTTCAAAAATCTTCTGAGAATGCATATGACCTCTTCCCTTCCCTCGCACCTTTAATGCTGTCACAGGTACATGTCTGTGGGAGAATCCCTTGGTTCTCATAGTCGGCATTCATTTGCAGAGTTCTTACGGCATCATATAAATTCTCCTGAAGCCAGTTCTTGTCTGACCAGTAGACGGAAGACTTTGACAGTTTTGAAGCCTTTCAGTCTAAACTTCATGGACACAGAGAAATCTGCAAGGAAGGGTGGCAGACAGCGTCGTGGCAACACCTCAAGAGATTTGCCTCCTGACCTCTATGACCTGTACAAGATAGATCCAGAGGAGGACTACAATTTGCGGAAAACCCGAATCCAATGGATTCAAAGATATTGGGCAGAACAATGGTTCAAGTTCAGGTTCGTGACCCAGGAGTATGCTGAGAAGAATGCCATCAAGCGACCGTGGGGAGACATCCTATATAGAAATCTTCAACCTAGGTCCAGAGCTGAAGCCATTGAACAAGGCTTCTATCCCTGCATGGTCCGTGGACCACAGCCTGCAGATGCAGACCCATCGTCATTGCTATGGTGTCGTGACGACAATCTGTTCAAGCGCAACCTTCAGTTTGCTAGGAACTCGGCCAAAGAAAACAAGAAGTCGCGGGGATTAAACTTCAATCCAGGTTCCTCTGCTCCTCGTGCCAATGGCTCACGCAAAGCTGAACCCAATCTTGTTGGGCCCTTCTACAACCTAGAAGGTCTCATCACTCATATTATGGTTCAAGGGACCGCCGTGGATGAACCTGCAGAACGCTGATTCTGACAAAGCGCCTGCACCACCAAAGCCAAAGAAGCTAAAGAAACCGAAAGCTTCGAAGCCTTCCTTAGCACCAAAGGTTTCACGGGCGAAGCCTCTGGCCACTGCACCTCCTGAACACAGTGTGCAGTCTGAAGATCTATCACGCATCTCCAAGCCCTCCAAAGTGAAGATGCCCATGCAACCCACCAGCCAAGCACTGACCCCTGCTACTGTTCTGCGCAATGAGAATGACGCCATTGATTTGTCCAGCGACGACGATCTTGGCGATGACGCTCTTGAGAAGTTGATCAAGAGAAAGCAAGAGGCAGAAATCTTCAATGACCTTCCTCTCTTTGATGTTGAAATCTTGAACAAGTTCATTGATGAGTGGTTTGACAGCACAAACATTAGCTTTGATGACCTTCAGCTTCCCATTGGCCTCAGCGTCGCCTTCCACGGAGCCATTGCTGCTGAGCTGGCTCTAGCTCAGAAAATTGTCGAGCTGAAGCATAAGATAGATTATGAAAAAGCTCAGTTCAAGAAGCATATGGCCAAGCTCAATGTTCAAGACATTCAGAACTTCCAGACCATGATGCATGAGCTCAAGGAAGCATTCCGAACCAAACGCAAAGAAGCCAAAGGTTCTCGTGAGCGCATGAAGGATCTTGCTGCTAAATGTGTTCAGGGATACAATGAAGCTGAAAAGCGCAAGGCCTTGGGGCGACCAGGCATCGACCCCAGAATGGCGGCCAAGAAGAAGAAGAAGCCAGCTGTGGCAGAACCCGAAGCACCAAGGCAGGAAGTACATCCAATTGTCTTCCCAGCCAGTATGACAGGCTCGAAGCCTAAGGTCCCCACAGTGGCTTCAGAACTGAAGAAAACAAGGGCAGCTGAAGTTGAAGCCAAAAAGCGCAAAACCAAGGCCACCACTGATGATGCTCCACCAACTAAGAAACGCAAAACCAAGAAGAGAGATCGGGCTGCTTCCACAGAGCCCCTTGAGGTCGAGCCAATCTCAGTGGCTCGTCCTGCATCTGAACCTCTAGAACGCCAAGTGATAGTTCATGAGCCTGCTTCCCCAGAGGTTCCTGAAGCTGAAGACAATCCAGCTGTTGACCCCAGCGCAGCTGAAGACATTGGTCATCACGACAATGTTGAAGATGATGAAGTCCTTCCTCAGATCGAGCACCAGTTGGTATCATCGCATGTGCTCACGCATAGCAAACTCATCAGCATTGGTCGTCCTTTGACGCCAACTGCTCAGGATGCATCGTGGGCTGATCACCCACAACGATAAGACACCCCAAGTTCTCCCCAACAACAAGTCACCTCACCTGTGCAAGATGACGATGACTTTGAGGCCCAGAAAACTCCATCTCCGCAAGCGTCGCCAGCATTACGCAGGCTTCACAAAGGACCAAGGCCCCAAGTCACTCCCACTATGCATGTGTCTGAGTCTGAAGCCAAAATGAGTGAAGATATTCCGGCTACATCAGCTGATGAAGAAGAAGAACAAAGAGTTGAAGCAAATAGCGTTGCTACACCCCCGTCCCACCAAGATGTTGTTCTCGAGGAGAACATGTCCAACCCTCCAGCTCCTGAAGTGGAGGTTAACAATCCTGAGGCGGCCACCAACATCAACACTGAAGCCAATGACATTGTCATGGCTGAAGCTAATGTGGCGCCTGAAGCTACTGCGGTGCCAGAAGTACAAGCACCTGAAGCCACTACAGCGCCCGAAGCCAATCCTGAAACACCTGAAGCCAATGTGGCCCCTGAAGCCCAGATCAATGATAATGCCAATGCTCCTGTTCCCCCTCCAAGACCTCACACCATTAAGCTGGTATTTGATCATGGTCAGCCTGTTATGGTCCGATGGCCCATTCTGACTCCTCCACCTGCGGCGGGTCCACAATTTGACTATCATGTCAAGCACAGACCTCCCGTCCAGAAGCCCAAGCCAAGACTTCCATGATTCCCAGGCACTGCAACTTCACCTGGGGTCTTCAATGTGAATGGCTTCATGGCACATAACACCTTCTTCAACAGCGCCAAGAACCATTATACCAAACCTCGCATTTCATCAGATCGGTTCTGGAGCTATCAGCAGCGCAGCTACTATTCATGCATCTTATACAATCAAGGGCGCATATTTCCACATATGTGTCTCAACATTGAAGCCATATCTGGCCTGCCCTGCCTTGAAGAAGCGTTGGATTGTTTCAGAGATGCTGGACTTCTGTAGTTTGTCACAGATAAGGAACATTGGAATGAAGAGCTTCTGCTACAGTTCTATGCAACTCTTCACATTCGAGGCTACAACAGGGATCCAAAGACTTGGGTCCTTGAGTGGATGACTGGCAATATCCGTCATGAAGCCAAAGCTCTTGATATCATTGAGCTCACAAGCCTGCCCACTACTGGTGAATACTATGAGCCAGGTTGTCAACAACACCAGATGCTTTGGAGAGCATTTTTCAGAAGCCAGAACCCAACATGAGTCAAATGCTTAGCATGATGAAGCCTTTGCCTCACGACGCTGAATACCCATCTGAATTCTTTGTTGAAGACCTAGAGTATCTGCCTCGCACCATTTACCATATCATCAGAAAGACTCTATGGCCTGTCAAAGGACATTCATCTGCAGCGAAGCTTGAAGGATCAATGAAGACTTTGGTTTTCTATATCTTCAATAGCATCAGCTTCAATTCTCAAGACTTCTTCATCAGACAGTTGGCTGCATCTGGCTCTGACATTTTTGGTCTGAAGTTCTATGCTCCATGGGTAATGCGACTTATCAAGCTTCACTCTGCCATTAACTATCAGCCATCTGCGCGCAATCAGCTTGTCTTCTTGCCAGAGGTTGATCTGTCTGTTGAAGCTATTTACCCAAAGCCTGCTAAGGATCCCATTTATCTTCACAATGTTGATCACCAAAGCTTCACCTAGCCCATTGAAGGAGTTCAGGCAGTCTCGCGTGTTTATCCCTTGGCTGGCAACACACGTGCCCCTCGCGCTCAAACTTACGCCACTGGTAGCACCATTGCACAAAGGCCTTGAAGGCGATCTCATGTTCTAAATGATCGAGAGCTTCTCGTCGCGCTACACCAGAAACAGGACAAACATCACGACTGGCTTAAGCGTCAGATGCAAAGCCTCTTGGTGGATGTCAACCGCATTCGCAATCTTGCCAACAAGAATACCTTTGTCACTCATGAAACCTGTTGGAGGTCGTGGAAGAGTTTGACATTACTTAGTGCTGAAGCTGATCTGCAAGACGATGGCTTCACCGAACGATTCAAGTTTGACTCAACTCCTCCCAGGAATGCTCACTTGCGTCGGACTCCCTCACTTGAAGACTCTGACTATTCGTCCTCAGCTGCGACAGTGAATGCCAGAGTCATTGATGACCAAGATGATGCAACTTCACCTCCTCCAACTTCAGCGCGTGTCGACACTGCACCAAGTTCTTCTGCACCATCGGACCTCAACGACGACCCTGCTGCCTCGCCTACACCTCATGGTAACGAGTAGGCGCTCTATGTATTCAAACCTTTTTGGTCCTTACTGACAAAAGGGGGAGAAGCATATGAGTTGATAGTCTTCAAGCGGGTCCATATGGGTAGTTGCTTTACCTTTTTGCTACTTTTGCCAAGTGCTTACAACTCTTGCTTTTCGATACATTTGGTTCTTTGAGTTGTAACACTTAAACTCAATGGTCGTCTGCTACTTTATTTGCTATTCTGTGATGCGATGATAAATTTCGCATGTGCGATGATAAATTCCGCACTTAGGTCATTCTGCAGACGTCCATTTTTCATTATGCATGTCATTATCTTTGTTACATCATATCATGCATGATGAATTGTCATCATAGGTTGAAGAGGATCTCCACAAGTACAACCTGCCATTTTGATTTGCATTCCAAGAGCAAATTACTTATATGCACATCTTCAGGGGGAGCCTTTGCAACTTATGAAGACAATACCCTATCCTTTACAATTTCACATATTTTATTCCCCGTTGAAAACTTCAACCAGTTTGTCATCAATCACCAAAAAGGGGAGATTGTAAGTGCATCTAGTGCCACCCCTAGTTGGTTTTGGAGTATTGACGACAAACCTGGTTGAGGGACTAATGTGTTTGTGAGAATTGCAGGATAACACAGGTAGAAGTCCCTCATTGATTCAGTTTTCCTACCAGAGATGACCCCTAAAAATGTATGAAGACATTGAAGTCAAAGGTGGGATGTGAAGACATTCACATTGAAGACTATGACAAGAGAAGACATCGTGTGAAGACTATGGAGCACGAAGACTTAGTTGTTTCATCGTTCTTTTTCTTCTTCGTTGAGTCATAGGAACCACCGTACTGTTAAGTGGGGTCCAAGAGAACCAGTCAGAATGACTGAAGTGATGCTTAACCAAAATCCTATGTCTTCGAGCGAAGACAATAAGAGCAAATCTTATCCAGAGCTAGATAAGTCAGCTTTGCTTGTAGCCCAAGTAAAGTTGCCGTGTGTGATTGAAATCTGACCATTGGAACACGTGTCAGTTCCTTAGTGACCCAGGGTCATTCCGGACAAATCATGTCGGGTTTCCTAGTGGCTATAAATAGCCCACCCCTACAACCATAGACGATTGGCTGCTCAGAGTTAGTGTACGGCTTTTGTCGTTTGAGAGCAACCCACCTCGAAGCCTTTGAGAGAGAATTCCTTGCGAGGATAAAGACCTAAACACCCAGAGCCAAAGAGTGTTAGGCATCACTTAAGTCTTCCTATCTGTGTGATCTGAAGACTTATTACACTTGAGGACTGTGAATCCTCCAGCCGGTTAGGTGTCGCGTTCTGAGCATCCAAGAGTCATTGTGGATCGCCGGTGAACGAAGTCTATGAAGGTTTGGAAGTCTGCCTTGAAGACTTACCAGAGTGATTGGGCGAGGACTGGGTGTCCTTAGCTCAAGGGGAATAAGGTGAAGCATCATTGGTTTTAACCGGCTTGAGAACATTAAGAGCATCTTTGTTCTCAAGAGCAAGTTGCAACGCATCATTTGTTTTAACAAAGTCAATTTGATGAGCCGACAAGGCTTCCTCAAGTGATGCTCTCATGACACTCTCTTCATTTAGTTCGTGCTCGAGGAGATCGACTCTCTCTCTTTCCTCTATGAGGAGGTTTTCAACATTCTCAATAAAGTCGTCACATTCGGCAAGTGACTTAAGGAGATCACCAACACAAGCACGAGCTTCACCATGAAGAGTTTTCATGAAAGCCATTAAGGATTCCTCATCATTATCCACGCCCTCATCACAATCATCCTCCACTATCTCACATGAGACATTGGGAGTGTAGATGTCGGGTTCCTTATATTTGGACTTGGTTTTTACCTCTTTGGCCATAAGTCACTGATGAGTGGGCTTGTCCTTGTTTGGAGAGTCGAAGAGGCCGGTGGTGGTGGAGGAGGTAGTGGTATGCATGGCAATGGCGGTTGTGCCCACTTGATCATCATCACCGTCATCTTCATCTCCAGACATGTATTCTTCATGAACAAGAGCCTTGTCATCCTTTCTCTTTGCAAACTTGGTGAGCTTCTTCTTCTTGAGCACAAGCTTCTCGGATTTGTCTTCACGTCTCTCATACGGACAATCATGTACAAAGTGTCTTGGGCTATCACAATTGTACCATTTCCTTCGACCAAATGATCTTCATTGAAGATTCTTCCCTTTGTTTGCCATGATCCCGGAGTACTTTTTGACTAAAAGGGCCATGTCTTCTGCAAAGTCATTTGCTGGGCAAGAGGTGTCAACATCTTCCTCACATATCTCTTCACTCACTTCTTCTTCCCTTGAGGGTTGGCTTATCACTTTCTTGGCCTTTAAGGCAAGATTGGAGTTCTTGGTTGCTTTATCAATTGCAAAGGTCTTCTTGGACTAGGTCTCCAAAAGAACATGAGTTGAGAAAGTGGAAACAACTTGATTTGCGGTCAACTTGTGATAATCCGGACGTTGATGTATCATCATGACCATGGTATGTTCAGTGAGAACCATATCATCTATGAACTTATCCTTGATGAAGTCATCATTTTCCCAAGTACACCCAAAGGTTCTCAAGTTGATCACAAGGGACTTCAACCTTTGGTAGACCTCTTCCAAAGACTCACCCTCATTCCTCACAAAGAGATTTACTTCTTGCTTGAGCATAGCCAATCGAGATCTTCGAATTGCTTCATCTCCTTCGAGAGCCTCCTCAAGGCAATCCCAAATTTCCTTTGCGATTTTAAGGACAGCAATGGAGTCACTATAGTCTTCGGTCACAGTGGTGCGCAATATGTTGTGTGCGGTTGCATTGAGTTGGTCATCAACCGCTTCTCTTGGAGTGAGATTCATTGGGTCCTTGGGGTTGAATCCATTGACCACAATCCACCACAGTTGAGTTGAAGCACTGCGCATGTAAGACTCCATATATAGCTTCCACTTAGCAAACACATTAGCTTTCAAAGGGGGCGGAGGCCCAACAGGATTAATGCGAGGATGTAGCAAAGGTTGGGGTGAGTAAAAGGGTTCCATGGCATTGTACTTGGGAACTTGAGTACTAGCCGGAGATGCAAGAGGTTCTCTTGAGTCATCCGCATCATGAATGACATTTGGATCAAATGAGTTTGATGCGGATGTCGAGGGATTTAAGTGAGCATCAATTTCCTCCTTGACCGAGGACCGAACTTCTTTCAACATAGAGGCTTTGAGGTCCGCAAACACTGAAAGAATATCGACCGTGGTCAAAGGAGCACCCGGGTTAATAGGAGTGGCGGGAGCAACGACCGGGGCACCAAGTGCCTCGGGCGCGGCGGGGGTAGGTTTTTACCATCCTCCACAATGGGTGCCACCTCTCTCATTCCCTAGATCGACCATATCCTCTAAGGATGCAAAACCTTATATTAGAGCACGAGGCTCTGATACCAATTGGAAGGATCGATACGGTCGACTAGAGAGGGGGGTGAATAAGAGACTACAAATTTTAAGCTTTCTTGTCAATTTTAAGGTTAAGTGCATAAATAGGGTTCACTAGATATGCAACTAGGTGAACACAACCTATATGATAAGCAAGCTTAAAGCACGATATGCTAGGCAACCATCTAATTAGCAAGCCAACAAGCATACAAAGCAAAGTAAGGTGCGGGAAAGGATTAACCACAAGTGAGGTGAGGACACGGATTTTATCCCGAATTTCACCCATCCTTGGGGAAGAGCTACTCTCTGTTTAGAGCGGTGTTGGAGCCAAAGCTTACGGAATGCCACGAAGGCTCACCATAGTCTCTTTCGAGTCACACACGACGGATGAGCCTCGAATCACTCGGGGTTGGTCTTGAAGGCGACCACCACACCTTTACAAACTTCTCCAGAGCACACCACAAGCAAGGAAGCTTCCGGAGGAACCTCTAACCGCCTAGGAGCCCAAGATCCAAGAGTAAAAAGTCAATGGGGAAGAAATGTTGCGGGGAACACGATTTGGTTTGGTCAAGATGTAGATCGGGTCTTGCTCTCCCAATCCCCAAAGTTTCAACAAGTTTGGGTGGAGGGATTGAGAGTATTGAGTAAAATGAGGTGTAGCAATGGTGGAGCTCAACAAGACATTAGGGTTAAGGATGGAGGAAGAAGAACGGGGGTTATAGTGTTTGTCCCGGGGTGGCCATTTCTGCCCGTTGGACCTCGTGCACACGGGCTAAGTCAGCCCCCTGCACATGGGGTACCCAGAGACTTTCACACCACCCCATGCGCATGGGGGTAAAAAGACCCTGTGTGCATGGGGTACTCAGGGAGTTTACACAGTACCCCGTGCGCACGGGGTACCCAGAGAGTTACGCAGTACTCCGTGCGCACGAGGTACCCAGTATGTTTCTATTGCAATCACTCTAAGTACCACATGCACACACACTATATTTTTAGATGGTAGGAATGGGTAGGCTGGTGTATAAGGTTCGGCGATGGCATTCCCACACAACTTTTATCCACACCGACCCCTCTTAATAGTGCGGTCTTTCCTACGACTCGAAGAAAACCAAAAACTAAAACCTTCGAAACACAGGTAGACCACGCCTTTGACCTTTTAGAATTGGGGGGTCGCACATCTCCATCACGAAGCACTTGGAACCAATATCCCGAGATAAACTTTAGGAACCGATATTAGTTCAACTAACCACACTGTCATCACACCAAAATATAGTATAAGTGCCACTTGCACTTTCAGGTGTCTCCAAGGCTAAAACAATCTCAAGGACAAGCTTCTTCATCAAGTCCAAAACTAAGTGAAGAAGAGCTTGCAATCAAAGACCAAAAAGTGGCCGCCAAGCTAAAGCATCTTCAACATCTCACTGAGAACATCTATGGAAGCATCAAAAAGGGGTAACTACCTACTCATAGATGTTTGGCAAACTTTTGTGAGCATCACTCATTTGTCTCTTGTGTTGAGCCCCTTAAGGTAGAAGATGCACTTGACGATCCGGATAGGAAAGATGTCATGCATGAAGAACTCAATAACTTCACCAGCAACAAAGTATGGACCCTTGTGGAGAGACCCAAAGAACATCATAATGTCATTGTAACAAAGTAGATCTTCAAGAACAAACAAGATGAACATGGACAAGTAATAAGGAACAAGGCAAGGTTAGTGACACAAGGTTTTATCCAAGTTGAAGGTTTGGACTTTGGTGAAACTTTTGCCCCCGTTGCCCGTCTTGAATCCATTCGTATCTTGCTTGCATATGGCTCTCATCATGATTTCAAATTATATCAAATGGATGTGAAGAGTGCATTTCTTAATGGTCCTCTTGAGGAGTTGGTGTATTTAAAGCAACCTCCCGGTTTCGAAGACCCCGATCACCCCTGATGGCAGCTGTAACTACGTCGATATTTCCCCGAAGAGGGAGGGATGATGTAGCACAACGACGGTAGAGTATTTCCCTCAGTTATGAAACCAAGGTATCGAAACATTAGGAGAACCAAGCAACACAACGTAAACAGCCCCTGCACACAAATAACAACACCTCGCAACCCGATGTGTTAAAGGGGTTGTCAATCCCTTTCGGGTAACGGTGCAAGAAATTGTGTGTTGACGGGAAAAAGTTGTAATAGATTGAAATAATAGATCACAAATAAAATAAATTGCAGCAAGGTATTTTTGGTTTAATAGATCTGAAAATAAAAGCAAGGAAAAAGCAGATCGCAAAGGCAAATATATGAGAAATAAGACCCAGGGTCGTAGGTTTCACTAGTGGCTTCTCTCGAGAAAATAACAAACGGTGGGTAAACAAATTACTGTTGGGAAATTGATAGAACATCAAATAATTATGATGATATCCAGGAAATGATCATTACATAGGCATCACGTCCAAGATTAGTAGACCGACTCCTGCCTTCATCTACTACTATTACTCCACACATCGACGGCTATCCAGCATGCATCTAGTGTATTAACTTCATGGGAAAATGGAGTAATGCAACAAGAACAATGACATGATGTAGACAAGATCTGTTTATCTATATGGCGGTAGATATAGATCTCGTCTTTTTATCCTTAGTAGCAACGATACATACGTGTCGGTTCCTCTTCTGTCTCTGGGATCAACCACCGTAAGATCGAACCCACTATCGGGCACCTCTTCCCATTGCAAGATAAATAGATCGAGTTGGCCAGACAAAACCCAAATATCGGGGAAGAAATACGAGGCTATAAGAGATCATGCATAAAAGAGATCAAAGAAACTCAAATACTTTCATGGATATAAAAACATAGATTTGATCATAAACTTGAAGTTCATCGATCCCAACAAACACACCGCAAAAGAGTTACTTCATATGGATCTCCACGAGACCATTGTATTGAGTATCAAGAGAGAGAGGGAGATGAAGCCATCTAGCTACAAACTACGGACCCGAAGGTCTACAAAGAACTACTCACGCATCATCGGAGAGGCACCAATGGAAGTGATGATCCTCTCAGTGATGGTGTTTAGATTGGATCTGGTGATTCTGGACACTGCGACGGCTAGATGAATATTTCATCGACTCCCCTAGGGGTTTGGGAATATTTTGGTATTTATAGAGCAAAGAGGCGGTCCAGGGGGCACCCTAGGTGGGCACAACCCAGCAGGTCATGCCAGGGCCTCCTGGCGCGCCCTGGTGGGTTGTGCCCCCTCGAGGCACCCCCAGGTGCAACCATGGCCCATCTGCTTCCTTTTGTCCCATAAAAATCATCGTAAAGTTTCATGCCATTTGGACTCCGTTTAATATTGATTTCCTCCGATGTAAAAAACATGGAAAACAGGAACTGGCACTGGGCACTATGTCAATAGGTTAGTACCAAAAAATGACATAAATGACTATAAAATGATTATACAACATCCAAGATTGATAATAAAACAACATGGAACAATAAAAAATTATAGATACATTGGAGACGTATCAGCATCCCCAAGCTTAACTCCTACTCGTCCTCGAGTAGGTAAGTGATAAAAAAACAGAATTTTTGATGTGGAATGTTGTTCATCAAGTCATATCATATTCTTTTCTTTATAGCATGGACATTTGGACTTTTATGTGATTCAAAGCAATAGTCTAGTTTTGACATAATAATTTAGATACTCAAGCATATCAACAAGCAACCATGTCTTTCAAAATATCAATGCTAAAATAAGTTATCCCTAGCCCATCATGCTCAAACATTGATCCATTCATGAAATACACTCGAATATTAACTACACCCAATACTTGAGCACGATCATATTGCCTCCTAGTTGGTGCTTTTTATAAGAGAATATGGAGACTCAAATTTCAAAATAAAAGTTGCCTAAAGTAAAAGAAAGACCCTTCGCAGAGGGAAGTAGGGATTTGTAGAGGTGCCAGAGCTCAAAGCGAAAAATTTGAGATAAAAACATTTTGGGAGGTGCATCCATCCCACCAACGAAAATGACTTAGAGTTCCCAACACTTTCCATGCTAGATATGCCATAGGCGGTTCCCAAACAGAAAATAAAGTTTATTCCTTTTTCCACCATAACTTTCACTTTCCATGGCTAACCATATCCACGGGTGCCCTCCATACCAACACTTTCCAAGGAATTTATTATTTGACAACATAAAGTAAATTCATTTTTGTTTTTACATTTTGGGAATAGGCATCCCTAATACCTTTGCCTTACTCTCATGCAACGACAAGTGAATAAACACTCATCTTGAGAATAACACATTTAGCATGGAAAATATTAGCCACCCCTCACCGCTCTGCGAGCGAAACAAACACACAAAAGAGGAGTTTATTTTGAAAATTAGAGATGGCACATGCAAAATTTCTTAGAACGGCAAAAGAATACCGCATATAGGTAGATATAGTGGACTCATGTGGCAAAACTGGTTTAAAGGATTTTGGATGCACAAGTAGAGGTCATACTTAGTGCAAAATGAAGGCTAGCAAAAGATTGGGAAGCGACCAACCAAGAAACGAATAATCTCATAAGCAAGCATTAAGCATAATTAACATCGAATAATGCACCACAAGTAGTATATAATTTTCATTGCATGACTATTGACTTTCGTGCATGCATAGGGAATCACAAACCTTAACACCAATATTCTTACTAGAACACAATTACTCATCAACATAACTCACATATCACATCATCATATCTCAAAACTATTACTAAGAATCAAGTTTATTTTGTTTAATGATCTTCATGACATTTTCTTTTTCTTTATCCTTCTTGGATATCTATCACTTTAGGACTAATTTTCATGAGTTGCTTTTCAGAAGCTCAACCAAATATAAGTGAAGATCATAAGCATAACAAATTTTCTTTCTCTCAAAATAATTTAAGTGAAGCAAGAGAGAATTTCTTCAAAATTTGACTAACTCTCAAACAAATCTAAGTTAAGCAAGAGAGAATTTCTTCAAAAATACTAAGCACACCATGGTCAAAAAGATATAAGTGAAGCACTAGAGCAAGTCCTAGCTCATAAAAGATTTAAGTGAAGCATAGAGAGCAATTCTAACAAGTCATGACATAATTTTGGCTCTCTCAAATAGGTGTGTCTAGACAGGATTCATAACTTAAAATACAAAATAAAACAAGCAAATACACATATCATACAAGACGCTCCAAGCGAAACACATATCATGTGACGAATAAAAATATAGTCTCGAGTAAAATACCGATAGTTGTTGGAAGAAAGCGGGGATGCCACTCAGGGGCATCCCCAAGCTTAGTTGGTTGCTCATTCTTTGATAATAGCTTGGGATGTCAGGGCATCCCCAAGCTTAGGCTCTTACATCCTTCCTTCATCCATCGTAAGATAACCCAAAACTTGAAAACTTCAATCACACAAAACTCAACAAAGCCTTCGTGAGATCCGTTAGTATAATAATAATAAACCACTACTATAAGTGTTGTATCAAACCAACTCATATTTTGTTTTTGTATTATATCTGCTGTATTCCAACTTTTCTATGGAAAAAACTCATCATAGAAAACCATAGAGCCATCAAAATAAGCACACAACACAAAGAAAACAGAATCTGTCAAAACTGAACAGACTGTAGCAATCTGATTATTACGAATACTTCTGTAACTCCAAAAACTCTAAAAATTAGGATGACTTGAGGAATTTGTATATTGATGTATTGCAATTGGGATGGGTTTTTTATCGCTCTTTGGTAAAGGATGAAAAATAATTTCGTGAGCGCAAACTTTCTGTTTTTTCAACAAGATCAAACAACTATTGCCCAAGAAGATCCTAAAGGCTTTACTTGGCACAAACACTAATTAAAACATAGAAAACACAATCATAACAGTAGCATAATTGTGTTAGCACTCAAGAATAGGAAGCAAAAAGCAAAAATAAATTTTATTCATTGGGTTGCCTCCCAACAAGCGCTATAGTTTTGTGCCCTTAGCTAGGCATAATTTTTATTGATGCTCACAAGGATGATAATAATTGGAACACAAAGAGAGCATCATAAAACATGTAAAAACATATTTAAGTCTAACACACTTCCTATGCATAGGAATTTTATAGGAAAACAAATTAGCAAGACAAGCAATATCTAGCATATGCATGGAAGAAAACAATAGCAATCTCAACATGAAGAGAGGTAATTTAGTAACATGAAAATTTCTACAAGCATATTTTCCCCTCTCATAATAATTATATGTAGGATCATAATCAAATTGAACAATATAACTCTCACATAAAATATTATCTTCATGATCCACATGCATGCAAAGTTGGCACTCATCCAAAATAGTGGGATCATCATCAAATAAAGTCATGACCTCTCCAAACCCACTTTTATCAAAAAATTCATAAGATCGAACACTCTCCAAATATGTGGGATTATTATTACCTAAATTTGACGCTCTTCCAAACCACTTTCAATATTATTATTGCAAACATATTCATCATGAGGCTTAAATAAACTTTCAAGATCATAAGAAACATTATCACCCCAATCATGATCATTGCAATAAGTAGCGGACATGACAAAATAAGCCTCCCCAAGCTTGGGGTTTTGCATATTATTAGCACAATTGACATTATTAGAATTTATAGTAAAATTATTGCAATCATGATTTTCATTCAAGGAGCTATCATGAATCACTTCATAAATTTCTTCATGACAATTTTCATATTCACGATTCTCAAGCAAAATTTCATAAAGATAATCAAGTGCACTCAACTCACGAGCAATTGGTTCAACATAATCAGAATTTTTGAGAAGATCAGCAAGTGGATGAGGATTCATATCAATAGATTTTTAGCAAGCAAAGATGCAAGCAAATAGAAGGCACATGGTAACACAAGCAAAGGTAGCAAACAAGATTGCACACAAAAACAGATCCGACAAGAAAACAACGAATGGAAAAAGAGAGGCGAATAAAATGGCAAATTTTTGTGAAGTGGGGGAGAGGAAAACGAGAGGCAAATGGCAAATAATGTAAATTGCAAGGAGATGAGATTTGTGATTAGGAACCTATTTATGATGAAGATCCTCCCCGACAACGGCGCCAAAAATTCTCCTTGATGGCAGCTGGAACTATGTTGGTATTTCCCTGGAGAGGGAGGGATGATGTAGCACGGCGACGGTAGAGTATTTCCCTCAGTTATCAAACCAAGGTATCGAACTAGTGGGAGAACCAAGCAACACAACATAAACAACCCCTGCACACAAATAACAACACCTCGCAACCCGACGTGTTAAATGGGTTGTCAATCCCTTTCGGGTAACGGCGCTAGAAATCGCGTGTTGACGGGAAAAAGTTGTAATAGATTGAAATAATACATCGCAAATAAAATAAATTGCAGCAAGGTATTTTTGTATTTTTGGTTTAATAGATCTGAAAATAACAGCAAGGAGAAAGTAGATCGCAAAGGCAAAAATATGAGAAATAAGACCCGGGGGCTGTAGGTTTCACTAGTGGCTTCTCTCGAGAAAAATAGCAAACGTTGGGTAAAGAAATTACTGTTGGGCAATTGATAGAACATCAAATAATTATGATGATATCCAAGCAATGATCATTACATAGGCATCACATCCAAGATTAGTAGACCGACTCCTGCCTGCATCTACTACTATTACTCCACACATCGACCGCTATCTAGCATGCATCTAGTGTATTAAGTTCATGGAAAAATGGAGTAATGCAATAAGAATGATGACATGATGTAGACAAGATCCATTTATCTACATGGAGGTAGATATAGATCTCATATTTTTATCCTTAGTAGCAACGATACATACATGTCGATTCCCTTTCTGTCACTGGGATCAAGCACCGTAAGATCGAACCCACTACCGGGCACCTCTTCCCATTGCAATATAAATAGATCGATTTGGCCAGACAAAATCCAAATATCTGGGAAGAAATATGAGGCTATAAGAGATCATGCATAAAAGAGATAAAAGAAACTAAAATACTTTCATGGATATAAAAACATAGATCTGATCATAAACTCAAAGTTCATCGATCCCAACAAACACATCGCAAAAGAGTTACATCATATGGATCTCCAAGAGACTATTGTATTTAGTATCAAGAGAGAGGGATGAAGCCATCTAGCTACTAACTACGGACCCGAAGGTCTAAAAAGAACTACTCATGCATCATCGGAGAGGCATCAATGGAAGTGGTGAACCCCTCTGTGATGGTGTTTAGATTGGATCTGGTGATTCTGGACTCTGCGGTGGCTGGATGAATATTCTGTCGACTCCCCTAGGGTTTTGGGAATATTTGGGTATTTTTAGAGAAAAGAGGCGGTCCGGGGGCACCCGAGATGGGAACAACCCACCGGGGCGCGCCAAGGCCTCCTGGCGCGCCCTGGTGGGTTGTGCCCCCCTCGGGGCACCCCCCAGGTGCAACTAGGGCTCATCTGCTTCCTTTTGGCCCATAAAAAATTATCGTAAAGTTTCATGCCATTTGGACTCCTTTTGATATTGATTTCCTGCGATGTAAAAAACATGGGAAAACAGGAACTGGCACTGGGCACTATGTCAATAGGTTAGTACCAAAAAATGATATAAAATGATTATAAAACATCCAAGATTGATAATAAAACAGCATGGAACAATCAAAATTTTTAAATACGTTGGAGATGTATCAACCCCTCTCACTTTATGAACTCCATAAGTCACTCTATGGTCTTAAACAAGCACCTCGTGGTTGGTATGATCACCTTACGACATTCCTAAGCGAGAAAGGGTTCTAGATTGGGGTAATAGACTCCACTCTCTTCACAAAGGGGGTAAAAGGGGAATTGTTTGTGTGCCAAATATATGTTGATGATATTATCTTTGGGTCCACTAACCATGCTATTAACGTTCAGTTTGAGAATCTTATGACTAAGGAATTTGCTATGACCATGATGGGAGAGTTGAAGTTCTTCCTCGGTTTTCAAGTGAAGCAATTGAGAGGAGGAACCTTCATCAACCAATCTCTTTATATTCAAGACATGCTCAAGAGGTTCAAAACACAAGATGTCAAGCCAATTAAGACAACCATGCCCACAAATGGTCAACTTCGTCTTGATTCCAATGGTAAAGAAGTGGATCAAAATGTATATCGCTCCATGATCGGTTCCTTGCTTTACCTTTGTGCATCTAGACTGGATATTATGTTGTTGGTGTATGTGCACAAGATTTCAATCCACTCCTAAGGAGAGCCACTATTAGGCAGTGGAAAGGATCCTTCGATATTTGGTTCATACCCCAAACTTGGGCCTTTGGTATCCCAAAGGATCATCTTTTGAGTTAATAGTATACTCGGATTCGGATTGGGCCGGAGACAAGGTTGACCGCAAGTCCACTTCCGGTTCATGACAATTCCTAGGGAGATCTTTGGTATGTTGGTCTTCAAAGAAGGAAAAATATATATATTTCTCAACAGCCGAAGCCGAGTACATTACCGCCAGAAGTTGTTGTGCTCAGTTATTATGGATGAGGCAAACATTGATGGATTATGGTGTCAAATGTAACAAAGTGCCTCTTTGGTGCGACAATGAAAGTAATCAAGATCGCCGAGAATCCAGTACAACACAGCAAGACCAAGCATATTGGGATTCGTCATCATTTTATTAGGGATCATGTGGCCTAGGGGAACATTGAACTACTCCATGTCAACATAGAGAATCAACTAGCCGATATTTTCACCAAGCCACTTGATGATGCAAGATTCCGTGAGTTAAGGCATGAGTAAATATCGTGGATATAAATAACTTGGGTTGAGATTCTTGCTCATGCACACATACTCGCATAATGTCTTGCTTAGATGTAGGCACATGTCTAGGGAGAGCTAGCTCAATTCGTGAGTTACCTTATCCTAGAAGTGCATAAATTGAACACAATCTTTCACATTAGCCACTTTTAGATGGCACTTGTCCTTCAAAGATGAGTGTTGGTCTTGGGCCCAAGGTTCATATCTTCGTGGTGCCATACCAAACAAACTCAAACATGGTGGCCTCGGCCACCGCCCTCCGTTGGGATTTTAGTCCATTTTTTCTTGTGTGTGGTGGTTTTTGGCCCTTTCTCTCTTTCCTTTTTGGTTTGCCTTGTGCTTTGTTGCTCGTTGTACTTCTCTTCTTGTACAAGTGCTCCATATATACCCTTCTCATAGTGATAGGTATTCTCTTGCAATGTATTCAAAAACCTAGACCGAATTGCTTCGAAAAAGGCTTAGTAAGAGTTGTCACTCAGCCATACCTTCAAAAAGAATTGTTGGTCGAAATTCCTGAGTACCCCGTGTCCACGGGCTTGTACCGTGCTCACGGGCTCTGTATCGTACGCACGGGGCTCACTTAGCCCATGCGCACGGGGTCTACGGTTCCAGGCCCTGAAGAGGTGGGGCGT